>NC_090440.1:1632444749-1632751387 GCF_031143425.1 Pleurodeles waltl | reverse complement strand
AACGTTCACCAAAGAACAGATAAACATGACAAAGAGTAATTGTACAGTAGTTAGTCCCTGCTCCCTAAGAGAAGAAGCATTTGGAAAGCAACGGGTCTCGCCTTTACTTGAGTTAAAGCTATTAGTGTTGTAAAGTCCTAACCGGACTTTACTTGCCACATAAACTGAAAAGTAAAACAGTTTTACATAAGCAAACCAACGGCCACCATGAGCGCAAAGCAAACACACAAAAGGAAACAGAAGTTTACTCGCAGTGAAATGTACCGACAAAAGTGCAATTATCCATGTAACCGGCAAAAGGGGTCGATGTCATGCAAAGCACTCTACTACTGCCTACGAAATAAAGAGAAAAAGTAGTGCAGAAACCATACGGAAAACATGGAGTCTCACATGTTTTCAGTAGTTAGCCGGTGCGCTCGAGGCAGGCTGAACACCAGAAAATGCATGATGTGTGCATGCCTTCCACTAATGAAATCAAGCTAATTTCAAAAGGCAAGCCCACAAACCAACTAAACTGATGGGCTTGACATGGGCGTCGTTAAAAGCCCACAGAAAGATTACACCAGGGTTGGAGCGCTTTGCGCTTGACCCTAGAAATGGTGAATTTTACAGAATAGTTTTTTGTACATAGATTGACTATAAATCCAGAGTTTATATATATGCACTACTGAAACATTCTAATAATTTTATGTTGTGTGCTAAGCAGGACAATCCCTCCCGAAGAGGTCTTTGAAATGTAGTGGCAACATAGCAGGTTTTGTGGTAAAATGTCCATAAAAATTCACTAAAGGACAATATGTTGTTCAGACAGATAATAACATAATGTCATTATGCAGTTTCACATGGCCGATCGTTTATCAAATGTATGTATGCATTTCATTTCCCATCCTTCCCATTCATGCAAATTCCAAAAATCACTGAATGTTGTTGTGCCCACGCCTTGCAGCTTTGCCCCTACAGAAGCCGCCCCTGGCTGGCATATATTGTTAAAGTACAAGTTACTTACCTTCGGTAAAGAAATATCTGGAAGAGACATATTCTAGTTGCAGATTCCTTTCCTTTGAATTTACCTCCAGGATTCAGACTGGATCCGGAGATTTTTTGTTCGAGCAATACCCTTGCGTGTTGGTAGGTGGCGTTGGTCAACTCCATGGGCAGCGTTGGCGGTGCCATGATGACATCGGGAGTAGTACATAGACGCCGCCTCAGAGCAGTGACGTCAGTTTCTTTTAACGACTTCCCACCCCAAAGCACAGAGCCGCTAAGGACACTGAGATCGGTGTGCCAGAGCTAAGGACCTGAAAGGGGAATCCCTGTCCCTAGAAATCAGTTCGCAAGTGAGGAGGATGGGTGAGTCGGTAAGGAATCTGCAACTAGAATATGTCTCTACCAGATATTTCGTTACAGTAGGTAAGTGACTTGTACATCTGATAGAGACTTCTAGTTGCTAATTTCTTACCTCTGAATAGATACCCAAGCAATGCCATCCTCGGTGGTGGGCTGCGAACCAAGATCATACTAGAAAGTCCTGCAGGACTGAACAACCAAAGTAGCAATCCCCACGGACCTGACTGTCCAGGCAGTAATGTTGAGCAAACGTGTGCAGGGATGCCCACGTAGCTGCCTAGCAGATATCCAGGAGAGGAACTCTGCGTGCTAACGCAGTGGAAGCAGCAGTTGCTCTGGTGGGATGAGCACGTAGGCCCTCAGGGGATTGCTTCTTGGCCAAAGCATAGCACAACTTGATGCAAAGAAGTACCCATCGAGAGATGGTACGTTTTTGCACCGCCTTCCCTTTCTTCGCACCCACATACCCGACAAAGAGTTTTATTGTTGTATTGGAAATAGGTATGTTTGACCACTGACTTGGTGTTGCACCACTTTGCATATTAGTTGTTTAGTGTTCACCAGTTGCAGATTACATTTTGTATTCAGTTTAGCTGCCTATTGACTTTATCATGGCGTTAGACATTGCAGTTGAGACACTGCAGTTGAGCTGTGTTTTTCCACATGGTAAATTAAGCTTGTTTTTTTCGTATTTTCTCTCACCTAACTGTTAGTCAGTCAACATGATAAGAAAGGACAGTGCAGGGAACGGTGCGGCCTTGAAAGGGAAGCCTTAAAATGCTGGCCAGTTTTAAACATTTTTCTTCCAACTCTGACCTACAGTAGCCAGCATGTTTGAATATTTCCACCTGAGAGGAGGGGTATTTTTTCCAGAAAGCCCCTGCGGTTCTTAGAAGATATATAAAGGTGGCCCTGCTCAGTAGCGGGTGGGTTTCCAAGACCTCGGTCAGGATTGGACGTCAAATGCCTGACACTTGTCCTGTGAAGGTGGATATCTCTTTCTCGCAGATGAACAGGGTCATCTTCTTGCTGGCATGAGAAAGATTAAGAGCTTGGCAGGCCCTACGGTGATGAATTTTTACTTTATTCTTTGCTTTGCAATTATGGTATAATATAATCACACATATTTGCTGTGTACATTGCAGTTGAGAAACATTTTGATATATTTTCTTTTCATTGTTGTGACTATTCTTAAAGGTGTGCTTTCGACCTACTAATCTCTTTTTAGGAACTTCGTGGTGAAGTAATAATAAAAGTCTTCTTTGAACTAAGTGCATCCCAGTGATTTTTGTCAGCTCGGTCATTAGTGAAAGCAAAACAATCGTCCACCCAGAAATCGTTAGTAGGATTTAGATAGAACGCAAACACTCTTTTTGGGTCCAGACGGTTGAGTCTCTCCTCCTCATGAGAAGGATGTGTGGATGCATAAAAAGTAGGCAAGGTGATGGACTGGCCTACATGAAAAGGCATAAAAACCTCAGGAAGGAAGCCTTAGTGCGCAACACCACTTTGTCAGGGTGCACAGACAAGAATGGCGGCATGGAAGAAGGAGCTTGAAGCTCGCTCACTCACTCTGCGAGTAGAAGTGATGGCAACAAGAAAGACAGTCTTGAAAGTGAGGAGCCGTAAAGGGCAATTGTGCATCAGCTCAAAGGGAGTACACATTAAATAAGTAAGAACAAGACTGAGGTCCCACTGAGGCATAATACATGGAGTAGGAGGAAATAAATGGGTGAGACCTTCAAGGAATCTATTCACAATAGGAGATTTAAAGAATGAGGGTTGATCATGTAGCCTAAGAAAGGCCGAAGTGGCCGATAAATTCCCTTTAGGGGTGCCGTGAGCAGAGCCCTGCTAGGCCAAAGAAAAAATGAACAAAAGAACCTCAGATAGAGGAGCAGGGAGGGGAACAGATTTTTTGCTACACCATGCCACAAATGTATGCCAACAACAGGCGTATACCGTTTGGTGGAGGGACGCCTGGCTGCCAAGATAACATTACAGACTTTGGGTGGAAGATCAAAAGTCGTCAACTGCTGCCGCTCAATGTCCACACATGAAGGCGGAGACTGGACAGGTTCAGGTAGAGAACCGTCCCCTGTTGCTGCAACAGAAGACCTGTCCGAAGAGGCAGTCTGAGTGGAGAATCGGTGGCCATGCTCAATAGCTCTGGATACCATACTCTCCGTGCCCAGTCCGGAGCCACTAAGATAACTTGGGCCCGGTCGTTCCTGATTTTCTTGAGAACTCTGGGCAGACTTGGTATAGGCGGAAAGGAGGCCGGAGTTCTACTCGAGACTAAAAGCATGTCCAAGCGAGTGCCACCTTGGAAACTCCAAAATGCAAAACAGCTGACATTGCACGTTCTCTGAAGAGGCAAACAGATCTAACCAAGGCTCTCTCCACTGCTGAAAGAGACCTTGCGCCACCTCATAATGGAGACGCCATTCGTGATCGGCTGTGCATCAATGGCTGAGTTCGTCCGCTATGGCATTGAGAGAACCAGCCAGATTTAGAAACAGGACAATGCTCTGATGTTCCAGCCATGTCCAGAGGCGTAGTGCCTCCTGACAAAGGGTCCAGGACCCTAACCGCGCTGTTTGTTGCAGTACCACATGGCGGTAGTATTGTCCGTGAACACTTGCACTACTTTTCCTTTGAGAGAGGGAAGACATGCTTTCAAGGCAAGCCTGATCGCCCAGAGCGCCAGAAGATTGATATGGAGCCTAGACTCCGCCAGAGACCAGAGGCCTCTGATCTCCACCTCTGTGTGGCCGCCCTAACCCAGAAGCGTCCGTCACTATGGATAGGGGAAGGGAGAGGGATGTGCCGTGGATCCAATGCGGATTCAAAAACCACCACCACTGCAGGTCGTTATCAGTCCTTTCTGAAATCTGGACCATGTCGGAGAGATTCCCCTGATGCTGCGCCCACTGGAACTTCAAGTTGCACTGCAGAGGCCACATATGCCATCTGGCATGTGTCACTAGCAGGATGCAGGACGCCATAAGGCCCAGCAGTCTTACAGGCAGAGGCTGAAAGATCGGAATCATAGCCTGAATATCTTGGACTCACTTTCGGGGAGGATAAGCCCAAAATTGCAGTGTGTCCAGAACAGCTCCGGGAGCGTTGGAGATGGTGTCAGGTGTGACTTCGGCACATTGATAGTGAACCCCAGCGTGTGCAGGAGGCTCGCCGTAGTCTGAAGGTGGGAGACGACTTTCTGGGCGAGTCCACCTTCAACAGCCTGTCGTCGAGGTAAGGGGAAGAATGAGAGCCTTAACCTGTGCAGATGAGCTGCAACCATCACCATCACTTTCGTGAACACCCGAGGGGCGCTGGTAAGGCCGAAGGGGATCATGGTAAACTGATAGTGCTCGTGACCTACTATGAATCGCAGGTAACCTCTGTGGGCAGCCAGGATGGGAATGTGGAAATAAGCACCCTGCAACTCCAATGCTACCATCCAGCCTCCTGGGACTAAGGCAGGCAGGACCTGAGCCAGGGTGAGCATTCTGAATTTCTCCTTCTTGAGGAAGTAGTTGAGGTCCCGAAGGTCTAGGATAGGACTTAAGCCCTTGTCCTTTTTCGGCACCAGAACGTAGCGTGAATAACAATCACGACCTGCTTCTGGCACAGGGACCTTCTCTATGGCTCCCTTGGCCAATAACAATCACGACCTACTTCAGGCACAGGGACCTTCCCTATGGCTCCCTTGGCCAATAACAATCACGACCTACTTCTGGCACAGGGACCTTCTCTATGGCTCCATTGGCCAAGAGAGCCGTGACCTCCTGGCGGGGAAGTGCCAAATGATCCTCCGGAAGTTGGCCGATTGATGGAGGCATGGCTGGTGGGGCAGATTCAAAGGGGAGGGAATAGCCCTTTCGAACTATCTGCAAAACCCACCTGTCCATAGTGATGGATTCCCAGTGGGGCAGGTGATGGCAAATCCTGCTACCAACTGGATCGGAGTGAGGGGACGGACTAGGAGGGTTTGGAGGCTGCAGCGGGGGCAGGGGCGGACTGGGCAGACCTCTGGTTCCCTGTCCAAGGTGGGATTCTGTGTCCTCGGCCATGCAGCGGCTGAACAGCATGGATGGCACAGTGGCTGGGTTGAGGACACGAGAGGGAGCCACTTCTGAGGCCACAAAGTGGCAAAAGGCGGACCGGTGGGGCAAGGGACAGCAGAATGGCCAAGGGACGAGCCATAGTCCAGGAATCCTTGAATCTCTCCAAGGCTGAGTCCGCCTTGTCTCCAAAGAGACGGGAGCCATTAAAGGGCATGTCTATAAGAGACTGTTGGACAACCCCCTAAAAACCAGAAGTACACAACCAGGTGTGGCGTCTCAAGGCCACCGTCATAGCAACCAATCTGCCCAGAGAGTCGGTCGTGTCCAGCCCACATCAGATCGTGAACTTCCCCGCATCTCTCCCATGGTTGACCGCTTGGGAGACGATAGCACCGGCCTCCTCTGGTATCTGCGGCAGAACTTGCGTGACCGTATCCCACAGAGAGTAGGTATAGCGGCCCACAAGGCATGCGTTGTTCACGGACCGCAGCGCGAGACTGGAGGAAGAAAACATCATCTTCCCTAATTGGTCCAGCCTTTTTGATTCCCTATCCAGGGGTGTGGAAGGGAATGCGCCTGAGGAAGAGGAAGCCTGGATGACAAGACTCTCAGGCGTGGGGTGTTGGGACAGGAATTTAGGGTCGTTCGGGGCAGGCTGATGGCGGCCTGCGATAGTCCTGTTCACAGGAGTCCCTGTGTTGGGTTTGGACCAAGTACCCAAAAGGACATTGGTGAGGGCTTCAATTAATGGCAAAAGGGGCTCAGATATGGAAGTCCCTGGCTGAAGCACCTCCGTCAGGAGATTGGACCTGATCTGTACAGTAGGCAGCTCAAGGCCAAGGATCTCAGCCCCCCTACTGACCACCACAGCATAAGTCGCTCCCTCTGCTGTAGCCACGGTAGGAGGAGACAGCATGCCAGTATCTGGACAAGTGTCTAGTCCACTGTCCTCACCCAGTTCCTGTGCCGAGTCCAAAGATGGTAGTATTCAAAAGGGTACACGGACCCCTCCAATACTTCCCCGAATTCGTACCGATAAGGAAAGGAGTCCAAATCCGACCTGGGGTAAGTAGGCCCCAATCGAAGACAGAGGCGTCGTCGGGGATAAGGATCGGGTCGATGGTGGGCACCACCGACATCAGGAGCGTTGAAAATCGAACCAGTGCCGGGGAAGGGACCTCGGTGGCCAGAGCCAAAGCTGCCAGCGCAGAACCCGAAGGCCCCTCGACCAAACCCCTTGGGCCCGAAGGCACCGTACCTGGGTCGGCCCGCCCAAAAATGAGGCACATGGCCTCACAAAGCTCCTTTAACTGGGCTGGGTTGCTCCGGCTCCCGGAAATTCAGGGAAGCGCGGAGCGGACCCAGAAGCGGGCTCCGAAGACAGAGGCCTCAAGCGTTGACACTCTTTCCGTGTCACATCAGCAGAGCCACGGGGTGAAGTCGAAGGGCGACGGGACCGCTTCAACTTCTTCTTCTTCTTCTTACCTGTGCCCGAAGACTTGGAGGAAGAAGAATTGTGGTGTCTCTGCGAACAGTCTCAATACTTTCCCCTTGAGCTAGACTGGGACCTATGCGGAGTCAAGCGCCGGGCCGCCATGAGCTTGAAGCACCACTCCCTCAAGGCCTTCGGGTGCATGGCCCGGCACTCGCAGAACAACTTCGGGTCGTGGTCCCGCTCCAAGCACCACAAACAGACCCAATGCAGATCCATCACCGACATCATGCGGTGACAGTCCTTGCACGGCTTGAAACAAGTCTTGGGGGACATCTCGACACACCAAATACACACCAAAAAACTTGACAAAATGGTCGAACTTGGTCAAAAAGAGACCGGGTAGCTCTCTCTGGATCAGTGCGTGGCACGGAAAGAAAAGAACTGACGTCACTGCACTGAGGCAGCATCCATGTACTACTGCCGACTTCATCACAGCACCCGCAGAGTCGACCACATCGCCTACCGACGTGCAAGGGTATTACTCAAAGAAAAAATCTCTGGATTCAGTCTGACGCCTGGGGGAAAATTCTAAGGTAAGGAATCTGCAACTAGAAGTCTCTATCAGATATATGTTATATGACAAGCAGATTGCATGAGAGTGGCTTAAGCGGCAGTGGAAAGAGAGAAGTGCAGATTGGTATGATCAATAAGGGAGAGGAACGTAATATTTGTAAAATAAATTAAAAAAATTGGGCTTTCAAAACAAAGATGAGAGAGAGTGTGTTTGCTTCGTCAGTGTGTGCGTGCATAAATCCCAGGAACTTGACAGACAACTCACCATACCCAACTGAAAACACCTGTATCCAACAATTCATCAGAATATACATTTATTCGTGGGGGTGTACCACCACAAATACCCCCCCGACGCTACGCCCCTGAGTGGGAGTGAGGATAAGTAAGTCAGAGAATGTGAGTTAGAGTGAGTGAGGGATGTACCCGGCAATTTACAACTGCAGAGAGACGGGAAGTGAAGAAGTAAACACTGTTGCCTTTTCCCAAACACCCTTCATGAAGCAGAAGCAGGTCTAGAACATGCGAGAAACGTTTTTAGTGTTCTACCAAAAACAAAAAAAAAGGCAAAGAGGGAAACAAAGCAGCATCTACTAAAATATCAAAGGGGCTGGTCCACCTAAAACTGATAGCATGCTTGTGTACATGGGCAAAGAACGGGGAAATACTCAATAAAATTCCTGAAATGCTGGACTTGTTCCAGGGTAAAAAATATTATTTTATGAAAATGAAAGCGTCTCTTTGCCTGGGCACAGAAGGGTTTAACATAAGAATGGATGCAGGAAAATGAAGCACTTGGCCACCTGAGAATGCTACAGTCATGTCTATGCCTGGGCCAAGGTGGGACTAATGGACAGGGCATGCCCATGCATTGTAAAGACCAATAGGACCACCTTGGAACAGAGTGGAAGAGTCCTGGTCCTCCAAAATATGTACTGGTGGGCCCATTGGCCCCTCCGGCGGAATGTAACCACAGGGTTAAAGAAAGGGCACTGTATGGCCATAAAGATAGGGTAGTTATAAAGTAAGTTTTCATTTTAAGGTGTAGGTTAGCATAGGGTCAGTACACTTACTCTTGGATCTATTTTACTCAATGTAGTGGGAATCTCAGCAGTGGTAATCCCTGCAGTAATAATTTCAACAGTGGTAATCTCAGCAGCTGTAATCCCTGCACTGGTAATCTCGGAGGTAGTAATCACAATATTGGTAACCTCAGCAATGGTAACCCCGGAAGGGGTAATCTTAGAGATAGTAATCATAGAAGTGGTAATATCAGTGGTTGTAATCTCAGAGTTAGTAATCGCAGTAGTGGTAATTCAGCAGTGGTAATCCCTATAGTGGTAATCTCAGAGGTAGTAATCACAGCAGTGGTAATCCTTGCAGTGGTAGTCTCAGAGGTAGTAATCACAATAGTGGTAATTCAGCAGAGGTAATATTTGCACTGGTAATCTCAGAGATAGTAATCAAAAGTGCAATAATCCATGTAACTCGCAAAAGTGCAAATATCCATGTAACCGGGTTGATGTCATGCAAAGCGCTGGCCTTCTGCCCAGCAAGATCGCACTGCCTACGAAATAAAGAGAAAAAGTAGTGCAGAAACCATCTGGAAAAAATGGAGCCTCGTATGCTTTCAATAGTTGGCCAGTGCACGCGTGTGGGCTAAACACTGGAAGAGGCATGACATATGCATGCCTTTCACTAATCAAATCAGGCGAATTTTAAAAAGCAAGCCCACAAACCAACCTAACGGATGGGCTTGACATGGGTGTGGTTAAAAGCCCACATAGAGATTACACCAGGGACAGAGAGCTTTGCGCTCGACCCTAAAAAGGAGGGACAAAGAGGCATGACTGACCACTATCAAGCAAGAATTTTTAAATGACACAAATGAACAAATGAAATGGAATCAAGTCCACAGAAGCATACAAAAATTATAAAAGAGGCTGCACGCTTACGTTCGACCTAAAAAGGTATAAATTAGCATAAGCAAAATGCAGTAAAAGAACACACTTACAAAGCAGCATATCGGTCCATTGCAGACTGCACATCTCTGCGGTAAACTGTCCGAAGAATTACCATCACTGGATCAAATTCTGTATCCCAGACCTCAGCTGTTTTACAACAAACAGAAAAGGTTAACATGGCTATTTTGCTATCCTGATGTAAATGTAGTTGCTTGCAGGTTTAATTATAAAGCTTTTTTAAGACAAATCTATCAACCACACGAATGCAAAGTATTGATGAGCATGCAAAAAGAGATAAGGGGCTGAGTTTACAATGTGATATAAGTCCTTAATCCCTTGGTACTCCAACCAATGGTTGGTGCAAAGAGCATTGACAGAAAAGAGACTTGCACAAAAAGCATGGTCTTGTGAAAATAAACTAAATTACCACCTTCAACCATACAATCTCAGCAAGAGACTGCCTTTGCCTGCTGTGATGCTGTGGGAAATATCATCTTGAAAGCTGCATGTGAAAATGAAAAACCGGGTGCTCCAATTCGAGGGCCCTCTCGCCAGTCTAGCTGTAGCAGTACTTCTCTTAATTATGCCAGGATTAGGAAGAGCTGATAGTAGATTGTTTCTCCACTCAACAGGATGTGGGGTAATAGACAGTACAGGTCTAGGACCAGTAACCCATTTTATTTGGAGCGCCTATAGAAAGACAAAGTCATTAAAAAAAGGCTTTCCGTGATCAGAGCAATGAATTTTCCAAGCACAGCTTTACCCATCACAATTCTGAGTCCAATACAAAGATTGCAGGTCACTGAGGGGGGAAAGGAAAGAGCCTGTCATTGCTCAGCATTTTAGAATAGCTGCTCTAACCCTCCATCTATCCTCTAATAGCCAGCAGTACCTCAGACATCAAAATACTGATCTGTACAAGGCTGATTTTTTCCGACATTGCCAGCTACATAATACAGCATGTGCACGGCACTCCGCTGCAATCTAGCTATGTTTGTATATGCTTTCACCTCATTATTTACTCTACTTATTTTATTATCTATTTAGTTCTCATTTGGCCTTGCTCAGTTTCTCAAGGTGCTTCCCTTAACTTATACCACCATGGAATCACTGATACATTCTGCTCTGCAGCAGGTGAAACTTAAGCAGCACTGGAGGTAGAGGCGAATATTTCACTACCATCCTACAGCACTGTAAACATTATACTTGAAAGCTGGAGGATTTCTTCTCTTAATCATCATTGCCTTTATCTGCTAGATATTCATTCACGCTGATGCACACACCAACCCCAGTGAGTTTCGCCTCTTCATTTCACAATGCATTTCCCTACAGCATGGCTGCTTGCAGCTTTTTTAGATTAAACTGTCTATGTCACCACCTAATAGCTAAAGAGCATTTGTCAGGGCTCTGCAAAGAGAATGATGAAGTCTGAGTAGGCAAAACCTCCTGAACATCGTCTTCACTCATGTATTTTATTTCTATATTTCCTTCAATCTTAGAACATAGATCTCTTGCACATACACACTGCCGGTTCTGCAAAATGGCTAAGAACTACAGTACATGAGCCCTGATAAAGACTTTGAAAAGTAAAGTGTAATTATAATGGAAAAGACAAGGCTTTAATAAAGTGGATGACAAGTAAACGTGCTAGATGAAGGATATACTATTATTTCAAGTTTTGTCAGAATTACACCTTCATCCATTTGCTTATGGACTAAGAAGTAAAAAGGAGTTCCATGTGACATTATGAATAAAACTGAAAGATTGAAATCGAAATAATATATTACTGCAACAAATAAAATGTAAAAAGAGAAGTTTATCAATAACTTCTTTTTTTGGTGATTTTAGAGTTTTCGTGAAGGCTTTATAAGGTGATACGTTGTAAGTGACTACTCCATTTATTTTTTCATTGAGCGAGCTGTAATACTACTGGGTATCATGTATCTGAGAGAGCACTGCGTTCTATAGTACTGGGCTGATTTCTCTGATTACCTGAATCAATTCTTGAAATCACTGATGCAAGGGAGAGAAGCACTGGTACAGAGAACTCAGTCAGTGATGAGCATAAGGAGAATAAGGTACTGAGGCGAGGATATACAAGGATAGACAGGGAAAGGGAGCCCATAGAGGAGAGAGAAGAAGTAACAAATGGACAGGAATTATCACAGGTTTAGGGAGACAAGTAAGTGGGTGGACTCGATTTCAAAAGAGAAGCTTTAAAGAAATGGAAAAGGCGTTCATAGCTTCTAGGATTTGAAAGTATTAAAACTAATAATAGGTAGTAGAGATACGGAATTTAATACAGACTGAATTAGGACACAATGCACCCAAAGAAAAAGGTAGTGACGATGAGAAGAGTCCGATAAATAGGTGTCAGATGGTTGTGTTCACAAGGAACACTGCCCGTAGTCGGCAGTAAACTCTAGTTACTGATTTAGTACATTATCTAGCCACAGGGCGAACAGTGTTTACAGTTTTGGGTACAAAAACTATAGTTCAATTCCTGAGAACATACATTAGAAAACATAATTAGAAAAGGGTGCACAAATGAAATAGCATGTTTCATGAAAAACTTTTGAAAATTTCAATAGACAACTGGCTAGTATGTGTCCACGATTTTTTTTTTACTTCTCAAACTAAAACATGAAAAAAAAAAAAAAGCTGTATGTTGGACGGTACCCACATTTATATCCTGAAAAAGATAAGGCGACCATGGCGGCCTAGGAAGACCAAAGACACTGTTAGGGGAAGGAACTTTTTGACTGAGAATCCAAGTTTTCTATTTCCCTATCGCTTGGCATACAAATGGGGGGAGAGGGTGGGATACCTTAAGAACATTCTTTTAGCAGCGTTTTACTTGTCATCTAAATAGATTTAAACACATGGATGTCCTGATAAATGTGCGAGACATTATTGCTGAATAGGCACCGAAACCATAAGACTTGAGTATGAAAAATCACTGACATGACAAAGTCTAAAAAGTGAAGAATATAAAGTTTTAAATGTTGTCATGAACAGGCGGAATAAATCCTGGATGTCCTGGAATGAATGACGCATTTTAAATAATTCTTCGAGGTAGCAGACTTAAAAACACTGCTTTAGACAATAAGTACAGCTACACGCCGCTATGGAAATCCAAATATGACAAGGAATCCACAGATCGATAGTTTGCTACGACAGCGTTTGGCACACACCGGCCATCAACAAGGTGTTACCAGTTAAATAAACCGCGATTTTAATAGGCTGGCCGAGGATGACCAATACAAGAGTGCAAACAGTCATCTGCCCCTTCAACAAAGTCTGAGTGAAGCCTACTGGGGCTTCCAATACAAAATGTGCTTTTGAGGGGTTCATGTTTTTTAGATGCCTGTATGTCAGACAGTATGGACTCCCAGATATCGGAGAATTCTTTCAGACTTAGACGGATTTACTCAGAAGATAACCCTACGGGTGAGTGGCAAAACAAGTTGTATTACATAAAAAAAAAGTACAAGATTAATGTGAACTACTTTTATTCTGCTTATTCCGGAGTGTTTCCATACCAGGTACATGCGGATGGTGATAAAACACATGCACACTTTCCCGCAGGTAGGGTGAGACCCACACTGTTATGACTTTACAATAAATAAAGTAAAAAAACGAACATGCCAATATATGGTATTATACTGCCACCTAAAGGTACAAATAATTAGTTACAAGAATTCCTTTCGCCTATCTACAACCAAACTCTACAAACGGCGATTTGGTACAATTTCTTATAAACTAAAAATATAGGTAATATGTCAATTGTGACACTGCTGAAATACATAATTTACAATTCGGATGCATGATTTCATATTGTACGTAGTGTCCTACAATGTTTCAGATAAATAGCCCTTAAGAAGGAGAATTGTATTCCCGGCTTAACACCACCATCTTCTCGGTTCTGAACTGTACTGCGCACTAAAAAACAAAACACTACAAGCTGGAGTTATAGTATTCATTTACTTCAATTAATACACTTATTTAATAACAATTATTTTTAAGGGGCAAGTCTTGAACTGGATACAGAGTCCGATTCACAAAGATGTATACATGTATAATAAAAAAAAAAGCTGCTCACCTGTAACTATAATTCTCTAGTGTTGGTATCTTTAATAGAGTCACACATGTAACTCATGCCCCGTCGTAGAGGTAGGAGTCCTACGTTAGCCTTGCAAAAAGCAGTCTGAGATAATAACAGGTCGTGTCACATTAGTAGCCACTTAAAATCACTATTGAATTCACTAAGTCCAATCAATGAGGAAACAGTGACCTGACCATTCTCCCCACTCTTTCAGACACCTCTTACAATGCTGAGCCTCATATCAGGGGAGCAGGGAGGTCGATTTGAATCTATGAATGATACCAACACTAGAAAATTACAGTTACCAGTAAGTAACTTTTATACTTCTTCATCTTTCATAGATTCACATGCTTGAATCAGAATAGCAAGCAGTATTATATGACACTAACATAACAGTGATGATGGAGTGAAGAGCAATATGGATCACCTTTGAAAAAAATGACTAAGTATTGCCTGTCCCCCACTGTGTGTCTGCCACTGCATCCAAGTAGTAATGTTGCATGAAGGAGTGACCCGTCATTGAGGTAGCAGTTTGGTAGGGGTCATTAATAGGTACTCCAGCATACAGAGCTGCTAAAGCACCCAGGCCCATGGTGGAAAGCCATGCTTTCATGGGACAAAAGTAAATGTTGATTCCGCCCGTCTGTAAAATCTCTGCTTTGACAAGGAGAACCTTTTACTTGAGCTGAAGAAGGATACTATAAATTGATCCAAGGTACACAAGTCTTTTGTTCTGTCCAAACAGAACTTTAGATATTTGCAAGTGTTCATGTTTTTGTTGCCATGGTCACCAGATTCTGGAAGAATGCTAGGAGAACTAACATCTCATTCGGGAGAAATTCTGTAGGAACTTTTGTCATCAATCATCCATCCGATCACGGTATTACAATGTCTTCAGCTGATTGCAATATAGTTCTTTTATTATAAACGTGTGTATCTCACTCACTCTCTTGGCCAAGGTAAGGACAATCAACAACACTGTTTTCCAGGAAAGATATTTGAGATCTGGGATTGGCTAAAAGGAATTCTTCATCAATTAGGACAAGACAGTTATCAGGTCCCATGTCACTGGAGACTTTCTTGTAGGGGGAACGGCTCTGAACAACCCTTTTCGAAACTCCTTTACTATTCTGTGAGAGCATAATGAACAATGTTCAGGTGAGCGAAACTACTTTGATACGGCTGCAAGGTAAACTTTGATGTATGCCAAAGTCCTGCATGTGTGAGCTCTAGCAGGAATGGTAGACTGATGGGAATGGAGGGAAAAAGGATGCATCCCTTTGAAGAAGCACTTAATACAAATCTTTCCTGTTTTTCTGAATGTCTCATTAGTAGAAAGTGCTCTGTTTTTTACTAGAATGTATCTGCAAATCACAAGGATGTGTAGGTCTTAAGAATTCATGGAACTAGGGAGTCAACTTTAATGATCACTGGCTGTGGCGAAGGACGTAGCCATCGTTCCTGCTCATAATATTCACCTATGAGCCCATATAGGTTCTGCTTCTGTTAAATGGTAGGAGGTTCGTAAACCAATAATGTCTAGGCTACTTTCAGGCAAATAAGACATTGTGGCATGGTTCCCTCCTCAGTTTCACAACAACGCTTTAAGAGTGAGAAAGTTAAGTATACAAGGGGTGGACCCAGTGACCCTCAGAATCTGGATCTGTTACATATACAAACACCATATGATGTTGTCGAGGGCAAACCACTTAGTATTTGTATATGCAGTGAAAAGAGCATACACATGGGTCCTTGACCATACAATCAAAAACACTGTCCTCCTGGGTCCCTTTCGTGGATACCTGCTTTAGAAGAAGTGCAACAAAAACAAGGTGCTTAGTTGCCCACCATGCCTTTCAAGACAATGGCCCACCTTATGTAAATCAGTACCCACCCTTCTCCTCATGAACAGTCCATCCCAAATTGATAGACGAGGTCTACTCCAAAAGGGACCACAAGCAACCCCAGACCAGTTTCGACCTGCTTGTGTCTCATCAGTGAGTTATATCTTGAGTACTATGGCACAGTAAACACAGGACCCACTTCTGGGCATACACACTGCACTTAGGGCGTGAACTGCAATAACAGTAAGGAAGAGTGGCATGTTGGGGAAAAGAACGATGGATTGGATTACCATCATGAGTGATTGCCAGTGGTGGGGCTTATTGGAAGCATTTCTCACAGCATCTTTTGTGTGTTTAGTGTAACGCCCTAAGTCATAAGGGCATGACCAGATGCGGGCCCAGTGCTCATTTCATCAATGGAACCAAGTTACACAAGACTGATGAGCCTCAATCAGGTTGCTTGTTTTCCATTTCAGGAATGACTTGGCCTGGCAGTTCCACCTGGACTGTTCCCACTGTAGCTGGGTCAGCACTGATTAGCACAGCATGCGACTGGATCCAAACTGACGTGGTGTGGTAGGCAAAAGATCTAGGAGTTGGAATGCTACCCTAAGCGATTGTCAGTGGTTAGACTTATTGCAAGCATTCCTCCCATCACCTTTTGTCTGTTTGCTTCAGACTAAGTGGTATTCCAAGTTTGTTTGAAATATGTCGGAAAGCTAGAGTGGCTCACAACTTGGACATGGTCTTTAGCAGATTGTTGTTGAGTTCCCATTTGTGATAGCTCTTGGCTGTGTGACTGAGGTAGTCCACTTGATAGTCGATTTTTCTAGGCAGATCATCCTCATTTAAAGATATAATGCTTTTTATGGCCCAGTGCCAAAAGGTGCTATGCCTCCTTGTTCATGGTTTGGGATTTGGTGCCGCCTTGTTAAAATAAGATATTGATGTTTTGCTGCTTGAATCATCACAGACTGGCATAACCTAGGAAGGAAGGACTGAAGTTCATAGCTATAGCACACGTAAATGTATTTTTTGTTTTATTCAGAGATGATTGCCTCCTGGCTCATAATTCCTATAGGTGCGCACCCTTCCTTCCACTTGGGCATCCATGGTCAAGACAAAAGGCCTGATTTAGATGCTGGTGATAATGGTCCTGCTGTTGACTTTTCAACTGAAAACCTGTCCACCGACCGTATTTAGATGTTTGACAGTTCCACTGCGGAAAGCCTGCATTTGAACACTGTCTCTGCCAAGAAACACCACCCTCGTCGATGGCTGGGTAGGGAAAAGTGGATGCCAGCGGGACCCCAGCCACCCGTCCTGCCGTGCAGATTTGGATGTGCCTTACTGCCACGAAAAAAGTGTCAGCCTGATCTGCACTTCAGCGGTGGAGGATTGGGGGGGAATGGGGTAAAAACTCACCTTTTTTCCCCATTTCACGTCAGTCTTTGACTGAACATGACTGGACAACACCTACTATCACTGCTGCCACCGACCCATGGAGAAACCCTCCATCCACCCCATCTCATGACTGAAAGGTAAGGATGCCACATTGCCAGGGTACGTTGGGTGGGCACTGCACGGTAGGCCGGGACCATTGCAGGCACATACATGTCACACTAATTATTTTAAATCACTATGCCACGCATATGTCGGGGAGACAATTGAGTCACACATGGCTGGGGACATAATGAAATAACACACATAGCACACACACAAAACTGTCATTGTGGTGTCATCATTCATTGCCAAATGAATGCTGACACCTCAATGATGGTACACCCAACACTGGACAACGGTGTCAATTTGTGTGCATTGCAAGGGGACCTATACGGGTAGGTTTGTGCTATCTGTTGTGTACGTGGAGTCTGTTCATGTATGTGTGTGGATTGACTGGTTGAGGTGGAGGGAGCTGGAGTGGGTGATTAAATTGTGTCTGTATTTGTGTCACTTGCATGTCAGATCAATGTTGTTGTGTATGTTGTGTTGCTGCGTGACAGTATCAGGTGAATTGTTTTGTGTGGCAGACATTGTTGTGATGTGTACACTTATGCTTGTGTGTGAGTTTTTCTGAAGCTGAGTGTGTAGTTGTGTTTGTTGTGGGTGCAGTGTCAATGGTGTGTGTGTTCTGGCATGAATTTTTGTTAATGAGTGTTTTTGGCATGTACGGGTTGTGTTGGACTTGTATAGGAAAATGGTATCTATGTGGTTTGTTGTGTGGTGCAGGGGGACAAATGCGGGTGTGTGTGTGTCTAGCCTCCACTCCATAGCCCCTGCCATTGTACAAAGTCCACTGGGTCCCAGCACTGTCTCCCTCAGTCAGCAATCCATCGCCATTCAACTGCTTGTCTAGCTGCAACATCTAAATACAGCGGGCAGAACACCATCAACTTGACCGTCTTTTCGGGGCTGGCGCTGCTTTGCCGTAACATCGGGCCCAAAGTCTGTCTGGGGTGGAACAAAAGATGAGCATATCCCTGTTCTTTCTCCTGATGTTCATCAAAGACCATTTTTCATTGTTGCGGTTATTCAGATGAGCTCATTGAAGGAACCTGATAAACAAGCCCATTGTTTGTCCAGTTCTTGCTGTATGGGTTGCATCCTCCCACCGCAATATACATAAAAACATCATGCTTAAATGTCTTTTTAAGCGGTGGACCCAGACGCTGGACCGCTTTAGAATGATTTGCCAAATTTGCTTAAATTAGTAGTTTCTCTTGTGAGGGTATGCCCTCTACTTGCTCTGCATACAGGAGTGCCCCCACAGAACGGGATGAGTGGAAAGCTCAGAAAGATGATTTTTCTTTGTTAAGAGTGAGGTCTCATCTATTTAATAGCCAAAAACACTGATATTGAAATGTTGGTGGCTTGCCTGGATGAACAAGTAACTTACCTTCAGTAAAGTTATTTCTGGTGGAAACTCTAACTACATATTTTTCACTATTACAATACTCCGAGGTGCCAGACTAGATCGAGATACATTTTCCAACAATGCTCCTACACACTATATTTGGCACTGTGTGGCTTTCCACTGACTCCATATCCTGAAGTGACAGAGTGGAGACACATATAAGCACCACCCCTGGGCGCTGATGTCAGTTTCTTAATCTTTCTCCTTGTTTGCCCTCAGACGCAGAGCAATTCAACATTTTCAATGACAGGATGATGATCTCTAAATACAAACCTTTTTAAGAAGCAAAGTAGTCCACTCCACAGAATGTGGAGGAGGAAGGGCAGTGAGGAGTCTGCAATTACAGCACTAACCAGAAAGAGCATTCCACAAGATAAGTGACTTGTTCTGACATTCTTTTAACTGCAGATTCCTCACCTTTGGAATTGATACCACTGTAGTGACTTACAAAGGGTCAAAAGGGCTTCACTGAAGGGCAGTAGTGGTTCAGATAAAGTGTTGGCTACAGCTATGTGTGGTCCACAGACACATCAGGAGGGGGTCAGAAAGGCAAGGGAAATTATATCATGGCTTCTTGGAAAGCTACCATTTGCTACAAAGTTGACAACAAGCCAGAGAATTCGGGACATGCCAGGATGTGTTGCAGGATGTGGTTGGATTCAGATGGCACTGGGGATGGGGGAAGATCTTTATCTTGACAAGTGGCAGGAAGAGGTTAATTCCACCTTGGCTTTACTGCGCTTATGGCGTGTCTCCAACTTGGGCATAATGGAAAATTTCGATAAGGAACTGGACCTTTCATGGGACTTCGAGTGGTCCTGCAACCTACAGCAGGAGCAGGATTGGGTTTCAACCACAACCTCTCATGTTCAGGGATGCAGAGCTTCATCTCTCATTCCCAGATCACCTTTGTAACGTAAGGACGCACTTATCACAACACATGGGTTCTATACACTGTACATTATTTGAATCCTGTCATGTTTGGTGTGATATTTTCTCTACCACACTGTTGTAAGAATTTTGAAGACATAGGAAGACTGACAATGATGGGGGTGTAGCTCAGGCTCAGCATCAAAGAGTGCGAAAATAAAGGAACTGACAACAACACATGTGGAGTGCTGATTTTATGCGACTTCACTCAGTCACTTACGGTGCTAAACAGTCACAGCAGAGCCATATGGTGTCACCTACTGACATGTAGAAGCATTGATAGAAAATTCTGGATCTGGTGGGGCACATGGAAGTATTCTAAAGGTGAGGAAACAGTTGTTGGAAGTATCCTTCAGAAGCACCCTTTATAAAAAAGAGTCATGAGGTAAAGGTATACTTGATGACAAAAACACTGAGAGTGTGCTGCCACTGAGGTATACATTTTATGAAAATTCTCGGAAATCATTTGACGCCAAAAGGGAGAATTGTGAACTGAGAATGGCAGCTGGGTAGCCAGAATCCAAAGAACTTACGATACTGGTAGTAATTTGATATGTGGAAGTAGGTGTCTTGGAGGGCTAGGTATGCCATACACTTACCCTCCATTGGCAGTTGCAAGACTTCCTGAAGGGAGACCATTTGGAATGATTGTTTTTTTGAGGAAAATTATGAGATAAAGGATATCTGGATTGGGTCTTCATTCCTGTGCCCTCTTATTTTTGATTAGAAAGACCCTGAAGTAAAAGTCTACATTCCTTTGATGTTTGGGACTGATTGATGGCTCCTTACTGTAGCATGACCAGGATTTTGGTCTTCCTTTTTTGTAGATGTATGTGCTTGACTTGCATTATATGGGTAGGGTGGGTGCTATACGAATTTGATGATGTGTGCCCAAATTATACAAGACCCACCACCCATTTGTCTGATGTTATTTGCAACCCTTCTGGGCCAAAGGCAGAAATCTTTTCACCTACAGGACCACATTTCTGGGAGTTTGAGGAGATGGCAGCCGGAGCCAAGGGACTGTCAATGTCAGCGTCCTGATTCTTGTGATTTTGCCTAAGGCTAGTGGCCCCCTGCACTGGTTCTCCGCCAGCCTTTTCATGGCAGTCAGACCTCCATGAAGGGCTGGCAGAGAACAAGGTTGTAATCAGCAGGGTGGTGCCGAGTTAAGCGCCGCTCTGGCTGATTACACCACCATCAGCCCGTCTGAATCTGGGATCATAGCGGAGACGGCAGTAGGTTGGCAGGTCTGCCCACCAAAGCCAGGGCAGTCCACCGCCACCGTGAGTTTGGTGGTCTTAGGACCACCAGACTCATAATCAGGCCCTAAGTCCCAAGGTAAAACCTCAGGACCAGGTACTTTTAGTGGTTCACCCTGACAAGGATTGTGTTTATTATTTAAAGTGGGTAGTCGCCCCTTAATAAAACACTGAGTTTTTACCAGTTGCAGTGGTTTGCCCTGGGATGTGGGCTCCAGGAGTACAGCTGATCTGTGTCCAGCTCTAGGTTCTACCTTTGACCAAACAGTTATGGGTGGTTATCTCATTGAAAATGGTAAGGGTTGATGGCACTGTCATTAATATGACTGTCCTTGACTGTCTTCATCGACAACAGAAATTTCTTGTTTGTTAACAGTGCAGGTAGTTGTTTTTGACTTTTTAAATTGAGATGAGGCTGGTGGACGCACAGAGGAGGCAGAAGTTCTTCCATTTTTTACCTCAGGTTCAGGCAAAAGAAACAGTGGCATTCTAGATTGTTTGAGAGACATTTTTGGATTCTTTTTCATTAGGCTCCTAAGAAGAAGCAAAGCTGGTTCCTTCACAGAGGTTAAGGTAGATTATGATTTTTCAGTATGTAGGTGGCATTTTTATCCAAGTGGGGTACCGTTTGATGTTGTAATGTGAGGTTAAAGGGTGATTTTAGCTAAAGTGTGAGGTTTGCAAGGCATTCTAGGTAAGAATAAGTTGTTGGATCCACACAGATCACTCCACCCTTGACTCTCCTGTGTGTCTAGTTTTTGGAAATAACTGGGTTTAGTTGGTCTTCCTTTGGTTACAGTACGATCCGGGGGCTAAATACTAAAGCTAACCATATAGCCAAAATAGTCAATTTACAATTTTCATCTGCACAATCGGCAGTGTATGCATCATTTTCAATTTTTGACAGCATTCGCCTTCCTTGACTTTAGCACAGAAAATATTAAAATAATTATGCACAATATGTTAGGAAGAGGAGGGGAGTGGCACGTACTCAGATGATCAAAGCAAACATCTGTGATTTTCTAAGATCTGAATAAGAAAGTTAAAAATATCTAACTAGATATGTGGTTTCCATGTCAGTGCTTCAATATTGTTTTTTTGTTTATTAGTTGGTATTAAGTTGTACGTTCATCATGTTTCTTTTTCGAGTCAGATCCCTCTACCAGCATAGGAATATTTGCCCGCTCCTATATATACCACCAGTTCAGTTTTTTTGTCAAAACTATTTTTTTGCTTTTACAGTGAAAGGGCATGGAATTTAAAGCAATTTGTAGGTTACATCAGGCCCGATTGTCAACAGACGTAGGCCACAATATATAGAGGGACATATTTCGAACAATAATCCCTTTAGGAGAGTTAACTGTGTATCTGCAGCACTAAACGGCAGCCAGGTCTTGATCTGCCGTGATTGTGCCCGCCCAACACTTCTGCTTCCTTTGACGCCTGCTCGAGCCTGTGCCCGTCCACACTTGTCAGCCCCGGCAGCCAAGCACTCCTGAAGCACTCTTGGGTCCAGTGCTGGTGGTGCCTGTGGATGCTCAGCAGCACCATGGTCTAGGTCGGAGGTCCGATGATCGAGAGGCGACAGACAAACATTTCTATAGGGGGTGAGCTCCTCCACCCCTTCCTCTCCTGGAGTCGACAGAAACACAAAGGAGAGACTCATTTTAAGCTCTAAGGAAGGAGCACATAGGACAGGAGCCCTGGGTTCGGGGAGGCTGGTGGGCATGACGGGCACAAATCCTCCACTGCGTCCAGCCCCTTGGGGAGCTTGGGGGAGGAGGGGGTTTGGGCATGCGTCAGGCTGTAAGGGCGGGCCTTCGCCGCGAGCCTGTCTTAGGTGCCTCACGTAATGTGGTACCCCCTCTAAGTAGTGTAGCACCTCTCCCTTTCTAGATCTCGCCTCAACCAATGCTCAGCTGAGAAGCTCCCAAAAAGGAATTGACTATTCTCTGCTCTCTTTTCGTCTCAACCCCTTAGGTATCCAGATTGTGAGGCAGCTTTGGCAGAGCAAGGTGAGGTGTGGTGTGGTGTGGTTGTGGCGGCGGCAGTGGTAAGCCTGGGTGTACGAAAGGAGGAAGTAAGTACTTCATTACTCCCCCTCACCCGGTTTTGGCCGGCCCCAGTGCTTCTTGATTGATTATAGCATTCTCTCCATTGTCTCATATGGACCCCTCCTTTAATGTCTGCCCTCCTGTTCTTTGCCAAAAGAGAACTTTGCCTGGAGCTTCAAAAGGTAAAGGTCAACGGAGGCCCTGTAAAAGGAGGAAGGACGGGGGAAAAATGCGAACGCTCAGCTCAACCTAAGTTCCATCGCAAATGGGAATGCCCCTCTTTCGCCACCTCAACAAGGAACTTTATTTCTGAATATTTCAACATCAGCTCGCCTTCTTTATTAAGTAGAATATCTAATGTCACACATCGAGGAAAAGGGGATGGCTTCAGCAGATTATTCTTCCTAACCAGATAACTCTCTGGAGGTCTCACCACTGCCTATTCTGGAAGGGGATCCAAGACTCATCTTCACACTGTCCTAATAATTCTTTATCTCCTCTGATGTCAGGGAGGTGAAGGGAACGCCCGGTCCCAACATCATTCATCCTCCTCGTATCAGAGTATTCCATTGTTACAAAAGGGCACCCCGTGTGGGGCCTCTAACGAAACCCACGACACTATGGCCGGGTCAATCTGCATTCAGCCGAACAGCTCCTCATCTCTGCTGGACCTAATATTGCTCATGCAAAAGACCATATATGGCATCCTAGAAACTTTGGTGACTATAAGCTCAAACCAGGTGGATCAATCAAACTTCTGAATGATAGTTTGTCTGAGTGGCATAATACCAACAATAACTTGTTAGTTGCAGATAAGATGTTGCGTCCTATTGTTCTTGCCTGTGGTGCATCGGGAGGTCAAAGGCCTACGATACCAGAAGAAAATTGGGCTTTGTTAGTATTGAAAGGCCCCGGGTTATGTCTCTAAATGTCCACTGCTAGTTGGGAAAAGGAAATATCTTTATGGTCCCCTTCAGTTTTCCTCAAGCTACTACCTCTCTTAGAAGTTTAAAGATTTGAGAAGACGAGCAAGCTCCATAAACCAAGGAAAGCACTCCAGAAAAAAGGGAAGGTCCATACCCCTGTGCCAGGCTAGATCATCATTTAAGCTCCCCTCCGCCACAAAGCTGTGCTGTAGTAGTCATAGTACCCGTGCACAGGTTGAAACCAAAGCTCAACAGAGACCCTTCACCCTCCCAACAGCCGTATTCGTTCACGAAAAAAAGTCTCTGGCCCCCACCAGAGGAAAGATGCCCAAGCCCCTGGGCACCAAAAAGAATAGCATTGTACCTTCCATTAGGCCAGAGAGACCATCTAAGCTTGAGGCAGGCCCCTCTGATTTGTAGTTGGATATTACTCGCCGGGGGGAGGGAGTTGGGGGGGGCCTTCGGGGGGGAGGGGGGAGGAGAGCAAGGATGATGCGCCCCCTAAATCTTTCAAAAATTCTAGACACATTTCATCAAATTCCTCCACCCTGAGGGGTTTCCTCAGACGACCTATTATCTGTGGGGTTCCAGAGTGGGGACCAAGGAAGGTAAGTTTCAGAAAGTCTCATATCGCTCCCTGCATAGCTCAGTTGGTAATAAAGGCGGGAGATGATTTGGCCATGGAAGGTTTACAAGCCAGTTATTTCCAAAGAGAAAAACCCATTCTGGTAGCTCCTGAACAAGTAACTATCCTCTCCTCCTTCTTAGCCATGCATGCTGGGTTAGCTGCCAACCAGTGGGAACAGTTTACACCCTACCCATATGACTGGCTGCATTCAATGTTTAGGAGACCCTGGCAAGATAGCCAGCCCCAGAAGAATCTGAGAGTGATACTAATAAATTATAGCCTATCAGAACATAGAAAGGATTAGTACAGGGGCTAGGCTGAAAGGTTTGCCCCCTCAGCTGCAGCTCCCTGACACCTGGGGACAGGACGACAGGCATAATGGCCTATAGAGTGAGGGCCCCTCTCCCAACCTGAGAATCCAGAGTTGGAATATCCAGGGCTTTGAACGTCTTTTGAAAATCAGCATATTGGAAGAAAGACTAAAACCCTACCATGGGGTATTCCTTCAGGAGTCTTGATTGCTAGACGATACAGCCATAGAAGGCTTTGTGGAGCTGAGTAGCAAAAGGTCATGACGAGGCAACAGCAGAGCTTCAGCAGGGGTCCTAACCCTAACATCCACAAAAGTAATCAGGAAACCTCTGCGGGTTATAAAGGTGTCTAGTGGTATGCAGTTTTCTGTGGTTGAACTTGGCCTGAGTAACAATGTTTGCAGGGGTTTTCTTTTCATAAATGTATATATCCATAGAGAAGAGTACCGGAGAATGAAGAACTGGGTTGAAGCCCTCCATCAATCTTTTCATGACATTACAGCAAAATTTCAAGAAGCAATTGTTATTTTGGCTGGAGACTTTAATGTTCATCCCTACTTCGCTCAAGCTGGAAGATGTTTAGGATCAGTACAATATTGCTCCAGCCTTGTTTCCTGCCAGTTTTATCAAGCAGAAGGCTAAAGCTTTGAGCCAATAGTTGGTGAACAATGGTCTGGTCTGCTTAAAAGGCCACTTTGATAATGATATACCAGCAGCCGCAACATTTCAGCAAGGCCTTTCGGCAGCCCGAATGATTACATGTTTACCCCTGCCTGGCACTTTGGTCTTTTCACAGACTTTAAAGTGTCAAAGTATGAGGGGAGTGACCACTGGGCCACGTTGGCTGTCCTTTGCCTTTATGAGCCGGTGGCTGTAGAGAGATTACTTCCTTTGGAGGTGTCCTACCCACGGAGGCTGACAACCCGTTTGGACCCTGCCCATCTTGAGGTTCAAGCTGCTTACCAATTAACAGAAAACATGGAGGTTTTCACCATTGATTTTGATAATAGAATTGCTTGGTTTAATGAAATTGTGATTAATGTGTTGGGGTGTATCGTTATAAATGTCAGAAATTGTACATCACAGGCAAATTCTCATGATAAAGAGAAGGATTGGTTTGACCCAGCGGGAAATGAAACACCTGGTGAGACTGGAGGCTAAACAAGCAAGGCCATGCCCAGGAAGCGGTCTACCCCACAAGCTGAATAGGCTTAAGTCCCAATACAAAGAGCTGATCAAAGAGAAAAAAGCCTACTTTTTCATAGTAAGTGGCACGAGATGCAGTAAATTATCCAATAAGAGGATCAACTGGAGTTTTGGGAAAAAGTAAATAAGTCCAGTGGCATGAAAGGGGAGAACCTAGTATGTATGATGTCTGAGGACATTTGGGCAGCATACGTGAAATCCCTGCATGTTAGTGCCTCCTCACCAGCCAGGTCTTTGTGTACAGCTGTCAAACAGCTGCCCTCTTTTCTTAAAAGGAGGTAAGGGCAGTCTTCGATAGGTTAAAGCTCTCAAGAGCAGCAGGCCTTGACAACATCCCGACATTGATAATTAAAACAAATAGTGACTGGTGGGCAAGGGTGTACTACCTTTTGTTCTATTGGATAGTCTCAAGTGGCATTCACCCTCCATCACGGAAAGGGTCAATTGTGAAACCTATCCTAAAAAAGGGAAGTGGTTCCTACCCTTCACATTACAGGCTGGATTGCCTTTTGGACATATCGTTTAAAGTATATTCAAAAATTATTTTATCCGAGCTGCAGGACTGGGCTTCTGAACATAATGCTATTCCAATTGAGCAAGGGGGTTTTCATTAGGAGCAAACTGGCTGCCTGGGAGCTTCCCTTGGATCTCCTCAGTGGTTTGCAAACATTACATACTGACAACTGGGCTCAGGCAGAGCTAGAAAAGTCAGGAAGACTATTGCAGAAAATCCCCAATAAGAACGGCCTTAGGCAGAGGTGTGTCTTATCCCCCGGCTTTATAGCTTATTCCTAGCGGACCTTCGAACATCCTTACACCATGTAAAGTCTTTTTCCCCTAAAGTTGGGAGTCCGCACATCTCATGTCTGCTCTATGCAGACAACTTGGCGCTACTGGATTATACTCCCATGGGCATGCAGAGGAAAATAGACCCCCTTGAAGCATAAACTAGTCATAATCAGTTGAAGATCAATCTAGAGAAAACCAAGGTGTTTGGTTTTGAGTAAAAAAGTAAAAAGTTTCAGATGGTTCCTGTATGCTCGGGAGGTGGAAATAGTGAATTCCTAGAAATATCTAGGCCTGACCTTTCAAAAGAACTTAAAATGGGACTGGAACATGGTTAGTCCTAAGCAGAGGTCCTTGTTGCAAACTAGCTGTTTGGATAGATTTAACTGGAAATATAGAGGTTTGGCTTTTACCCCTTTCATAAAAACTTACAAAGGGAAAATACCCCCGTTGGGGCTATATAGCGCTGTGTTTTTTTTCACTTGACTCCTCCTGTAACTGGGACCGGTTGGAGGAGACGGTTTTAAGGAGGCTCTTGTTGCTAACACCAGACACCATGGTCCAGGGTATAAGGAGGGAACTGAACCTAATCCCCCTGGAATTTTTGGGTGTTCTCTTGAGCTTGAAGATTCTTCAATATGCTTTTGGAGGACTGCGAAGTGGCAAAGGTCTCAGACTTTGTTGGATTGAGATCCTATGTAGTGAAAGAAGGTGGACAAGAGAAGCAAGAATTAGACTAAGGGTCCTAGCGAACTTGCACTTAGAGCACAGTACAATTTTAACTTGGTTGCCCTTTCCCAGTAAACATGCTTTAAAAGAGTGTGCAGCAAAGGTTGCTGAGTCTTTTGACTTGGTGCATCTGGAAAAGAAACCATCAGCTTTTCATTAAGCACTCTTGCCCTTGACACAGTCTTTCCTTAATTGACACAGCTATTGGATCCCTCTCTTAGGAATGGCATTTTAAGAACAAGAGTGGGTTGTAACCCTATTTATACGCACAGAGTCTTAAGGATGGGTTACTGTAGAGCAGGTGGTCCACTGGTGGGTTTTAATTTAATTTTTATTGTACAGTATTTTTATTGTTTTAGAATGTTTTATGGACAATGGTCCCAATAAACGTGTTATCTATCTACCTAGGACAGTTGACTCTCAATGTAAACAAAGTTCCATGAGAAACAACACAAACCTAATTGCTCCATGTGGATCAGAGTAGCATCTGCGGGCCCCCCCTATGCAGAGAACAGGCACTGAGTTGGCCCCTCAGCTTAGTACACTCTTGTAAAAAAAATAAGGGGGAAGGTGTGCATAAGCACCATGATGTCAAGATAGCTGCAGTGCACACTGTGGTCTGTTTATGTTCAGGGTGGGAGGGTCATCATTGTTAACCAATAATTTATGGTTGTGCACTAGCTTATCTCAAAGACTGGCGATTGGGACAAGTCTCAGATCATGTTGTTCTTCCCATCTTAAGGCAGTACCTTCCGAAAGGGCCCAGTGCTGCAGAGTGCCATGCCATGTCGCCAGCTAGGGGGATTCCTTTCATCCCAAGCGCCTTTACGATTGGCATCTTTTATTGTCGTTTCTAAAAATAAATTTCTTATGAACCATTCGAAATCATTCTTTACAAATCAACCTATTAGTACATAGGTCGGTGAGCAAAATAATCTAATGGTCACAAAAATTAGCTCTGCCAATGGTTTTAGCAATACGTTACTATACATACCTTGCATATTTTACATAAGTAAAAAATGTGTTAACATTTGTAAACTTTTTGCTTTAGTGCAAATTTGTATTGTACTTGGATTTGACTTTACCAAGTAAGTATTGGCAAAGCCAAGATGTTGTGGATCTAAAAGGCTGATCTTCTGGATCTTCCAATGCTTTTATGTTACAGGTGAGCTGAGGAGCATTTCAAGTGTCTGGGTGAGTTCTAGTTCGGGGGAGTGTTCATAAATGGGCACAACTGAGACCTCTGGAGCAAAGGCTGAAGGTAGTGGGCCATAAGGGTGTTCACATTACATACTTATCCAATCCTAGGCCTCTCTCCACAAAGACGGTCACATAGTTAACATCTGTAATTATCAACTGAAATTATTTCGCTCCTCTGCTTCACTCACTCTGGAGCTTCTCTGTTATAGCAGGAGCACAGCTAGTGTTATGCATTAGAAAGAGGAGCAGAGGGAATCGTGCACTTCAGTGAAAGAAAGGAGAAGGCCTGACCTCCCCCATTGGGACACCTCAGGCCACGCCTGTAGGTCCAGGGGTTCTTAGGGCCACCATGGAAAACAGAAGTGGAGATGCAGTATTCGTTCCCCAGAGAAGTTGATGAGGATATCAGTCAATTGTCCCCGATGAAGCTTATCTAAATATTCTTGGCTTTTCTGGGAGAAAAGAACAAACACAGAAACACAGGTGAGGGACAACAACATGGAGCGTGGGGGGCAGAGGCAGAAGCAATACAGAGGGTGCGGGTTGAATCACAGATGAAGGACATGGGGATGGACATTGGGAAAGCAAAAGGATGGTGGGGTAGCAACATGGGGCACAGGTGAGGTGAGGCAACAAGGGGGCAGAAGGGAAGCAAACAAACGGGGCAGCAAGCAACACTGGGAGGTAGGAAATGAAAACAGGCAAGGGCAACCAAAGCAGGCAGGGGAGAAACACAGTAGCAAGGGAGAGAGCAACATGGAGCACACATTGGGGAAGAGAAGTAGACTAGAGAGGCAGTTGAAAAGTATGCACTCCTCTGCAGTGCTTAAACAAAAGGAAAAAAGGAGCACATGAAAAAGTAGTAGTGGAAGGACAAAAGTAATGGGACCGTGCTACAGGGGAGGGAGAAATAAAAAAAAAAAGAGGAAGGAAAGGCCACACAAGCTAACAAACTGGAAGCTAGAAAATGAGTGACTAGCCAACTAATGGTAATCAATAGGTGAACTCTAACTCCACTATAAACTAACAATATGTCTCGCAACAGACAGCAAATGTTCTGCCTGTATAGGAAGACCTAAAATAATAAGACGTGGTCCAAAATGCAACAGAATGGATAATTTTCTACTTGAGGCCTGGCCACAACACTGGGAATTCTCTGCTCTAAATATCTGCACTCAGTGGATTGCTTTGTATGGTTTGAAAACTGTACTGAAAGTGACTAAGAGAACAGCAAGTTAATGCTTTAGGGATCAGGTGCACTATTTTAGATTGTAAGGGTATGAATGAAATTCCAAACCCTCCTGTAGGAAGGGATTTATCCAAATATGCATATGTGGCCCCTCAAATAAGAGGACTAATAGTGGAAATACTCTGGTGACAAGGCTGGGAACACACACTTGGGCTTCTCAGTTACTATGGAAAAGTGCCCAGGTACCTCCCAATATCAGTGAAGAAAACGCCAAGCTTATTAAGAAGGAAGAACGGGACAAAGCAGACAACATGCTCTTAACAGGCAAAAAGTAACTACTGGGAAAACATTAGGTATGCTTAACAAATTAACAAGATTCTGCCTCATAAATGAGATACAACATTGCTACTAGGATCTCAACTGTCAAACCAGAAGATCTCATTTTCCATCTGTACTTCCTACTAGACTACAGTAATTTCTTCAGGGTAAAAATTAGTGCTGGGTTCCTTACCTGCCGAAACTTTAAGTGCTTAGTGATTAACAACATGCCAGTACAATATATATATATATATCTATGTATATATATATATTTTTTTAAACATATACATTGAAATCTAATGTTGCAATGGATCAGTGAAGAAGATACATATATGCCAAAAGAAAGAAAGCAGTCTCAGTAACATCATTGAGTTCAAACATCACTAAAATAGTTTAACATTCCATTGTTTGCCTTAATTTCATGCTTTCAGTAGATATTTAATTGTTCCAGTATTGTAGGTAAAGTGTTATATTTTCATTTAAATGTAGTTAGAATTCAGAAACTCTTCATGAAAATCATATTGAAGAGAAAAGCGTTTTATAAACACATATATACCTTTAGGTGTGTACATCCCCTGCTGCATGGAACCTCCAGGTTCAAAAACAGGAGCTTTGAAATCAGCCACAGCAGATAACACTGATTCAAAGCCAGAGCTTCCAGGTAAAATGCCACTTTTTGGATTAGGGTTTTCTGGTATGTGAACTACAGATTAAGAAAAATGCATAATTGCTACTTATGGAATATTAGACTTGGCAAATCAAAGGAGAAGACAAAGAGGCTGTTTCTATTAAGAGGATAGAGCAACAGGGAAACAATAATAAGGATAAAGCTACATGGCTACAATTACTTCCCAACCCCTGCTGCACATACAAATGTAGCAAAGAAATCAGGCAAGAAGGAATAATGTCTTTGTTGCACTATAAATTAATTCAAGTTTTCCAGTCACATACCCAGGAGTGAACACATCACTGGAAAGAGCTACACAAACAAAGAGAAACAGAGGAAGATATTAAAAGTAGATGGAAGAATGAAAAATTGTAACAACTATCATAGTAGTGCATTTACTTCTAGTGCCTAACCCTGACCAGCAGAACAAACATCAAGGCCCAGGCGACTAAAGTTCTGCATGGAGAACCCCTCAATGAGCAAGTTGGCCAGGAACCACAACTACCCTGCAGCCTAGAAGTCTGTGATCAAACAGGAGGACATCTGAAAATCCACTGATTCAAGGAAGTACAAGAGACGCTCAAATCAAGGCTGACGTGTGGTAAGCCTTTCTACTCTATGAGAAAAATAAGGGCTTCCTTTCCATGTCAGTTCCTTAGGAAGTGTGAGGCGAGCTGCAGCATTTCACACTCATTCTGGAACCTTTGGAGCCTTCAATATTATGACCTATGAATCAGATCTTTTATTCCAAAGATGCAAATAAAACCTGATTAGAACCCCCAGTTTCTCAGATCTAAGTAAAAACGTGTAGCCCACGAAATCATCCAGGAACTATGAGTTTTCCTGCTGCATACAAATGTATATCACAAAGTATTCCCTTTAAAATTTGTGAACTCAAGGAACATACTGTAAGCAGTGAGTACAATCCCATTACAAATAGTCCCATTTCTTTTATAGTGTCTCTGAAAACTAACTTATGCTGTAAGCATCTTCACCTCAGCTCTGCCTAGTGCCCCTTTCACTGACCACTGCTTTAAGCTGTGTCTAGTGCCTCCCTCTAACTGACCACTAAAGTTCAAGCTGCTTCATTAACTGAATAATGAAACTTTGTGACTTTTGGACAGTTTCTTTATGCGCCACTTTTAGTCAGAAATTGGGTTATATTTGGGGGGGAGGGTGTAAAAATGAATTCAATCTATTCAGTAAAACTGGAGTTATGAAATTGTAAAGTTTCTAGTGAAATCTAAAAGTTGAAATAACTGCCCATAGGTATCTAGTTGTCTAAGACAAAGTTAAAAGTCAAGGTCGACCGCGATGGAGCATGGTTTAAATTCCAGGGGTAGATTGGACCGGTCTTGGCTTACTTAGAAATATATCTGAAGAGAAGTCCAGGAGAAGGTAGTAGTCAGCCAGTCAAGGCAGCAGGCTGTGTCCGATTATCATTGCAGGGGATCCACTGGACGAAGTAACGATGAAGCCATCAACAATGCCAAGGAAAAGCTCAGAGCAGGAAAGACTGGATTTTCCAGGCCGAGGAGTTCGATGGTGTGCCGGTCACCGTCGACCTGTGAAGATTTTTCCATTGGACTGAGCCAACTTTTTTGAAGCCGAAAACCTCCAGCAGGACAAAGCTGCAGCCTGTAGCTGAGAAGGGCTCCAAAAGGCTAGATATTGTTGCTGAGAGGTCCAGCTGAGCAGGATTTGTTGCTGTAGAGAACAACACAGTAGTATGTCCCGCGAAGTCAGGCCAACCAGCGATGCACACCTTGGGCGGATTAGCTGGCATGTAGGTCCCAGACTTCTGTTTGGTCTACAGGAAGTTTTTAGTGGAAAAAAATGTTTTAAGTCTCCAGTTTCAGGGTTAGACAGGAGCATTTCCACCAACATCACTATCAAGGGTCCAGGACCTGGGGGGGGGTCACAACTTGGGTTGGGGAGTAGTGTTAACGCAGAAGTTTTAGTGAAATTATTAATGATTATTCATGTATCCTGAGTGTTGAATTTGCATAGAAAATGTAATAACGTAGGGAAAAATAATGCACGCATAAGAAGGTGTGCCCACCAGCGTGGCCGCCATTGTGCACGAAGTGTACTTTTTAATGGCTTATTAATATGAAATAAACGTATGTTTATTTGATGTGGTAATATGTCATATTAAGGGTTATGCATTATGTATTAGCTTTATTAGTTATAGGCCTTAACTTAGCGAGGTCTTGACCTAGTACCACAGCCTCATGTCAAGCTGCATTGCTTAGGCGTATAATAAAATGGATGTTTAGAGAATTAAATTGCGATTTTCCACTGTGCTGACCAAATGCTTGTAGCTAAAAATCTTTCTCATGAGATCTGCTTGCTAGGAGATGATGTACTAGCTAATGAAACAATGATTAATGTAATGTGTGTAAGACTGACTTTCCCAGCAGAGGACAATGAACATACTGACCGGAGTATAAGCTGCAACAATATTGTTACTCGATGAGCGCAATGACGAGAACGGAAGACATGAGAAGCCAATCATTGGCATGCAAACCATGTACGAGTAGAAGTGTAGATTTGAAGTCTTTGCAAACATGCGATTCTTGAACCAAAAGGAACATGGGAAGTAGTTTTAGGAAATCTAACTTAGCCGGACTGCACTGGGAGGAGGCACCCCATTTTGCTCATTTTTCCATCCTGAGAAGAGACATGCTTAACTTTATTGCTTAAAGAGATTTTGCCTTTTCTGAACTTTGATGCTGAATCCTGATGCCTAGCTGACCTAACTGATGTCCTGCTGACGAAGATTGTCACCAATTGATGATCCAAACTGAGGATAGGTTTAGTAACTATGATACTGTTTGTTGTCTATTTGATTTTGTTTCTAGGTACCAACTGCTATTTTGATAGAGCCATAGTTAGATGTTTTTCCAAATTTGTGTTGACTAAATTGTTTTGCATGAAGCCCAAAAATGACATTTCAATCTGGTGCTATTTAGGGTTCACACTGATGAAGTTCACTATATGTAATAACAATTGATGTCTTTTGTTTGCTGAATCTAAATGTATGTGATATCGTTTGCGCAGTTATTCTTGCTATTCATTTATACTGCAACCTTAGAATGTGTAGTAGCTCAAGCTTTAATCAGATTGCAATTCTTTTGCCCCTTTGGTCAGACAGTGTTATTTCTGTATGTTTATCATAAGATTTTGAGAATGAGTTACGTGACATTAGCACTGTTAATATAGGGAAATAAGTATTCTAACTTTTACATACAGGTAAGGTTTTTCATGATTGCAAGGTCATGGTGTGTGACGATTACTGACTCCTATTGATTATTAATGTTATTGATTATTGATCTGCATGTACGGTATATATGGTGTGAAAACTTTGAGGCGAGTCAAAAGGTTCATCGACCTATTCGCGTCTCCTTGTAAGTTAACTTATTAAGGTCTGACGCGCTATCAGAGATAGTAGCAGACTGATGGTTTGTCTCCTTAAGAGCCCATCATAGAGGCCCGGTACATGATTAGACTTTCAAGAACTCATCAATCACTGAAATTTGGATTTATTGTTTCAATGATACAAATTGGAGAGAAAATGTGCCCCTAAGTACTTAAAATTACTTTCCAAGAATCATGGAGCTTGCCAATGATTGTTTGAGGATGTTCTCTGCATTCTAGTGACCGTGTAAATGAAGTAGGTTTTGAGCTTGCAAAGTTTATGCAAATCGCAGGTGAATTGTGATGTTTGTGAGGGTATAGGGAATTTGCGTACTCCACAGTGTGAGAGTAGGGAAGTCGAACTTCAAATGTGTGTGGAGCTTTGTGCTAAAAAATTGTCCACATGGTTGTTGGTATATGGACCCTGTATGGTCCAAGACTCCGGAGTGTATTGAAAAGTGTATGAGACGAATAAGTTACTTACCTTCGGTAACGCTTTTTCTGGTGGATACAGTAACTACCTGTGGATTCCTCACCTAAAGAATTCTCCCCTCGCGCCAGCCCTCGACGGAAATTTCTTCTAGCTCTGCACGTCGACGATGACGTCACAATCGCCCGACTCCACGCGATGCCACATGACGTCATCCAGGCAATAAGAAGCCCTCGTCGACGTGCAGACGTCAGTTATCACCATTTTTTTACGTGCCATAGAGGCGAACAGGTTAAACCTAAAGAGTACACATTTATCCAGAATAAATGAAAATAAAACATTTATTATAAAACTCAATATAAATAACAGTTATGAATGCTCAATTCGAGAGAGAAATAAATATATGTATGTATAATCCCAGTCCAAAATGTCCTTTTCACTATCTTAATTTGCAAAGGAAAAGTATATACAATCAATACAACTTTTAGAATGAAACAGCTATATACATATATATATACAAGATCAAGGATGCGCACCCAAAGAGATCTTGGCTTGACCAGTCAGGCAACGGGGAGGCGGGTGGGACCGTGAGGAATCCACAGGTAGTTACTGTATCCACCAGAAAAAGCGTTACCGAAGGTAAGTAACTTATTCTTCTGATGGATACACCTACCTGTGGATTCCTCACCTAAAGAATAGAGTCCCCAAGCAGTATAAACTCCGGTGGTGGGTGCCCGAATGGTCAAACCAAGAAATCTTGCAGCACCGAGCGAGCAAAATGGCCATCCCTCCTAACCTCAGAGTCCAAACAGTAATGTTTGGCAAAAGTATGGAGGGATGCCCAAGTCGCTGCCCTGCAGATGTCAGCCACAGGAACACCTCTAGCCAAAACTGATGAAGCTGCTTTGGCTCTGGTGGAATGAGCACGAAGCCCCACAGGTGGATCCCTCTTCGCCAAAGAATAGCAGATCTTAATACATAGAATGACCAACCTGGATAGCGTTCTCTTGTGGACCGCTCTACCTTTCCTCTTCCCCACGTATCCAACGAAGAGCTGTTCATCCTGTCTGAACTCTTTCGTCCTGGCGACGTAGAAGCTCAGAGCTCTTCGTGGATCCAGCCGGTGGAGCCTCTCTTCCTCCTTGGATGGGTGAGGTGGAGGGTAAAAGGAAGAGAGAGTAATTGACTGCCCCAGGTGAAAGGGTGTAACAACCTTCGGTAGGAAAGCCGCCTTGGTCCTCAACACCACTTTGTCCTTAAAGAAAGGTATGGGGTTTCCACAGTGAGAGCCTGAAGCTCGCTAACCCTTCTGGCAGATGTTATGGCCACCAGGAAAACAGTTTTGAATACTAGGAACCGTAAAGAACAAGAGTGCATTGGTTCGAACGGAGCCCCCATAAGAAAAGTTAAGACTAAGTTAAGGTCCCACTGAGGCATAACGAATGGTGTGGGTGGATACCTATTAGTGAGTCCCTTTAGAAACTTTAAAACAATTGGTGATTTATAGAAGGATGGTTGATCAGGAAGGCACAGAAAAGCAGATAGTGCAGACAGATAACCTTTAACAGTGGCAATTGCAAAACCTTTCTGTGCCAGATGGAGTGCAAATGACAAAATGTCAGATAAACCAGCTTTTAAAGGATCTAAACTATTCTCTCCACACCAGCTTGTAAATTTAGCCCAACGATTAGCATAGATTGACTTGGTGGAGTCTCCACCACATCTGGAGGGAGAGAAAAGGAACTCAGATTGCCCCGTTCAATCTCCAGGCATGAAGGTGCAGGCTCTGGAGGTGGGGGCGTAGAATCTGCCCCTGCGATTGCGAGAGGAGTTCCACCCTGCAAGGGAGACGGAGCGGAGGGCACTGAGAGAGTTGGAGTAGGTCCGAATACCACACCCTTCTTGGACAATCCGGAGCTATTAGCATGACTTGAGCTCGGTCTTGGCGGATCTTCCTGAGAACTCGAGGAATCAAGGGTATGGGGGGAAACGCGTAAAGTAACTGACCCTTCCAGGACATCTGAAACGCGTCCCCCAAAGCTCCTTGCACCGGATACTGGATGCTGCAAAATAGCGGGCACTGCGCATTCTCTTGAGTGGCAAACAGATCTATTTGCGGATATCCCCACATCCTGAAGATACACAGAAATAGATCTGGATGAAGACGCCACTCCTGGTCGACCGAGCTGCGTCGACTTAGAATGTCTGCACGCACATTCAGGACTCCGGCCAAGTGATGTGCAATCAAGCAGATCTTGTGGTCCTGAAGCCAGGACCAGAGACGAAGACCTTCTCTGCAGAGAAGATACGACCCCACTCCTCCCTGTTTGTTTATATACCACATCGCGGTCGTGTTGTCCGTTAGAACTTGGATTGACTGACCGCGAATGGAAGGGAGGAGGGCCTTGAGTGCCAGACATACTGCCCGCAACTCTAACAGATTGATATGTAACTTCTGTTCCCCTGGAGACCAAAGGCCCTTGATCTCCAGGTCCCCCAGATGAGCTCCCCACCCTAGAGTGGAAGCATCCGTTACCACCGTGGCCATTGGAGGTGGCAGCGAGAACGGCTTTCCTTGAGACAGGTTGTTGACTGCTGCCCACCATTGAAGATCCACTGCAGTGTCTCTGGAGATCTTTATCGAATATTCGAGATCCCCTTTGTGCTGAAACCACTGCCTGCGGACGCACCACTGAAGAGCCCTCATGTGCCAGCGTGCATGAGTGACCAGCAGTATACAAGAAGCGAACAGACCGAGCAGTCGAAGGACCTTGAGGACTGGAACTACCGCTCTATTTTGAAACATTGGAATCAACGCCTGAATATCCTGGACCCGCTGGGGTGGAGGAAAGGCCCGATTCAATGTCGTGTCCAATACTGCCCCTATGAACAGGAGGCGTTGAGAGGGCTACAGGTGAGATTTGGGTACATTGACTGAAAAACCCAGGTCGTACAACAATTGAGTCGTCGACTGGAGATGGCACCGCACGAGCTCTGGAGTTTTGGCCTTGATCAACCAATCATCCAGATAGGGAAAAACAGCTATCTCCCTTCTTCTGAGCTCTGCTGCTACCACCGCCATCACCTTTGTGAAGACTCGAGGTGCTGAAGTAAGACCAAAAGGGAGGACCGCAAACTGATAATGATGCGATCCCACTACAAACCGGAGATATTTCCTGTGCGATTTGAGGATCGGAATATGAAAATACGCGCCCTGCAAATCGACCGACACCATCCAGTCTCCTTCGTTCAACGGCAAAAGAACCTGTGAGAGGGTCAGCATTTTGAATTTTTCCTGTTTGAGGAACCAATTCAAAATCCTCAAGTCCAAAATCGGTCTCAGCCGAGCATCCTTTTTAGGAATCAGGAAGTATCTTGAAAAACAACCCTGACCCCTCTCTTGCTCGGGAACCAACCCTATCGCACCTTTTGCTATTAGGGATAATACCTCCTGCTGTAATAGGAGAAGATGGTCTTCCGAACAGAAGGATGGGTGGGGAGGGAAGGTAGGAGGGAATTCCCTAAAGGGAAGAGCGTACCCCTTCTTCACAACGTCGATGACCCAGGAGTCCGATGTTATAACCTCCCACATTGGAAGAAAATGGGCAAGTCTCCCCCCTACCGGAGACAAGTGGACAGGGAGTGGAGGTGGACTACGGCTGCTTTCCTTGCTGCACCCCTCCCGAGGAAGAGGAAGAGGCAGAGTGCTGCAAGGTGGCTCCTCTTGTACGGACTCTGCCCCTGCCCCTGAAGGATCTGTATGGCAGGGTAGAAGCAGATTGTTGTGGTCCTGGCAATCTTCCACGAAAGGAACCACGTCCAAATCCTTTAAACCTCCGAAAGCCTCTAAAGGAGGATGAGGCTGACGACTGGAGTCCCAAAGATCTAGCAGTCGCTCTGCTTTCTTTAAAACGCTCCAGGGCAGAGTCAGCCTTTGTGCCGAAGAGCTTCTCTCCATCAAAAGGAAGATCAAGAAGTGTGGCCTGACGAGAAGCCAGATGACCGTAACCAAGACTGCCGTCTAGAAACTATGCCCATAGCCCTAGCCACCGAGTCCGAAGTATCCAATCCCGACTGGATCACCTGAGTCGCATCCACCAACAGCTGCAACATCTCCTGGGACAAATTAGGGTGGCCCTTCGCCTCTTCCATAAGGGCATGGATGTAACGCCCCAGTATGCAAGTTGCATTGTAAGATTTTAGGGCCATACTGCAAGATAAAAAGGTCTTTTTTGCAGTATGGTCCATTTTTTTTTACTCCCTGTCCGCAGGGGTCCCAAGAAACGAGCCAGGAGAGGATCTGGACGAACAAGAGGCTTGCACCACTAGACTCTCTGGAGTTGGCTGTCTGGAGAGAAACACCGGATCCCCAGGCGCCATCCTGTATTGACGAGCCACCGCAGTGGTGGACACAGGTTTCAGCCAGATATCCTTAATGGGGTCCAGCAGAGCCTCATTGAAGGGCAAAAGAGGCTCAGCAGAAGCCGGGTGTAAAACCTCTGTCAATAAATTTCTCTTGACCTCCGCGGTAGGAAGCAGAAGATCCAAAAAGTCTGCAACCTTCCAAATGACTGCGTGGAATGAAGCAGCTTCCTCCGTGAACTCTCCAGGGGAAGCTAGATCCCATTCCGGGGTAGTGTCCAGGCCACTAGCTGTATCCAGTCCCTGGAAGTCACCAGAGGGCTCTACAACTTCACCTTCCTCCAGATGTTGTCTTGCGTACTCTTCTTCCTCCAAAAGTCGAAGAGCCAGACGTCTTGATTTAAGTCTTGACTCCAAGCCTGGAGTCGATAAGGCGTCGGCCGACGCCGAAGATCTTTGTCGGCGCCGAACCTCGGACCCGTCCGAAGCCAGAAGCTCCGGCTCCAAGGGATTCTTAGACGTCGATCGGATCCGAGGCGAATCCAACGGCGCCGTAGCAGGTGTAGTCATCCTGGGCGACGTCATAGGCATCGGCGCCGCTTCAGGTGCAGCAGATAAAAATGGGGTGAACGGCGTCGATCTGTAAGACGCCGGAACACCCAAATCATAGGCCAGAGGGCCAGACGGGCCTGCATGATTTCCACCTGGCGTCATGGAAGCAAAAATGTTAAACATTGCGTTTAAAAACGCTGCAGGATCCGATCCCGGAGTCGGTAAAGCCGGGTATTGCTGCTGCTGCACCGGCGCCGGCATAGATGCAGAGGAGGGTCCAGGTAACTCCTGGCCAGGAGAACCTTCAGGCCTCTGGGGAGGCTCGACCTCAAAGACCGACCCGGGTGACGTCGGGGTCGTAGGAGGTGGAGGGGTGACGGTCGGGCTTATCTCCCACATCGGACGTCGCCGAGCCGACAGAGAAGCTGATCTTGACCTGGACCATCCCTTGCTCGATCGGCGTCGAGATCCGTGACGGCGCCGAGAGTCACTATGATGGTGACGAGACCTTGAGGATCTCGAAGAAGACTCCCTCCGATGACGCCTCTCCTTCTGCTTGGACCGAGCCAAGAACAATTTCGTCTCCCTCTCTTTAAGTGCCTTAGGGTTCATGCGCTGACATGAGCCGCATGACTCGACCTCATGGTCGGAACTAAGGCACCAAAGGCAGTTTTCGTGGGGGTCGGTAACCAACATTCGACCCCCGCACTGGCTGCAAGGTTTAAAGCTGGATTTTCTAGGCTGCGACATCGTAACCGTTGTTGGAAACAGTAGCTCCCTGTGAGCCTCGAAGAATTAACCGTTACTCGGGCACGGAAAAAAGGGAACTGACGTCTGCACGTCGACGAGGGCTTCTTATTGCCTGGATGGCGTCATGTGGCGTCGCATGGAGTCGGGCGATTGTGACGTCATCGTGCAGAGCTAGAAGAAATTTCCGCTGAGGGCTGGTGCGAGGGGAGAATTCTTTAGGTGAGGAATCCACAGGTAGGTGTATCCATCAGAAACTTGGTTTTTGTTGTAATTTGTCTGGTCTAATAGGTTGATCGGGCGTGGTCGTCGAGTCAGAGTGTGAATCAAAATGAGCGAAATAAATTTTCGACTGAGATTTGGCAAGTCCTATGTGCACCAGGACAGACCCACTGAAAAGTTGAGAGTGAAATTTGCGGGTCGAATTTTGCTTGCAAATCAGGGAAACTGAGAAAGAAGGTAGTAAATGGACAAATTTGGTTTTAATTTTGGTTAGTGCTCACAATAAAATGCATTAATTTAGTGTGAATCTGAGTTGGGAGGACGCGCCGCCAGACTTTGTCAGCCGCAGTACGTGTGAGTGTGACGTCACTGGAACCGCGCTGGGATAGGTTGGTTGGTGAAAAGGGTCGTGCACAGATTGGCAGCTGCTTGTGAAGCGCACATGGTTGTGAAGGTGAGTGAAGAGAATTCTGGGACTAAAAGTCACTTCCTGATTTGATTTAGAATAAAATAAAGGTTGCCGGGATGACATTTTTCAAAGCTTTAAAGAGTGCTTTGAGGTGGGATACGTACATTACGAGTACAGGGGATATTGCACTGCCAGAAGGTACACCAGCTTAAATTGTAATCGAAGAAAAGGGTGCTTCGCCATGTCTTTGGCTAAAGCAATGGTGCAAAGTGACAGAGAAGGATAGGAGCTTAGTGTTTCCTATCAACAGAACATTTAATTTAAGGAGTTTAGAGAATCTGAGGAGAGTGCTGTATGATCTGAAACCCCCTCCGAGACCAGCACAGTCCGAGGCATTAGCAATATGGGCGCTAATAGCTAGACAGCAACAGAAACAGAAATTTGAGAGGAGAATGAGAAAGGCAGAAAAGACACTAGCGGAGGCTAAATGGGACAGTGATCACAGATTTTAGAGAACTGAGACCATACAGGGGATTAAGTTGTTTCCTGCAATTACACAGGACAGCGAGAGAGAATGAAGGAAAGCTACTAGAAAAACAAACAGGAACCCTTCTGAGAGTAGGGAAGTGGAGACCAAAGGAATCTAAGGGACCACTGACATATGAGGAAGAGTCAGACCATGATGATTTTATCTTGAAGTCATTGAGAAATCTTCCTCCACCATATGCAGCCCAAGAGAGTGGTCCGAGCACTAGTGTAAATCCTTCAGCTCCGGCACAGGTTAATGTGACAACAAGTCCGGCGCAGGTTAATCCTAGCCCGACACAGAGCCCAATGCAGAGCCATCTTAACGCACCTACTACTCCAGTAGTCCAAAATCAGGTGCCACAGTCAAATGTCCAGAGAATTTACCCCGATGTGCCAATTGTGAAAACTGCCACAAACCTAATAGAGTCTACAGGACAGGTTTTCCCGAGACCGACGTTGGTTCAGACAGAAGAGACTCCAATTTTACTGCCTTAAGCACAGTCACAAACGATGCCGAAGTACACTTCGATAACAGGGACACAGTCAGATATGTTTGTACTGATGAACCAGAATGCGGGAATTATACTCCCACAGAACCTGAATGTTAGACCAAGCCCAGATGCTGTATCTGTACCTGTCACCATTGGTCCGATTGTGCCTTTGTTCGCACAAGAGAAACCCAATGCAGATGGACTGGAAGTCCTGAGTTAGAATACAGTGAGGGGAGGACTTAGTGAAAATATTCAAGTAGTCTCTCCTGTGGAACAGACCTTTGACAGATCGAGATCATTGTTAGACATTAGCACATTCGGAGTTCCTCCGTATACAGTCATAGGGTTGAATGTCGGTCAGAGCCTGAAATTATTGACACCGCAGACTCCAAATACAGTGGTGCAACAAGTGGCACATGCCCAGGCCAGTAACAGTTCATTGCAGGGTTTGACTGCCCAGCAATTGACTGAATGATCAGACAAGTTGAATACCCCGCAGAGTGCTCCTAGGGGAGAGTAGAACTTGAACTATACGAGACTAGGAATGGAAGCGGGCGAACTCATCGAAGGAACTATGGGGGTAAACAGATTAGAGTCCTACAAAGAGATATCTATGCTCGAAAATCACAAGGGAAGTGAGCAATGTGCATCAAAAGCTCACAGACCTGGCAGAGAAATACGGCATAGAAATTGAAAAAACTAAACATTTGAAAAGGAGTTACAGGTTAGACTTTGACACAAAAGACTTTGAGCACATGAGAGCTGCAGGGATGAAGGCACACCTTAGGGAGCTACTTCAGAATACCCCAGACCTGGGAAGCATTAGAGAGATGGAAAGGCAGATGGGTAAAGAAAAGAGATGAGAAAAAGGGATTCTGCGGAGCTGCCCGCAAATGTGCAGCAGGGCAAGGATCCAGTGACAACTTTATCAATGAGGGAAATTCCAGGAGGAAATTTTGTTCATGTCCCTTGAAGCAGAAGTGACATTCTGTCTTTCAAAAATGACTACCCCAGATTGAGAAATAAGCCAGTAGAATGGTACCAGCAGACAGACAGGTTTGTGAAACTTGCAAAATGCCTTTGGGAAGACTTGAACACACTATTAGAAATAGTAGTTTCAGCTGATTTATGGATGGGACGCAAGAGGAGCATAGATTGGCCAACAAAGGAACCAGAGAGAGATCAGGTTACAGATGCGCCGTCTACTGAGGTAATGGAATATTATTACAAGGTGATTGAATTCCTGAAGACGAGAATTTCGCCCAAAAACATTGACTGGCAAAGAATAGACAGGACAGCTCAGGAAGCAAAGGAGTCAATACATGTATTTTATGAGAGATTGTTGGGTGTTTAAGCATTACAGCGGTACAGAGAAAATTGAGCTGAAAGACATGATTCATTTTGTGTTCAGATTTGTGGAAGGATTGAGACCTGAAATTAGCCAAATGATTAAAAGTAATTTGATTTGCTGGCAAGCAAAGCCAATTAATGAGGTGTTACAGTATGCAAAGTACTGTAGTGATGAGATTGAGTTGAAGCAGAGAAAGCTGAAAGGAAAGGTGATGGTGATGCAGATTAAAGCTGCATAAACAGGAATGCAGGGAAATTTTCCACAAAAGCTACCACAGCAGGAAAATATTGTATTTCAAAAACCAGATGAGAGGTAAAGGTCGCAGAGGAGTTGGTAAGGTAAATCATGGCCCAGACATGGGTACTTTAGTGGTTCAGAATGATGTGCAGGTGGTGAAGAAATCGTTGTCTTGTCACGCTTGCGGAGCGGTCAGACATTGGAAGCAGGAGTGTCCCATGTTGGTACAGGAAGGTGCTGTTCAGCAAACAGGTGACATCAATTTGTTCCAAAACATGAGAGGACTGAGAATGAGAGGTCATAATCCAAATTTTCAGAATAATGCAAATCAAATGCAGAATTTTCAGCCCATGCAGCAGGTGCAAATACCAGGCGTACAAATGTCACAGTTGCAGCCAATGCAACAGCAGATTCCCATGGTAACTAGACAGCAAATACAAATACCTCAAGCCCCAATGGAACAACAGCAGGTGATGCTTCTTCAACAGGTCACAGGTTCAACCAAAGTAATAACACAGTACACCAATCCACGTTACACAGAGAGATTGGAATAAACCATAATTGGGTGAGCGAGAGTTCGGATGAGGAGGAATGTGTGCTTGCAGCTTCCTTAGAAGTAGATCAGAAAGGACCCTATGTGAAGGGAAAGGTCATGGGTCACAGAGTTTCATTTTAGGTTGACACAGGGTCTACACGCTGTACAGTGAGAAGTGCAGAAGTTCCAAATTTGCCCCTTTCAGGAAAGACAGTCTAGATTGTAGGAGTAGCGAGTCAGTATTTGACCAACCCAATTATCAAACAAGTTCAGGTTAAAATTGGCAACTTTCAGGGATTACACAAATTCATACTTTGTGATTCAAGTCCTGTATCCGTACTGGGAAGAGACTTGCTGTGTAAAACTAGGTGTTCGATCACTTGCTTAAATGAAGGAACCGAGATGCAGACGAATAGGGATGACAAGGATGACCGAGCTCCAGAGACAAGAGTGTGAGACAATAAGTGAGGAGTACCATCTGATTAATTTCTTTCCAGTGTTCAAAGTGAAAGAGCTTCCTCCTGATTTACAGGGAATGGTTAAAGAGAAAGCGGGGGATCTGACAGGAAAAGAGATAGGTCTGATAAAGGGAGTAGAGCTAGTTAAAGTTCCTATAAAGCCAAACGCGATTTTTCCTCAGATTCCCCAAAACCACATGCCCCAGGATATCCTTATAAAGGTTGCCCAAATAATTGCAGAATTTGTAAACCAAAGGGTCTTGAAAGAGGTGTTGAGCAGCCCATGTCATTCACCGATAATGGGATTGAAAAAGTCCTGTGAGAAAGTTGAATTGTCCAGGATTTGAGAAAAATAAATGACATTGTGATCAAATGTCGCCCCGTGGTGCCAAATCCAGCTGTGATAATGTTTCAGATTCGATGTGATGCTGAATTGTTCACTGTCATAGACCTGTCACAAGCCTTCTTTTCTGTGCCTCTTCAAGAGGGTAGCCAATTTCTCTTTTCTTTTAAATTTCTGGACAGAGTTTACTGCTGGTGTAGAATTCCTCAAAGGTTTTCAGCCACCTTCCATATTCAATCAGATCTTGAAAAATAATATGGAGTCGTTGGAATTGCCTTTCCAATCGACATTGGCACAGTACATTGATGACTTATTGATTGCATCCAAAACAAGGGATGAGTGCAAGTATGACAATTGCCTTACCAAATCCATTTGGGAAAGAATGGTCATAAAGTGTCACCACTTAAACTGCAATACTGTCCGAAAGAAGTGAAATAGTTGGGTCACTAGATTGAGAAGGGATCAAGGAAAATATCCAGAGAAAGGGTCAAAACAATATTGCAGATGAGTCCCCCAGCCACACAGAGAGATGTCTGGATGTTTTTAGGGATGGTAAGTTACTGTCACCAATGGATTCCCAATTTTTCAGTCATTTCCAAGCCCTTACAAAAGCTGACTCGTAAAGAGGTTACCGATCCCAGTGTTGAACCAGGCTTGCATGAAAGCGTTTTCTGATTTGAGAGAGTCTGTGCAAAGCTCCGGCTTTGGGTATGTCTGACTACACGAAGTCTTTCACATTGTTTTGTCATGAGCGTGATGCATGTTCATTGTCTGTCGACGCAGGTCCATGAAGGTATAAACCGCCCAGTAGCATATTTTTCAGCTACTTTGGACCCAGTTGCAGCAGCTTTACCAGGCTGTCTGCGTGCAGTTGCAGCGGTTGGGCAGAGCCTCACACAGTGTGAAGTCATTGTGACGGGACACCTCTTAACTAGCCTGGTCCCTCATTCCATTGAAATCTTACTTACTAAAACAAAAACCCAGTACCTAACTGGTGCAAGATTGATCAGATATGAGACGAGTAGTCTAGGGTCACCAAATGTATCTGTAAAAATATGTACAGTGCTGAAACCGGCAACCTTACATCCAAATGAAAATGCTGACATTGAAAAATTGGAAGGCATTGAGCACGATTGTCTTGAAGTAAGATTTGGGGACTAAACCAACACCTGACATTAGAGACACCCGATTGGAAGAAAATGACCAAATTATCTTTGTTGATGGTTCTTGTCCAAGAGACAATACAGGAGTGCTGAGAGCAGGATATGCTGTGTACACAATTTCTGGTATACTGGAAGCGTCCTGGCTTCGAGGAGTATACTCTGCACAAGCAGCGGAACTGGCAGCCCTTACTAGTGTGCCATGTTTCTGCTCAGCTAAAAGTTACTATCTATACGGATAGCCAGTATGGATTTGGAATAGTCCATGATTTTGTCCAGTTGTGGTCACAGAGCGGTTTCATGACTTCTTCTGGTTCACCGAGATTAATGGCGAGAGAATTAAAGAATTATTGCATGCTATCCAAATGCCTGAAAAACTTGCCGTGGTGAAATGCAATGCACATCTGAAATCGCAAGATTTTGTATAAATGGGGAATGGATATGCGGATCAAGTCGCAAGTTTTTGCACATTGAACTGTATATCGTTCAAAGATAAGTGGGAATTGTTACCTGAAGAGGATGAAACATGCCCAAGTTTTGCATTGCTTGTGATAGATACATTGAGAGAATTGAAAACATTGCAGAATAATGTTGATTGGGAGGAAAAACGTTAATGGAGGAAAATGAAGTGTGTGCAGCGACAAAATGAATTGTGGGTTTCAGAAGAGAGTCAATTGGTTCTGCCAAATAGTCTATTGTCTCAAATGGCTAGGTATTATCATGGTCAAGCACATGTTGGGAAGGATGCAATGATTTGTCTGTTCAAGCATAATTGGTTCAACCTGAGGCTTAGACAAGTTGCTGAAGCAGTTTGCCATCATTGCGTCATCTGCTAGCAAATGAACGCAGGAAAAGGGACAGTGGTTAATTTTAGCCACATTGGAAGAGAAGGAGGTCCATTCAGCAGAATGCAAATGGATTTGATTGAGATGCCTGTGTGTGGAGGTTTGAGATATGTGCTGGTGATTGTCTGAATCTTTAGTCACTGGATTGAAGCGTACCCTACACAAAGAAATGACAGCCTCACAGTAGCAAAACTACTGCTTAGGGAACTGATACCACGTTTTGGGTTTCCGATCTCTTTAGAATCAGATATGTGAAGTCACTTCAACAATGAGGTAATTAAATTATTTTGTGCAGCACTGAACATTGAGCAGAAGTTGCATTGTAGTTACCGCCCTGAAGCATCAGGACTAGTGGAACAGATGAATGGTACCTAGAAATCAAGAGTGGCAAAGATGTGTGCGTCCATGAATCTGAAGTGGACTGACGCATTGCCTTTAGTTCTGATGACAATGAGAAACACACCCGACAGGAAGACAGGATTGTCACCACACAAAATCGTCTTGGGCAGAGCAATGAGGTTGCCAGCGGTTCCTGCAAATGCGCTTGTAAGAATTACAGATGATATGGTGTTGGAATACTGCAAAGGTCTGGCTGATGTGGTTCGCTCTCTCTCTCAGCAGGTGGAAGCCACCACACTGCCACCGATACATGGCCCAGGACACAACCTGAGAGCTGGTGACTGAGTTGTGGTCCGGAAACATGTGAGGAAGACTTGTTTGGAGCCTCACTGGAAAGGCCCTTTCAAGGTAGTTCTGGTTACTACCACAGTTGTGAAGTGCACTGGAGTTCCGAACTGGATCCATGCCAGCCACACAAGAAAGGTGGCATGTCCTTTCGACACTGCAGATGAGTTGTTGAAAGCACCAACAACTACAAGACCAGCCTCAAAGCAGGAAGGAAAAGAAAGAGGAACTGAGGCCGGATCTGAGCCAGTTGAGGACGGTTCAGTCACTCCTGTGAGAGACGAAGGAGAAGACCTCCAGGAGATTGACAGTGAGCCAATCTCAATTGAGGCAGGAGGAGAGTCTAGTCAGAAGAGGGCTCTCCCGGAAGTAGACAACTGAGAGACAAACAGAGCAATTGCCATGCCCCAAGGGGTAAGGAGTTGAGGCGGATCAAAGCCAATGTGCTCTAACTCCTCCTAAACCAGTTGCAGGCCCGTCAAGAGAAAATCCTGCAGAGCAAGAAGTTGTTTCAAATTCAACACTGAAAAGAGCATTGACCAAGAGTCCACAGAAAGGAGATAAGTGGCCGGAGTCACAAGCAAAGAGAAAGGAAGCAGTTGTTGTGACAACAATCGAAGAAGAAGTGGATACAACAAGGGGAGATCTAAGTGAAGGAGAATTGAATGGAGATCATAAGTTGAAACGAAAGAGAATAGCAAGTCGAAGGTACGCAGGTCCTGAAAAGGTTTATGCAACAACAAGTGAATGGCAGAAAGAGTTTTTGTCTTTTTGTTTTGATCGAGACATTCCAGGTCAATAATTTGGCACTTGAAGGAAACTAATAAACTGAACTGTTGAAACAAATTGAGAAAAAGTGCAAAGAAAGAGACTGTTTAAAGTATCCTGAAGAGACTTTGATAACCTGATTTGACTTTTGAAACCAGATCTGAAAAGCTGCTAAAACGATTTTTGACAAAGGATCCTAGAAGTGAGACTGAAAAGCTGCAAATAACTGCTGAAAGAAGATTGAAGATTTTGTTTTTGATTTTTGCTGCATAGTTTCTACATTTTTCTCTTCTTTCTGATTCTTTACAGATCATGAGTAACGTTGGCCAGCAGAGTAGGAAGAACAGGTGCTGTAAATACATGAGTAATGGTTTGGCAATTGTGTGTGTGTGTTATTGTTTGTGATATTGATTGTGGGTATGACTGTTCTTGACAAGAGTGAAGCCAACCATACACCGATGACAGAAGAAAGGCATTAAAGAAGTTAGAAAAGGGTTTAGAAAAAAGGACTTACAAGAATGATTATGCATATAGTGCAATAAAAACACAAGGGAAATTAGCTTTAGATGCGCAACAAGTAGGAAAGCTTTGTGTGTATAGACATAAATCTCGCACTGACACTATTTGTGGGAATGAGTGAATGTAGACATTTTCAACAGCACCTGCATCCACTTAACCAGACCAACGAGCGCTATAAAGCGTGTGGGGGCACTTCGCAGCACGGGACGCGCTGAACTCCAGAGTGGGACTACATATCCCAGACTGCTCTGTGGCCCCAGGAGGCAGCCATTTTCACCAGCACCCGCATCCACTTGACCAGACCAACGAGCGCTATAAAGTGCGTGGGGGCACTTCGCAGCACGGGACGCGCTGAACTCCAGAGTGGGACTACATATCCCAGACTGCTTTGTGGCCCCACGAGGCAGCTATTTTCACCAGCACCTGCATCCACAGACCAATGAGCGCTATAAAGCGCGTGGAAATACTTTGCAGCCTGGACCAAGGGCAGGCCGTCAACAACTGGAGGAGGCTGGGTTGGGCCACGCCCCTAACATCTATCTCCAAGTAGGCCTCGTAGACTCTATCCTCTTAATTAGTGTATCCTCCTGCAGGTTGTATAACTGAACTAAGTTTTACCCACTAATTACAGTCCCTTGATGGGTAAAAGGAAAGCAACAGAGGGTGGGGCAGGGGCGGTGTTAAAAACCAAGCGGAAAAGGCATAAGCATGCAGCTAGTAACTGTGCTATGGACAAGAACTGACAATCGTCTGGGTGAATGCGAAGAAAGTTTAACCTCTTCCCCGGATAGTGGCTCCAATGAAACAGGGGGAGAGTGGTTCCCAGTCAGGAAGGGGGTGGGTCAGAAGAAAATTGCCGACATATTTCTAAAACGTGGTCAACAGGTCACAGCCACTATAAGGTAGGTGTGGATAGGAAGGTCATCACCCACGGTCCCTCATTATCAGTGAATAAGCCATCACTAGATCTTAGTGACACTCTTCAGTGTACCATTGACATTGAAGTCACCTGCCACAATGATTTTATGATGCCAGGGACAATTTAGCAGAAATGTCTCCAGAACACACAGGGTTTTGGAGACACCCCCCCCCACGACCCCTCTAGTGTAGGTGTAAAAAATTATCACAACTTTGTCTGTCCCGAATGATGGGCGAAGACCTAATAGGTCGGGGGAATCGATGGATAGCTGTGATATGCAACAGTTTAGCGATGTTCTAGCCCAAATGGTTAAGCCCCCGGAAGGCCTACCCCTGGTACTGGGCAAAGCAGGGATTTGAAAACTTAAGTAGCCAGTTTTAATAAAGGACTTTAATCTCTCACACACCAAACCAATATGTCTTGCACTCCAGATATATGAAGCTAAATCGGTGAGCTCGGCTCTTTACGGGGCTGAACTATGGAGCTATGCCAAAGCGCAAGAAATAACGATCTCTGCAAATAATTTCCTAAGAAACCTCGTATCCCCCGCCAAGCACTCCACTGTTCCCCCTTTTTAAGGACCTAGGCATGAAACATATTGACCACAAGGCTCACCTACGTCCCCTCTTGTACTGGTGGCTTCTTTGGACCACCCCAGAGCTTGCTTCTTTTACTGTTGCCCTGCAGGTCATTTTAGAAACTGCCCCTTCTCGTAGTACTACTGATTCCTTTCCATCAAAAATTAACCTAAAAAAATTGTATAGGCAAATGGTGGACTATGAAGATCTGCAGGACGCACTACACACTATCATGTGAATTTGCCAACCTAAAAAAGACATGCAAATACAAGGCTTTCTGGGACATAATCACGGTGCCTAGAGAAAGGAAATTGTATTTCCAGTTCTGCATAGGCACCTTGCCACTAAGATCATTTACCAGTCGCTGTTCATATGAAGAAACACCCATCCGCCCAGCTTGCAAAGCACCTATTGAAAACCTCACTCATGTTTTATTTGTCTGCCCTGCATACGCTGCCTCTCGGAGTAAATGGTTGGCCCCGGCTTGTAGACTGCTGGGAGTCCGTAGATCCAACATTGCCTTTCGAATTCTCAGATCAGACACTCGCTCGACGTTAGTGATTGCTGTTGCCAGGTTCCTTGGGGCTAGTTGGATTGTTAGAGGAAAACGTTTATCTGTATAATGGTTTTAGTAAGAATGTATCAATTCAACCTGGGAGTGTACTTAGTTTGATATTATTTGTATTTAATTATATGTACTGCACATTTGATATAACCTTGTGTATTTATTTATTGCTGCTATGTGCTTTTATGGCCCTTGTGGCCTAAATAAATGTCTCTGGACTGTCTGACTTGTTTTTGTTTCAGAGTAAATGGACATTTATGTTGAATGGACAAGATCCAGCGATTCCTGGCATATATTATATCTGTGGGCCTAATGCTTATTACCGTCTTCCAAGAGGATAGTATGGGACATGTTACTTAGGGATAGTTTCCCAAAGATTTTCCAACTTGATAACAAAGAAAGTTCCGCAAGTGACAGAATTAAATCACATTAGACAAAGGAGAGAGTCTCCTTCTAGTATAGTGGGATATATATTTGGAACAATGTTTTCTTCAGGAGGAGTTGTTCTGAATTCGTTAAAGATTTGAAAGTTGTCTACTACTGTGGATAACATGCTGCCAAATTTTTCAGGAGCCATACTCCTGATAGACACTAAATTAGCTGCGGAAAGAGCTCTGACTCTTCAGAACCGCCTTGCATTCGATATTCTTTTAGCAGAAGATGGTGGAGTTTGTAAAATGCTTTTTTCTAGGTATTGCTGCTCATTTATTCCTGATAATAGTAAAGAAATTAGGAGCTTACTTACTAATTTGACTAATGAAAGTGCTGATTTGAAAGAATTGAAAGAACCAGGTGTTTGGGAGAAAGTTGGAAAAGGATTTGCTTCAGTGGGAAATTGGCTCAGCAACATTGGGAAAGGGATACTACTGAAAATAATACAAGGTATATTGATTGTTGTGACTTGCATAATTGGAGCATGGGGAATATGTAAATTGTGTAAAAGGATCAAATTAAAGAAAACAAATAGTAATTAGAGGAGGAAAGAAATGAAAAGGGAAAATTTGTTTAGGGAAAATTCGAAAAGGGAACAAAGTGACAATTATAGCTGATGCAAAAATGTGTATGGGAAGGTTTCGTGTGATGGCACATTCAGTCATCAGAGGAGGGATTGTTAAACGCAGAAGTTTTAATGACATTTTTAATGATTATTCATGTACCCTGAGTGTTGAATTTGCATAGAAAATGTAATAACGTAGGGAAAAATAATGCACGCATTAGAAGGTGCACCCACCAGTGTGGCCGCCAATGTTCACAAAGTGAACTTATTAATGGCTTTTTAATATGAGATGATGAACTTATGTTTGATTGATGCAGTATTATGTCATATTAAGAGTTATGCATTATGTATTAGCTTTAGTAATTATAGACCTTAACTTAGCAAGGTCTTGGCCTAGTAGCACGGCCTCATGTCAAGCTGCATTGCTTAGGCGTATAATAAAATGGATCCTTAGAGAATTAAATTGTGATTTTCCACTGTGCTGACCAAATGCTTGTAGCTAAAAGTCTTTCTCATGAGAACTGCTTGCTAGGAAATGATGTACTAGCTAATGAAACAATGTTTAATCTAATGTGTCTGAGACTGACTTTCCCAGGAAAGGACCATGAACATACTAACTGGAGTATAAGCTGCAACAATATTGTTACCTGATGAGCGCAATAACGAGAATGGAAGAAATGAGAAGCCAATCATCGACATGTGAACCATGTACAAGTAAAAGTGTATATTTGAAGTTTTCGTTTCTTTGGATTGAATGGAAACATGCGATTCTTGAACCAAAAGGAACACGGGAAGTAGTTTTTGGAAATCTAACTTAGCCGGACTGCACTGAGAGGAGACACCCTATTTTGCCCATTTTTCGGTTCTGAGAAGAGACATGCTTAACTTTATTGCTTAAAGAGACTTTGCCTTTTCTGAATTTTGATGCTGAATCCGGATGCCTAGCTGACCGAACTGATGAACTGCTGATGAAGAATGTCCCGTTTTCTGATCCAAAATGAGGATAGGTATACTGACTATGATACTGTTTGCTACGTCTATTTGCTTTTGTTTCTAGGTACCAACCACTATTTTGATAGAGCCATAGTTAGATGTTTTTCCAAATTTGTGTTGACTTAATTGTTTTGCATGAAGACCAAACATGCCATTCTAATTTGGTGTTAGTTAGGGTTCACACTGATTAAGTTTGCTATATGTAATAACAATTGATGTCTTTTCTTTGCTGAATCTAAATATATGTAATATAGTTTGTGCAGTTATTCTTGTTATCAATGTGTACTGTAACCTTAGAATATGTAGTAGCTCAAGCTCTGATTTAATTATGATTCTTTCACCGCTTTGGTCAGCCAGTGTTATTTCTGAATGTTTATCATTTGATTTTGAGAATGAGTTACGTGACATTAGCATTGTTAATATGGGGAAATAAATATTCTAACTTTTACATAAAGGTGTGGTTATTCATGACTGCAAGGTCACGTGTGTGACGATTACTGACTATTGATTATTAATGTTACTGATTGTTATTGATCTGCATGTACGGGATATATGGTGGGAAAACCTCAAAGCGAGTTAAAAGGTTAATCGACCTATTCACGTCTCCTTGTAAATTAACTTAAGGTCCGATGTGCTAACAGTAGCATTCTCTCAGCAAAGGCAAGGTGCAGAGTTCAAGGCCCCAGGCGCGTGTAATGAGTCTGTAGCTCACACAGTGGGCAAGATAACTAACCCTTGGAGTCACTTCTGGTGGTCCTCGGTTCAAGGAGATGGTCCAGTTCTCCTTCAAGCAGCAGTACAGTCCTGTGGTAACAGCAGGGCAGATCTCTGGGGAACAAGTCAGTCCTTCTTAAATCGTCCAAAGGTACAGGAGTGTACTGAAGAGTGTGAGTGTGTGAGAGAGTGTGAGAGTGTGAGAGTGTGAGAGTGTGTGAGAGTGTGTGTGAGAGTGTGTGTGAGAGTGTGTGAGAGTGTGTGAGAGTGTGTGAGAGTGTGTGAGAGTGTGTGTGTGTGTGTCCTTTACCAAAGCTTTAAGAGATATGGAATGGCAAAAGGCTAGAGTCAGGTTATTCTGCATGTCCTGGTTGCAAGCTCTTTGAAGTGTAAGTGAGGCAGGAAGCAGCTATGCCCTCAAACATCCTGGCAAGATGGCCCATCCTGTCCACATCTATTCCCATTTGTTGTCACTGTCTGGAAGGACTACACAAAACCCAGCAGCAGAGCCATTCATGGTCATGTGAACTAAAACACTGGCAGCAGGCACAAAAATGGTTACAGCAAGAAAAATAACTTTCTAAAAGTGGCGTTTTCAGAATTGTGACTTACAATCCAACTTTACCATTGAAAAGGACCTTAAATTACAATTAGTTTGAGCCCAAACAACATCCCTATCTGCTCCCAATCATAAGATAGCACATATTAAATGTAATAAGGTAACCCAACATTATTCAATTGGAGAGACATGCCTTAATGTAGTGAAATAAGAATTTTAGAGTTTTTCACTACCAGGACATGTTCAACTTAACCTACATGTCCTACTTTTTAAATACAATGCACCCCCCTGCCCTATGGGGCTTTAGGGCCCAAATTAGGGACGACTTACATATATTAAAAAGCATTTGCAATGCAATAGGTCTTACATTTCAGAGAGTTAATTGTCATTGTAAATGCATAATTGGATTTTTCTTACCAAAGCGCAAGGATTCCTCCTGCAACACCGCAGCTTAAGTGCTTTAAGTGCTACAAACAAGCAACGACGTGGGAGGGATAATGGGGGCGGGCAGATACAAACAGAAAACTCAGGGACGGGTGGGAGGTGCTGGGGGATGGCAGTGCGAGCCGATTCAAAGCACCATGGCCACCCTGAGCAAGAGCGCGAAGAAGAGACACAAAAGAAAAAAGTAGTTTGCTCACTGTAAAACATGTTGGCAATCATGCACTTATCCATGTAACACGATCAGTCTGCAAAGGGGTAACTAAACCGCTCCAAGACGGGACAAATGTAAAGTAATTACTAATGTCACCAATAGATTTTTTTTTTTTTTAAAGGTAAGCCCCCAATCGAGTAAAAGTGATGGACGTGAGATGGGTGTTGTTAAAAGCCCACAGAATACTTACAACAGGTCGAAAAGCATTTGCGCGCTCAACCTAATAAGGAAGGTTTATGTCTGGCAAAAAGTTTATTTTGCCAGGTCGAAATGCAATTTAAAACTGCTCTACAGACTTCAAAAGCAGGCCTGAAGCATGTTTAAGGGGCTATTTTAGTGGGTGGCACAATAAGTGCTGCAGACCCTCTAGTAGCATTTCATTTACTGGCCTTGGGTATAAGTAGTACCACATACCAGGGACTTATAAGTAAATTAAATATGCCAAGCAGGTGTAGGCCAATTCTGCACTGTTTTAGGGAGACTGCACAAGCACGTTTGGGCTGGTTAGCAGTGGTACAGTGCACAGAGTCATAATACCAACAAAAACAAATTCAGCAAACAAAAATGGTGAAGGCAAAACTTTGTAGGGGGACCCTGCAGAGAGGGCCAGGTCCAACAGATAAAAATCCAAATGTACTTCATTTTGGTTGCAGATTTTGGTGCTTTGTAAAATGTTGGGATATATGTCACCTTACCTGGCTCAGACTCAGAGCCTTGCTCTTCTTGTCACTCAGAGCTGCCAATGATAAACTAAGACAAATAGTAAACACACTTGAAGGTTTGTAGCATTGTGGCTAGTGCTTCATGAATGAGGACTCAAATCAAACGCCACAGTAAATGACTGAGACTCACAAAATGCAGGAGTCTATCAAGGCCCCACTTTCTCTGACACATGCACATATTGCCAAGAGACGAAAATATTAATTTAATTGTAGCGCTTAAATACCAAAGCTCAATAAAAAAATTTGGGCTTGTGTCTAAACCCTCAATGGTCTAAGGACCCTTTTCTGTGTTAATCTTAAACACTAATATTTTATATTTTGATGCTCTTAAAATGTTTAGTACTATTTTAAAGATACATCTCTGATTCTACTGTAGTGCAATCATTATTGAGTGTTGCTAATTTTACTGCTTTAGGTCCTACAGTTTCAAACTCTTATCACCTCTAAAATATGCTTTGATTTTGCAAACACCTACCCTTTGGAAAGTCAAGAGCCAAAGAGAACTACTTAGCATTCAAGGAGTAGTGTGGTACTACTTCCTCAGATAAAACTAACAAATAACAATTTCAATTTCTTACAGGAGTACAGTCCAAACACCACTGTTTGCCACAGATCCTCCATACAATGCCTGACATTATCCACTGTGTAATGGTGGTTTGAGTGAGAGGCAGCTGGCTGGAGAACAATCCCACGAGTCCAGCCCCAAAAAAAGTGGAAAACACCTAATAACCATGTTGCCAACATATTTCCTCAGTAGACAAAGCAGGAAGATACAGGAAGAAATCTTGGAGAAATATTTCCTCAATGGCAAAATGAGTCCACAACTACCTTCCTTTAATATAGTGCCTAGCTGTCTGCTTGATTCAATAAGGGGTGTGGAGCAATGGGTAAATTATTACCAGAGCTAAACAAGGATTATCTTTAAAGCTATAAAAGATACAAACACAGCGGAAAAGGGGGTAGAGCACTTTCTTACTATAAAGGCACTGTTCACTGTCCAACATTTAAGTCAAACAAGGTACATCAAAATAGAGGACTGGTTCTCTGAAATGTGAATGTAAGCAAATATGGAAAGAGTAATCTATAGGCCGAGAGCAAAGGAGAAGACTTTTTTGAAAAATAAAGTGGCTATCTTGGAATAAATTGCAGCCTCACTGCTTTGTTAATCGTGTGTTGCAGGAAAAACAATTGGGGTGGGTATGTATAAGGATATTAGTAGGGCAAAGTGCAAATATTGTGTGGCGGTTGATAATCTTTTCTCCTAACTTGTCTCTCTCTCTCCAGTATGGATACTTGAGTGAAGGAATACCTTACCTCGTATCCTGCATTACTTTTAGCAACACATATAAAAACACTGTTTGATTATGCTAGTAAAATATTATATACACCAAAAAGAAAGGTATGAGGAGAAAGGCATGACTCCACTGAGCAGGCCATGGCTTTAATTCCCCTGGGAACTAAGCAACTGCATTTTTGCTAGTTGCTTGAGACCAGGCTGTGATCACCTAGCAAAGATCTAGCTATTTATGTTTAAAGGTATGTTAATCTGGAACCATGGGACAAACATTATAGAATGTGTATGAGAACTCTCCCTTCATGCCTTGCCTGCGGATCTTGCTTCAGGTTAAATGGATGGCTATTCCCGGATGCAGGTACATCACCTAAGAGGCAAGGCTGATGCCACAAGGAGTATTGTGGCCTGTCTTGAAACAAAGGAAAGTGACTGAAATGCAAAATATATGCCCTAACTAGTTCACCACAAGACTAATCCCAAGGAATTGAAGCACCACTGTTTGTTGGTCAGGTTGGTCACAAAGATCTATCTTCAACTAAACCTAAGTCTGATTGAAATAGTGACCGATTGGTGACTTTCTATTTGTGGAATATCTATGGCTCCGCTCAGATTTTTTAGGAGTATGCAGAATTGCCACAGTTTGATTTGAGGTCACTGTCTTGTAATGAGAATGCCATAAATGAGAAGGGTGGGGGGGGGTCCAGTGACTATTTATACCCCTCTGTAGTATTGGTCTAAAAAGCAAGAATAAGAGACATTTAGGAGAAATAATGTTTACACATTGCCAACAAGGGCCAGAAGGTCAGCTAACTCAAAGGACTGCATTTTGGGGAGCCAGGGGAGGGGGTGCGGATAGCCACTGAACAGCACAGAGGCAGGGCAACATTTCTCTGTCTGTGGTGACAGCTGGTGGCCCCACCAGCAAAACCAAACAACCGGAGAATAGCAGATAGCAGTAGATCATCTCTTCACTCACAGAAAGGAATTCTGGAGCAAAGAATTCAAGACTTCTTTATTTGTCCTATCATCATTGTTTCATATATATATTGTCTAGTGTGATATTTAAAGCATATGAAAACCAAGCAGATTTTCTCACATATTCACCAAGGACTTTTCTGTCATTCTCTTCTTAGCTGTTTTTGCAGTGAACGTTCTGTGAGGTTAAACTCACGCTACATTAATCAAAATGATAGTTTTCTATCAAAGTGTCATTGTATAAAGTAAGTAGCCATTATTATTATTATTCTTTAAAGTTATAACTTCAGGAACCCTTATTCTGTCTCAACAGTTTGCCCCAGGTTCCTGAGTGAACTACTGAATATTTCATGGTCTATGAATACAGTCACTGAAGTTAAATCATCTGCTGGTAACGTTCTGGGTGAGGAGGGCAGAAGAATGCATCTCTGCTGTTGGAGGGAGGACTGGTAAAATATGATACACTCTTAGGTCTATTACCTGCAAGTATACTTGTGCAAACTGACAACAATCAAGGATTAAGTTGGCTCCCAAAAAAGGATTTATGAGGAGACCTCTGTTTCAAATTGCAAACTGTCCAATGACTAAACGTCTTTGCAACTGACAAATGTTTTTGGCTAGCATTTCAATGATGATTGCCTTTACACCAAACAAGGAAGTGAGGAACACACAGAGAAGGACAAAGGATGATGAATTTAGATTTATCACTCTAGGGTTTCGTAGGGTAACTCCGCATCTCAATGGTTTTTGTTCAGATGTAAAAGAAATACATAAATTAATAAAAAAATTTAACATTGAAATGCACCCTGGCATCAGGTCAGGGAACATCTTTAGGGAGTGTTAGAATTTCAGGCTATCTGGTGTATTTCTCAAGTATGTTAATTACAGTTGCCAAATGCGCACAGCTAAGAGTGATTTATGCAAAATTTTTCCGTAGCTTTATGGAATTCCCTTTGGTTAGCGAATTTGATACATTTATCTTCTTGCTGTGACTACTCTGGCTAAAACCAGAGCGGAAACTTGTATCTGGACTCTTGTTTTTACAGATGATCTAAAACCTTAATCTCTCATTTGCTAATGGCCTCAGAATGGATATCTGACAAGATTCACAAAGAGCTTCAAAGTCAAGTTTCAAGTCCACAACTACAGTGTGCATCACTGATTAGAGCCTGCTAGAAATGTCTGGATGCTTAAAATCCTTGCAGGGTCTTAACGCACAGCAAAACGGTTAAAATACTAGTGAAAAATAGCAAGAAAATGTAGTGTAAAACTTGGCATCTCTCCACCTTCATTCAATTGGTTGGATACAGAAAAAAAAGCATTGGCACATCTAACAGGTCTGTCTTGCATTTTGAGTCCGGACTAAAATATAACTGAAAACAGTGAGAAGAACAAAACAAAAAAAATATATTGCATTCAGGATATATACTAGATATACAGAGATTGTTTTCAGTATACTGTGTATATTTAAAGGAATGGATAGCAGCAGATAATACAGAAAGCTGCACTGTCAAGGCAGACTTTAAAACAACTGCGGTCAAGGGAAAGGGTGATGGCCTTTGAGCTAAAGGTCTTTTCTGGTGTTGAGATCCCAAGTGGCTCAGCTCCTGAACTGATTATGGCAGCACCTAGGGCCTTCAGAACAGAGTGTAAGAGTTTTGGAAACCTGTCTCACTCTAGTGATATTCCAGTAGCCGAAGAATCTGCGGAATTGGTAGCTTTTACAAGATACTAGCTTAGATGTTTCCTTTTTAGACAAATGCACTGACTTATGCTAATGTTTCCTCTGTGTTACCAAATCCCAGTTTTAAACTGCTGATAGCTGTGTATAGCTTGCTGGTAAGTGAACAAAAACTTTAAACCACTAACCCAATTACATATCATTAACCTGAAAACAATAAGTATAAGAAAACTGTTCCTCAGCAACATTTGTCAACAATAAAATATGGGATGGTCCTGTATTAAACCTGAAAAAGAAATAATTAGATATATTCATTGCAAGGATATGAGATCCAGCAGTGAGCTGTGCGTCCGATCGTTCATACATAGTTGGGCAATCATCTCTGCCCGAAGAATCTCATCATCTGTCATTCCTAGAAAGGAGAAAAGAAATGACACATAATAAAGCACTTTTGTAGTAATAAACATATACAAGTGAACTACTTGAAAAAAGTATTACTGATCTTAATTTAACACTGGTGTTGAGAGATAAGATAGGTTTCAGTTTACATCTTCTCATGACATCTTAGACATAGACTCCTGTCAGACCCTGCGTCCAGTCTACATAAAGACCTGGACTCAGTGCTTATGTTCCAGCAAGACCCTGCCCTGCACCAAACCCTCCGCAAGCATCAAACCTCAATTTCAAAAGATCTTCAGCCATACGTAGTACAAGTTTGACACACAAGACATCCTGTGGCCAGGGTCTGTACCCATCCATCCATCCATAGGGAGCCAACACCTACTATGCGTAAACTTTGGACATGCACAGTGGTCGTGGTTGTCTGTAGGCCTTGTGTCATACCAGGCCCAGCATCCAACACCAAATATGAGTTGGGCAGTGGTTTTGCCCTTCAGCCAGACCCTGCGCCCTACCCTACTGTATGTGGCCAACCCGTGCTGTGCATGGCCTTCAACCATACAAGGCAGTAAGTTGGACAGCTTTACATCCACTCCTCCATGACTACCTAACACCCAACTTGAACAGCCTTCAGTCCTTCACAACAAAGGATGACCAAAGGATCTATTTTTAAATGATGTTCGCAGAAAGCTTTCTGGAAGTGGCCTACCCAACTGCACCTACCCATTGAATGAATAAAAGTAAAAAGACAATGGCATCTTCCAAAAGTGCTGTACTTCTGAAATATTCATTTTCTTTTGCATCTTTTTATAGCTAACAAACAAGCTTAAAAGAGCCCAAAAATCGATTTAGTGTGTTGTATTACTTCGTATTCACAAAGCCTGCAGCCAACTGTCAGAATCCATAGCTGATCTCATTAGTAATGTTAACAATGTTATTTAAATATAATCAGTGATGTCATTTAATATGTCTTGAGTCATGCAATATGTGTTGGCCATATACCCGAACTTAGGCTGACACTTACAGAAGTGGAGCTTCAAAGTGGGCACCTGCTTTGTTTTTATGTTTAAGTACTTGCAGCGGAGGTTTAATTTCTGCAAAAATTAGCACTGTGCCAGAATGAATCCTGACACACGTATTTATCCAAGAAGAGGCCACAGTTTTCTGAAAATATCTACCCAATTGGAATACTTTCTATTGGCTATTTAGTGAGTGCTACCTCTCCTTGGGTAAATGTATAGTGCATCTAATACACTACAGATAAGTAAAGGTCGGTGAAATTTCTCTACTGACCTTGTATGCTTGTAACTTTGTCAATGAGACTGTCCCTTGAGCGTCTTCATTAGATAATTTTCAAGGTGGAACTGCAAATCTGCAATCCCAGGATCACAGTGGGAGCCTTAAAACCTGCTTTCGGGAGCAATGTTTTAATCTGTTTCCCTGCACGCATATTTGCATGCAGGGAAACGGATGAAAACTCCACTTTTTGCAAGCAGGAGTTGTTGGGACAGCTCCCACTTGCAGAAAGGGGAGTTATTTTTGCTTTTGCTTGGTGGGAGCTATCAGCTCCCACTACGCAAAAGCGAACAGCTACCTCCCAAGGATGGGCACCTTGGGAGGTAGCAGGAGGCAGCCAATAGGGTTTGGCAGTCGCAACGTTTATTTTAGCTGCCTCATTGAGTTGGGCTAGAGTTTTCTCACATTTCTTTGCACTTTACACGTTTTTATCACGTTACACACGGGGTACAGAAAGCTCTCTGACATTTATATTTATATTCTGTGCCGGGTGTTCCTTTTGAGCAGAGAATTTGAGAACCTGTCTGGGATGGATGGATGGATATATATCTGTGTGTCTTATACACACACACAAAATACAAAGGTTCAACTGATTTTATAGTTAGGTGACAATGTCAGTTGTAACATAACATTTGGAGAAAAAAAATTTGAAATTCACCAGTTATAGTTAAATGAAGTAACTTAAATTCATGCCCCGCCCTTTTTCGTCAGTTTTCACCGGAGTTTCTAAATTCAAGTCCAAAATGCAAGGGCACGATGTCCACACCTGAAATGACAGAGTTCACATCATGCCACAACTGTCAGAAATAGATGTCGGTGACTCCCCGTACAAGGTGTGCCTTTGGTGCCTGGGCTCATGCCCATGACTCCAAGTCACGTGATGATTATCCTCATGCAACTCAAGATGATCTGGAAACCTGAAGCAGACCAATATGCCACTAAATATCGAAAGAAGTGATAGATCTCGCTAGAAGTCGATGTTGTGGACCTGCGTCCACTCCCAGGACCTAGCATCTTCATGGCCAAAATAATCAGTGAGGTCTAAAAGGAAACAAGAAAGCAAAGTGGTACTCATCCCAATCCGACCACTCTCTATCAAAAGAGAAGTCACAAGAGCATCAAGGTGTTAAACTGGTCTTACTCCGGGATACCCGCTCAAGGAACCAATTTCACATTTAATGCAGACATGCTCAGTTTCCTTGGCCATCAAAGACGCTACTGCAAGACAAGGTCTTCAAGGAGGCCATGATACATATTTTTTGCACTCTTTCAGCTCCCCTATGGCATGCCTTCTGGCCAAAGGAAATGTAAGGGTATTCATTTGAGTTACTTATACAAACACTGCCAGCACCGGAAAGGATCCCAATGCAGACTGAACCAAATCCATCTCGACCCCGACCAAGGTCATGGTCCAAATCCACTACAGAGCACCCTGTTCTTATACAACCGGAATCTGACAATATACAACCTCCTCCTCAGAGGCCCCATCACTTTTTGGTTCCAATTCAGATCTAGGTTTACCTCCTGGAAATGATAATGATGATGACTTCCCGCTCCTCCCAATTATGATGACAGATTATACACAGACCTAAACAAGGCCAGTGGGCTTGATAATTTCCCTGATACAAGGTTGGTATCCCCCATTGGGCACCCAACAGAAGAGAGTGATTGTTTTACTGTGGTTATTTGATGTGCTGCTGTGGTCCTGGACCTCCAACTGTCTTCTGCTGAGGTTAAAACTAATGTCCACACAGGTTCTGCAGCTTGGTCCTGCTTCCTCTGAGCCCTCAACTGCATTCAACAAAGCCCTAACCGGTACCCTGATGGGCACCTGGTCTAGACCTTCCTTTTGCCATCCTCTGAACAGGTAGATAGTCAGATGTCACAGACTGGTGTCATCTGACCTTGACATTTTGACACAGTATTCTATTCTTAAGAGTCTGATGGTCCAGGCTTTTAGCAGTAAGGTGAATCACAACTCATTTCTCACAACCCCAGTGACAGGGAGTTAAAAGGTACTGAGGCATTCGGGAAACAAATGTTTTCTTCGGCCAGCGTGGTCTTGAGGCTGGTTAACACAGTGTGCCTACTGGGCTGACAAACACACCCACTGGGATATGACCAGCAAGATCTAGCCAGTGGTTCCGAAAGAATTTAGGTCCTTCCTGGATCAAACCATTCAGGATGGTCAAGATGCAGTGAAACATGTTATCAAGCTGGCCTATATGCAAATGACTGCCAGGGGTGAGTAGTCGGCACCAGTGTGGTGTTCCATCACCATACCTGAAGGATGTCCTCTGGGCTGCAAGAAGTGCAGGCACCCATTATGGATATACTCTTTGATGGATCCCACCTATGTGGGGAAAAGCTGACACAGCCTTAGAATGTTTAAGGAGAGCTGATAAGAGCATGATCCTTGAGACTCTTCACTCCTGCTAGTCACCAGTTTCAGCCTTTTAGAGGCTGCTCTGAGGATTGGCATATATGCAGTGCCAGGCTCCTTCGCCCCATACAGCAGTCACCACAGTCCTTTAGCGCCCAGGGATTAAGCAGACGCCACACAGGTTCCCATAGACACAATCTTCCTAGTCTTCCTCCTGTGCGATATCAACTGCCAAACCATTTTAGTTGGTCTTTAGCAGTGTAGAGCCACCCTGTGGGAAGCAGCATCCATCATTTTCTCCCAGGAGGGCCAAGGGTGACAAGACCTCACATCTGACAAATGGGCCTCCAGACTGCTCAGAAGGCCTATGCCTTTGCATTTGCATTTCTTTTCAAACCACCAAAGCTTCCTAACACATCATAGCGACTTTAAGAAGAGAACCTTTCTTTTTTTGCTGCAAGAGGTGCATGCACTACTTTCAGAAGGAACCAATGAGAGGGTTCCAGCCTCTAATATAGGGGTGGGTTGTTACTCCTGCTATTTACTCATGCTGAAAAAGGATGGCTGCCTCCATTTTATAATATCTTATTTTAAGATATTTGCCTTCTGAAAGCCTTCCTCCCAAAGATTAGATTCAAAATACCCATGCTTTCCCAGGTTCTGTCCCTATGGATCCATGTGACTGGATAGGAGCCTTCGATTAGCAGGACGTGCACTTTCATTTACCTGTCCGCAGTGCCACAGATGTTACCTGCAGCTCAAAGTAGGCACATTTCCTGTGTGCCCCCTTTGGACATTTCAGCGCCCCTTGAGTGTTCACAAAAGTGATGGTGCTGGTCACAACCCATCGTCGAAAGTTGGTGGTAGGAGTTTTCCTCTATCTATACAACTGGCTGCAGAAGGCGTGCTAGCCACAGTCGAATACCACCACCTCCAGAAAACGGTGAACCTCTTGACGTCACTGGGGTTTTTAACCAACATACTTAAGTCGTACCTGACTCCTTTGCAGAGGCTTTCTGTTGTAGGAACTGTCTTGAATAAGGTGCAGTTTCCGCTTTGAACCTGAGTCTAGGTCAGAACGCTTCTGAGGTATTTTGGCCTGTTGCCTTACTTTATCCTTCTTGTCGACTCTGCTAGGTGACATATGCAGGCTCTGCACAAGTTACTTAACTTTGCTAACTCCTTATCTGGTAGAGGCTCTATCTAGACACAGATTCCTTACTGTAGAATATCCCCCAGGAATCAGACTGGATCCAGAATCTGTTGATGAGCCGTACCCCGCGTGCCGGTAGGTGGCGATGTTTGGCTCCATGTGGTACTATTTGCATTGTCTGTGTCAGAAGTGGTGTGGAAATCTAAAGCCCTTATAGGGATAAATCCTTAGCTCTAGAATCCAGTCAGAGTGGAGAGGATGGGGGGGGGGGGGTCAGTAAGGAACCTACGACTAAAAGGAGACTTTACAAGATGAGGCGTTACCGAAGGTAAGTAACTTTTTTATCTGATAGAGACTTAGTCTCAGATTTCTTACCTTAGAATAGATACCCAAGCAATACCTGCCCAGAGGCGGGGTTGATATATGGATTACACTAAGAAGTCTTGTAGGACCAAAAAGGCAAAATGACTGACTCGCTGAATTTGATTGTCTAGACAGTACTGCTCCGTAAACTGTGTAAAGAAGCTCACATTTCTGCCTGACAGATAACCAGGACAGGAACTCCGCAAGCTAACGTAGTGGTCATAACTTTCTTCGTAGCCACTGTAGGAGAGACCATGCAATTGTCTGGGGTGGTGTCCAGGCCACTGGCATCTGCCAGACCCTCATACCAGGTGTCCTCAGGATCTTCGGTATGATAGCCATAAGGATCTGCAGACCCCTGCCACTTATCACCCAACCCAGGCCTGTCATGGTAATAAGGGGCTGGCACCGATATAGGGAGTCTGCCACTGGTCAATGCTAGAGCAGGCGTCAGACGATGTCTGTCCGGCTCCGTATCGGAGTCCGGAATGATGAGAGAGGATGGCACCAAAGGGGGGTATTGGTACTGGAGTGGTCACCAGGGAAGTTTGAGGTCACTTAACCGAGGCAGCTCTGGATCCATCAATATATTCATGGGGCCTGGCTGGCATGGAGGGAAAATCTGCCAGTGGAAAACCAGTAGGGTCCCCTCGTAGATCCGTGGGCCTGGAAGGCACTACAGAGGGTCAGGCTGCCCAAGATGAAGTGCAGAGCCTCATAGAATTCTTTCAGTTTGGGGGGTGGTCACTTTGGCTCCCAGAAACTCAGGAAGGCAAGGAGAGGGCCCAGGAGGCACCACCACAGAGCAGGGCCTCGAGTGGTGATGGCCCTGCGACTCATCCAAAGACATACACTGCAAAGTTGACCCAGTCAACAACTTTTTCTTGTGAGATCTACCCGACTAACCTGACGACTTAGACTGCAATGACAATCGGCAGGCATAGCTTCACAAACGATCTTGGAACCTTCCTTGTGACCAAGACCTGGAGTTTCAAACAGTTGTTCGACCTGAGGCGGAGAGGAGCTTCAAAAACCACTCCCTTGAGTGCCTTAGGATGCAAGCCACAGCAGTTCTCGCAGGTCTTGGCATCATGGTCACCCTCACGACACCAAAGGCAAAGTAAGTGCAGGTCCGTCACTGACATTTGCAAGTGACAGGCGCCACAAGGTTTGAAACCTGCCTTTCTGGTGGACATCCTAGACAATAGGAGAAAAGGTTAAAAAAAAAAAAAATCCTCGACAAAAGTTCGAAAAAAGGTCAGTCAAAAAGTCTCTGGTCTTAGCTCTCTCCGGATCTGCACTGAGCAGTGCGTAAAGAAAAGAACTATCATTAGCGAGCTGGGGTGTCACCTATATAGACATCGCGCTAGTCACTTCAGACGCAGATGACGCCAAACGATTCCACCTACTGGTGTGCAGGGGTACTGCTTACCAAAAGTTTGCGGATCCAGTCTTATGTCTGGAAAATATTCTAAGGTAAGTAATCTACAGCTAGAGGTCTCTATCAGATACAGTCATTCAGGCTTCACAGGAGACTACAACAGATCTGCATTTGTGGCTCCTCAACCACAACCAGCTGCAGAACTCTCTACCTGTCCCACCCAGAGCGGATGGTGGTGACAGATGTTGACTGCTAGGTTGAGGAGGTCAACTGGGGGAGGTAGAGATAAGAGAATTCTGGTCTCTGGCAGCAACCCTGCTCCATATTAATCTGTTTGAGTTGCACACCATTCACTTGGTGATGAAGGCTTTACTGCCATCCAATGAAGGGAAGCTGGTGCAGGATCTTACAACACCACTGCCATGTGATATTGCAACAAACAGGGTGAAGTAGGGACCTCAGTCCTATGCCAAGAGGCTCTGCACATCTGTTGTTGGCTGGGGCATCAAGCCATCTCGCTGATCATGAACGACCTAGAATCTTAAAAGTTAGACAAGCTCTGCCATTGTCACTTAGCCCACCACAAATGTTGGTTGCACCCCGATGAGGGGACAGGGCATCTTCTAATAGTGGGGGGAACCTGGCTGGATCTTTTTACTACTGTAGAAAAATGCAGTGTCTCAAAACATTTATAGGTTTGTTGTTGCGAAGAAAGCTTTCTCTGGGAGATGCTAGAGTGGATCATGGGACCCCTGTATACCTTTCTGCCTCACCTATCCCATGTTATTAAGATCAGGAACAACTGGGCCCAAGTCATCCTAGTGGCTTTGGATTGGGTAAGGAGAGTGAGGCACCTGGAAATTTTGGGCATGAGCATCAGTCCTATCAGGCTACTGCTTTGTGAGGATCTTCTGCTGCAGCAGCAGGGCATGATTCTACGTCAAACCTCTGCAATATACACCTCCATGCATGGTGATTGAACGGAGACTGTTTCTACCACCTGAGACTGTGGATGTTATTTTTGCTGCCAGGCATCCCTCTACAAAGATCATTTACACTGTGTGCTTATTTGTGGCCTGGTGTGGAATCTGCAACACTGATACCATTCACGCTAAACTGCTGCACGTTTGATTTTTTGTTTTGCCTTTGGCTCAGCAGGGTCTTGCAGTAGCATTAGGAAAGATGGTCAGCCTTTTTGGCCTTTTTTGGACCAACCATCCATGTTTAAATCACACGTTATAATGCAATTTATTAAAGGTTCAACACACATGTTCCCTCAAACAGTTTGTGTAGCCACAGAGGGACCTTAACTTGGTTCTGATGTTACTTTTGTGTACCCCCTTTAAACCAAAGCACAGCCGATCTGAGTCTTCTGACTCTCAAAACATTCTTCCTCAATGTGATCACTTCAGCTTACCATGTATGTGAACCCCATGCTCTATCAGTATGACTGCCCTACAGCAACTATTTAACAGAAACTGGTGCGGAGGATCTGAGTAGCCTTGCCGAAAGCTGTGACTCATTTGAGTGCTGGTCAAGCATTCTTTGCACTCATTACATCCTTCGAAAGAGAAGGAGAGGCTCCATTGGCTGGACCACAAAAGAGTTTTAAGCTTTTACATCAGTCACACCAAAGACCATTGGGTGGACAATCAGCTATTTGTGGGTTCTCTGTGGCAAATAAAGGAAAGGCGGTGAAGAAAAAGAAGGATAGTCCTCTGCATTATGATCTGCTATGCATCTGTCAAAATGAGGCCTCTGGAAGGACTGAGGACCAATTCCACTAGGGCCAAAGCTGCTACCACTGCTTTGGCACGCAGAGTGCCTATCTTTGACATTGGTCATGATGTGAGTTGTGTCACTGCACTTTTTCATGTAGCACTACACCAGGACAGCCACAACAGATGGGAAAGGCATTTCTCCCTTTCTGCTCTGTAGGAATTTTTGGTCTGACCCCACTACACAGACTCAACACATTTGGAGGTACTGCTTTGGCGTCTAATCTAAAGGTGAGGAATCTGTGATTAGAAGTACTGATGAGAAGAACAAATGACTTACCTTGGTAACACTCTATCTGGTGGATGCTCTATCTAACCATAGATACCTCAACGCCATCTCATCTCACCATTGTGTGGAGTGGTATCTTTTTACCATCGAATAAAGTCCAAAATTTGAGATTTGCACACTGGTACTGACAACTGCTTTGTGCTATTTGTACGAGGGAGTGGAACGAGTCAAGCCAAAAACTGACATTGGCGCACAGAGGTGGGGGCAGAATGAAGCCACCATAGCGGCATGCAAGAGCACTGCTGAAAAAATGTCCAGATCCAGCCTGGCGCCTGGGGATTATATTCTTAATGTGTGGAACCCACTGTTAGATACAGTATCCACTAGTAAGAGTGCCACTGAAGGTAATTACATTGTTTGTTAAGTATGGGAATAAGATCTTAGCCTACATTAAAAAAAAAAAACTAGAAATTCACTGAAAAAAACCACTTAATCAGTTATAGTTTACTGAGCTAATTATAACTTGCACCTCTGGCATGCACTGCTTATGACCTTATAACATTCAGAAAACTTCCCACACTACTTGATGAATAAATGTAACCAACTGGGATACAACAGTGAACTAATCTTGTAGACAAGCACTTGTTTTGCTTGGCCATGCAATTATCAGTCATCAACTGGCTTTTTGGTGTCAGAGATGGCACTGCTCACAACCTGCTATTTGACATGTTTAAAGTCCCGAACCTACTGGGACTCGTAGAGAGCTTCCTGATCCTGGTGCGTCTACTGCCAGCCACAAAAGTTATGGGAGACTGCCGGCAAAACATCTTGTGGTAGATAAGCTGGAAAGCCAAATTTACAGAAGTGGTACCCTTATGGAATAGCTCATAGTTGGCGTAGTTTTCTGGCATACAGTCAGAGGTTGGGATCTTACTGATATTCAACAATGGCTGATATATGAAAGACATACCATATTAAATTGTCTGAAGACCCCTGCAAAAGAGTTTAAGCTCCAAAATCTCCAATTCTTCAGATACATGCAACTGTGGCACACTTTGGGACAAAACAAGCAGACTTAATGGCTCTTCCAAAGTTTAGATCCATTGAGGCCCAAACTCGACCACCTGGGTAAACAGCACTTTGCACATTTACAGCTCGTTAATAAAGAATGCACAAGATCACTGTTTAAGCCTGCAATCCTACTGTAAAGATTATCTGGGACTGATGGGAGTGAAAGAACACCTGGGAACAGGTGATTTCGGCCCAGTTTTGTCATATCTAATTTAAGTTCCCACAAATCTCTTACTACATCTGCCCATAAGGATGGGCAGATGACCTTCCCCAACCTGTTTGAGATGTCACTCAAATGGGAGGATTGTTGCACATTGTCTGGGCTTGCCTACAATTCAGGGTTATTGACTGTAACTTAAAGATAAACTCTCCAAAGCCCTGAAGTGTCTGGTTGAATCTACATCTAAAGCAAAACTCCTTGGGATAATGGAGAGTTGGAAAGGCTTCTATGGAAGGGGCTAGGAATTCTTTTGGCCAAATGTCACAATATTTGTTATTGTAGATCCAACCAAGCACCTCCCACAGAACAGTTAAGATATAAATTATTGAGCTGGGACCGAAGAGGTAATTTACTTGGCAGGGATGTCCAACGAAAATACTACTGGGTGGGACAGCTAGTAGCGGTTAATAAATGAACATTCTCTGAGCAGAAGGAATCGGCCCTGAGAGTCAACAAGTTATGGTAACCAGAGGCTATCCCGCACCTGTATATACAGTTTGTAGGAAGCTGGCCTGGTGTGTGGTGAGCACCTATGGTGTTATCAGCTTATACCAGGTCCAGGTATTCCCCCCTTAGGGAGGTGTAGGCAGTGTCCAGGAAGCCAGGGCTCTCTAGAGGTAACTGTGGAAGAGCTGCCAAGACTTATCTAGGAGACATGCAAAGGTTATGCAATACAACTACAGTCACACAGCACTTACAATCATGAAAGGACCACACAGTGTTACAAAAATAAAGGTACTTTATTATAGTAGCTCAAATGCTAAAATACTGCATAGGAAATACCCCAACTGGAGGTAAGTAAACACACTATTATGTACACATTAGAAGTTTGTGATTAGCATAGAAAGCAAGAGCAAATAGTGAAGGTCCTAGGGGGAGATCAAACCATATACTAAGTAAGTGGAATCTGAAAGGCAGCACCCCACCAAAGGAAGTGGAATCAGAGGGGAGCTGGAGGAACTAGGAACCCCAAAAGGTAAGTACCAGGGTGCCTCCCAGCGACCAGGAGAGAAGAGGTTAAGTACCTGTTTTTTCCCAAACCCACAGGAGAACTTTGGAAAAGGACTGTGCAATACCCAGACAAGACTGGAAGAAACCAAAGGTGGGTCCTGACAGAAGAGGACCTGCAAAAGAAGTGGTCCAAGTCCAGTTCGAACTGAAATGTCTGGCTGTGGCAAGAACCACTACCCACCCTTCTGTGGATGCAGGACCAGGTCGACGGTGAATAAAGAAAGTCAGCAGTGCTGCACAGGAGCAGAAAAGGGATTCCAGAAGTGATGCAAGGGATGTCCCACGTCGGTGGTCATGTTGCAGTCAGTCAGTGGTGTTGGAAAACCATCAACAACCCTTGGCAAATTCAAGTGTCAGTGAAGATGGTTTTGCACGGCTGAGGAGGACTAGCAGGGCCCAGGGGACTTGACTCAAGGAGGGGAGTCAGAGGTGACCCTCAGCAGCTGGGAGAGTCACAAGAGGAGGCAGCCCCCCACAGGCATGAGACACAGAAGTCGCGGTGAGGCCCACTCAGCCCTTCTGGCGAGGAGTCCCACGGTGGACCAGCAGGCAGGAGACTGCTTTGCAGGGAAGAGTGCTGGAGGCCGGGGCTACACGGAGCCCGAAGATCCCTTGGAGGAGGAACAAACAAGGCTTGGTAGCTGCAAGAGTCGCAGTGCACGGGGGCACCGTCCTGCAAGGAGAGACAAGGGCTTACCATCTCCCAAGTTCGACAGCTGGTAAAGAGGACTAAGTGGACCACTCCAGACCACCACCTATGATGCAGCTCCGGAGGACAGAAGATCCATGCAGCTGGTTGCCGTTGCAGTTGGTGCCTGCAGATGCAGGGGAGTGACTCCTTCACACTAAGGGACATTACGTGTTGCTTCTTATGCAGGCTGAAGACTCGTGGACCTCAGAGGATGGACAGCCAGGGAAATGTTGCAGTTGCTGGAAGGAGCTGGAGAAACAATGTTGCAAACCAGAGTCGTCGCAGGAGTTGCAGATTGTTGGTTCCTGGAGGATCAAGTTGCAGTCCCGGTGGCCTGAGGATGAAGTAAACAATGCAGAGGAGTCCTGCTGGAATCTTGCACGTTGAATCTGATGACCCACCCAAGAGGGAGACCCTAAATAGCCCAGGAAGGTGCACGTGTCACGTATTAGGGTAACCACCTATCAGGAGGGGACTGTGACGTCATCTGCGTGACCTGGCCACTCAGATACTCCCAGGGGCCTCTGCCCACCTTGGATTCAAGATGACAGAATCAAGTGACCACCTGGAGTAGCTCTGGGCACCACCCCTGGGGTGGTGATGGACAGGGGAGTGGTTACTCCCCTTTCCATTGTCCAGTTTTGCGCCAGAGCAGGGACCGGGGTCCCTGGACCGGTGCAAATCGGCATATGGAAGGAGGGCACCAAATGTGTCCTTCAAAGCATACCGGTAGCTTGGGGAGGCTACACCTCCCAAGCCATGTAACACCTATTTCCAAAGGGAGAGGATGTTGCCTCCCTTTCCCAAAGGAAATACTTTGTTCGGTCTTCTTTTGCTTGAGCTGGTCAAGCAGCAGGAGGGCAGATACTTGTCTGGATGGTGGCAGCAGTGTGGGCTGCTAGGAAAACCCCACAAGGCTGGCAGGAGCAATGCTGGGGGTCCACTAAAGAGCCCCCAGAGTGCATGGAATCATACAACCACATGGCAAAAGTATTGGGGTATGATTCTGACATGTTTGATACAAACATGCCTGGGTTTGGAGTTATCTTTATGTAGTTAGGGGTAAAATGGCTTCTGCGCACTTATGAAGTCCAGAGAAATTCATAGGGGCACCCCTGCTCCTGCAGGGGTGTTCTCACACACAGGTACCTTCATCCTGCCCTCTGGGCTAGGAGGGCCTGCCACAGGGGTGACTTACAGTGACCTGGTGCACTGACTTGTAGTGAAAGGGTGCATGCACTTTTGGCACAGGCTCCCATGGGTGGCACAACAAGTGCTGAAAGCCATGGGAAACCCTGGTGCCCCAATGCTCTGAGTACCAAAGTACCCTAAATTAGGGAATTATATGGGGCACCAGTATGGCAATAGTGGGGTGTGTTAAGTCTTAAGCACCCAAATTTAGAGGGAGAGAGCATAGTTACTCGGGTCCTGGTTAGCAGAACCCCAGTGAGCACAGTCAAAACACACTGCAGCAGGCATAAAGTGGAGGTAACCATGCCAAAAAGAGAGTACTTTTCTACAAAGTTGTACTGGTTAAAGAACTGCCTCTATAAATGGAAACGGTGCTTACAGCATGGAAGGAGGCAAACCAATACCTTGGGTAAGAATGAGCTATAACTAATGAAATTATTCAGGGCTAGATGCTAACCCATATGCCAGATTTGGGCCTTCCATTGTCCAAGGTAAGGGTGACTGTTTCTGGAAGATAAGTCACCACACAGGAATATGGGGTAGGCAAGTGCCAGCTGAAGCTGCCACTCTCTCAGGAGGAAATAGCCAAAGTTGAAAAACCTCCGTGTTGGATTAAGACTTCAAAGGAACCAAAAATCCAACAGTGGAATTCTACTGGTGCAAAGTCAGGATCAGCAAGTGGATCAAGCAAAGAAATAATTAAAGAACATGGCTTTGTTGCGATGCACCTTTCAAACAAACAGATGACTATATATTGTAACAGAACAGGAAAAGGAAATTAAATCAAACACCACAAGTCAGGAGAAATAATGGATTGGGAAAATCGGGAAGGAGCCAAGGAAAAAATAGCCATGAAGGAATAGGGGAAAAAAGAGAAAAAAACCTGCACTGGTCTAACTACGGGGCAGATTTAAAAGGTAGTTGCAAACCCTCAAGAAGGTGACTGCCATTTAAGTGTTTAGAGGAGCACGGAACATCAACCAGGAGCTCAAGAGAAGACAGCCTCAGATGAGTTAACTTGACAGCCTGCATCTGCAAGCTTCTTGCATTGTTTTCTGATCCCTAAGAACTGCGGGACCATACAAGGTACTGTGGTTCCCAGACACCTAGGCGCCAGAGACACCACAGATATGTCAGAAATGCCACTATGGGACTGTAATGCACTAGCAGAGATGGAAGAGTTGAAGGGGTTCCTTAACTGGCATTACATAGGGATCAGTAAACTGGGAGGAAATGTGGGGCACCACTTACTTTAGCTTTGATGCAATGAGAGTACCAACTTGTGGACACAAAGGCTTGCTTATAGGTACACTGAGATCAGACACGCACTAGCAACCCACATCGCAACAAGCTCAATCACAGAGGACTGTTCCCCACTGGAGGACAGGATACTCATGGAACTCCTTCTAAACTGGCTATGTCACTGATCTACATGAAAATAATCAACAACTTCCCAAATCCCATGGCAAAGCTGAGAAGTGACAGACAGGAATATAGGTGAACTGGAGAAGAAAGAATGGCAGGAGACCATGTTAGCTCCGCAAAAGGGTGCAATTACAGCAGGATTTCAACTTTGCAGCTGCAGATCCTTCTTAGAACTACAAGAGGAACATACTATTGAAAATGAGATCACTGGTACAGACAGGTGCACAAGAGACTACAATTAAAAATGCTTTTTCATGCACACTATGGTTGTGTCCCCAGATAATATAATATTGGAAGAGAGTAGAGGGAAGTCTGAGGAAGGTAATCGGTTTGCAAATAGATGACACAGCTAAATTGCTGCTAATCAATGTATGAGGAGGAAGGAGCCCATCTAAATATGCAAAACTACTTTTAAGCCTCGGCCAGAAAATGCCAGAGCAAATATACTATCTGATTTGACAAGCTGGAAGGAGGGCATGAACTGATGTAAGCTGGCTGAAAAGCAAGTCTCTGAAGGTAGAGAATGCCTGAATAAGTGGGGAAAACATGGCAACCATAGTGGAACTACACAGGCACGGCATAAGCCATATTGTTAAAAGTGGTTTTGCACACTGCTGACATCTGTCTCAATACAATGGTAGCACAAAAACAGTGGGTATGGCTGCATCATTACTATTTTTAAATAGCTATAGAAACTGACACTCGTCCTAAGAAAGAGTTAAAATGTGATCAAGTGCTGACTACACCGCTCTTTAATAAAAATGTTAATAGCATGCTCAAACAAACAAAAAAAGGCTCCAGAGTGAAGCACCAAAAGATACAGGGCCCACGGCGGGAGCACTTTAGCTAGGATCTAAAACCTTATAAGTACATAATTATCATCAGTGCAAGACATGTATAACTACTGTGTATGGATTGTGCCTCCTCACTGGTTACAGTGACCATGTATGATAACATTGTCTCACTGACGTTTATATTCAACATAATATTCATAAAGCTTCTTTTTTTAAATAATTTTTTATTTAGTACCCCAAAAAAACCCATAAATAAACACATGTATAGTTACCAAAAATCACAACAATAAATCTACAGATCATTTAACCACATATAAAATATCTTGTAAAATCGTCACTTATTGGCAAGCCATTCACCCAAAAAAAACCATATTTCTCTACCGTTTTGTCTCCCTCTTTTCCCTTTTCGCTCATACAGGGCCTTTTCCAGCTGATATACTGCAAGGAGACGATCTATAAATTCTGATATGTAAGGGGTGTTTGATCAATCCATACCGAAGAAATACACAGTCGATATACTGACATAACCATAAAAATAAATTTTCGAACAGTAGGCCCCCTTTGCTTCGTGACTCCTAATATAACTACCCCCGGTGATAACTCGATTTCTAACCCTACAACATCTTTAACAAACTGTTCCACTTTTCCTCGAAAATTCACTAATTTTATACAGGTCGCAAACATATGGATTATATCCACACTGTGTTGCTGACATCTTGGGCAATGTACTCCTTGTTCCCAACCCCACTGTGCTAATTTCCCGGGCGTGATATACAAATCAAATTTGTTTTATAATGTTGTGCCTGGAGAGATGCTGACAACAGGGAGGTGCACCCTAACTCTAGAGACTCGTAGAAAGCTTCCTCTTCCCCATTTAACTTAACACTTCATTTCTGACTATACTTCACCAGATCATCAGATAGGTTATCTGTCATTTCCGCGTATAATAATCGTATCGTATTCTTATCAGGTGAAATCATCTTTTCTAGTAACAAACCCTACTGGTCCACCAGTTTTCCATAAAATAAAATCTCTTACTTGTAAATATTTGAAAAAGCTTGTGTGGGCTAATTCGAATTTCCCCCGAAGGTTTCCAAAAGCCATAATTGTAGAGTCCTCAATAAAGTCCCCGAACCTTTGTATGCTCTGTTGATTCCACCGCACCATGATACTGTTGTGAAAGATCTCAGGGAGGAACATGTTGTCTTTGATCAGAGTATAATAGTTATACCTTCCCAACCCAAATTTATTTCGCCACAAACCCCAAATTTTGGAAGCTGCCTGAAGGACTTTAAACCGAGTTTTCTTAAAGTAGCTTGGTTCCAAGACGCTTAAACATCGCCCCTTTTGCAGCCGGGCCAATTAATACCTCATAAATACTAGGGACATATTCCCAATCATTTACCAATGATTGCATATACTGCATTGCAGCTGCCGTCTGATACAATTTAAAGTTGGGGAGGGACCATCCACCCTTTCCCCTTGAAAGTGTCATATATTTGCTTACCCTGCGTATCTTACCATATGGCCAGACAAACCGCATAATTAGTTGATCTAATTTCCTAAACCAAGATTTCTCAATTTCCAATGGAATCGCACAAAATATAGTACTTTAGGTAGAAACGTCATCTTTATCAAATTACACCGCCCCATAATCGTCATATGCAAGTTATTCCATCTGCTGAAATTGTATCTGGCATTTTCTATAATTGGTAAAAGATTAGACCGAACAATCTCCTCTACCTGAGGTCGAATATCAATCCCTAGGTACACTGCATGCTCTACTTTCCGTGTATCTGACGATCTACAATGTTCATTCATAACTATTTGTGTCTTATCCCTGTTGAGGAGATAGCTAGAGACTGCCCCAAAATTTTCTGCCGCTTCCTCAATTTCTCTCAGGGTAAGATCTGGGTTTGCAGTTATAACTGCCACATCATCTGCATAAGCCAAAGTTTTTGTTGCCCACCCATAGCGAATAACTGGCTGGACATTAACATTCTTTTCCAAAAATCGCAGGAAAGGATCTAGATATAGCACGAATAATAAGGGTGAGCATAGACATCCTTGCCGTGTACAGCGTCTAATCCTAAAGGGATGGGAGCGTTCTCCCCCGATCTGTATGCTAGCACTCAGCTCCTTATAAAGTGCTTTAACAGCTGTGGTGAATCTTTCTCCTAAGCCATATATCATTAATATATCCCAAAGATACTTCAAGTTAACTCTGTCAAACGCTTTCTCTGCATCCAATAGAATCATTGCCATAGGCTCTGCTGCCACATGCGTAGCGTCGAATAATGCTATAACCCTCCTTATGGGATCAGTTGTGTCCCTACCGGGCACAAAACCATGTTGGTTACAGCTAACCAACTCACGAATGCATCCAGACAGTCGAGTCGCTAATATTTTGGAATACATTTTTGCATCACTATTCATCAGGGTGATAGGGCGGTATGAGCTTAAGCAAACCGGGTTCCTACCTTTCTTTAAAAATACGACAATATTAACAGAGCCCAACTGTACGTGAGTCATCAATTCCAACAAAAGTGATGAGAGCCCCTTCTTAAAATGTTTACATAGCTCTAAAGGAATGCCATCTGGCCCCACAGCTTTCCCGTTTGGAAGTGTCTCAAGTGCATCTAACATTTCCTCCACTGTCACCTCCTGTCCCAGTGCTTTTTGATCGTCTACTGTAATTTGGCTATACCTAGTCGGCATCAGCCAGTGACTAGCGATGTGCTCCTGACCCATATTAGCCGTGTCATATAAATCTGTATAGTATTCCCGGAAGGCTTCCCTAAAAGAGTCAGGTCTCGTAACTGTCAGCCCTGCCTTATTTTGCACTTGCACAATTATGCCTGAAGATGCCCTCTGGCGGGTCCGCATGGCTAATATATGCCCTACTTTTTCACTGCATTCATAACACTCACTTCGTTTTGTTGCTATTTTCCCCGCTAACCTCTCGGTTGAATAGTTCCCAAAGGCCAATTTTGCGATTGAAACCTGATGTAGGGCATCCTCGACCCCAACATCATTCCTAATAGCCCGGATAAGCTGCTCTTCTGCTGTCTGTAATTTCCCCATATATATCTGAAACTGAGTTGTCGCTTGCTTCCGTCGCTTTATGCTGTACCCCATAGTTCTCCCCCCATATAACTGCCTTTAATGTATCCCAAACTATTTCTATTGGGGCTGTCCCAATATTAAAATCTAAAAATTCCTTCAACCACACACTCATGTACTGTATATACATTACCAACTAAACATTCCATTATTACCCACCTACCAATTGTATCTACTTTCTGCCGAATAATAATGCAGTTAGTACTAGCTGCCAAAATCGCAACCCCCTTTGTTTTAGTCATCTGTTCAGTACACCCTAATAACCGCAAACCCAAGCTTTCTAACAATTTCCTATCTGCCTTTTCTACGTGGGTTTCTTGCAGGCAGTAAATATCTGCTTTTAATGTTCTCAAATCATCTGCTTTTTTTTTCCTCTTCCGGGGGGTATTTAACCCACATATATTAATGGTTGTTATCCTAATACTTGACATGTGTACAATCTCAATTGATGACATTTGACTGACTTGGCTGGTTTAGCCTTACACCTAACCAGAGACCATCTTACCTTGGTACAAACATACATAACGCTACACATCTTTTTGGGTACTAGTTTTTCTCTTTTCCCCCCGTCCCCTACCCCAAACTGAACTTGTCCCCACCCCCATTCCCCCAAACCCCCCCCAACACCCATCTCACCCCTCCCCCCCGAGAAACCACCACTCCCTCACCCTCCCCCACCCCCCCTTGAGGCAGTCAGACCACCGTTGGCCTGAATGTTGGTGTCGCCTAGGTAATACGTGCCGCCCACTACCCCACCCCCTGAGTGACCGGCCTCTTACGCTCCCCTCGAGACCACCAAGACTACATAAAGTCCTCACATCATGCTAAATTACAGTCCAAGTAAATACTCTTTAGCCTGAACCTCTGAATGAAATACTCTAGTTTTCCCATTGAACACAGTCTTAAGACGAGCGGGAGCAAGTAAATACGCCTCTCCCCCTTTATCCTGAAAGGGCTTGATCAGATGCCGCAGCATCCACCTTCGCTCCACTGTACATGACAGTAATCGGGTCGAGTGAAAAAAGTTGCTCCGCCACAATTGCGCAGAGCGCCGGGACGGGCTTTTTCATATATAGACTGTCTTAAAAGATAGTTCCTGAAATAGACCAGAATAGCTCTAGGATGTTTAGCCTCCTCTCTGCGGCCCTCCCGGCGTACTAGTGGGTACCTATGTACCCTTTGGACTTCAGCTTCCCAGTCGGAAAGCTCTGGAAACGCTTCCTGCAATACTCTAATCATATAGGCCCTAATGTTGTTGCCTTCTGCTTCTTCTTTAATGCCAAGGAAGCGCAAATTATTCCTCCTTTGCCTTTTTTCCTAATCCTCTAACTTCCACATAATGTCAGTTAATTGTCCTTCATGCGTTGTAGTTTGCGCTCTCAGAACCTCCATCTCTCCTTCAACTACTGATGTCCTCTCTTCTATTGAACTTAGTTTCCCCTCGATTTCTGTGTAGGATTTGACCACCTTGCGCACAGTTCCTTGTAGCTGTTTTGTAGCCAGCCGTGCTCTACGGCTTTCTGCTCTTGTCTCAATTTGTAGCTCCTTTATTGAATTGTAAATAGACTAACATTTCAGAATCTGCATGTCGGTCATCAATTGTATGGACTGGGCCACATACCGATTCATCAACCATCTTAGTTGCGTTCTGGGAGGTATGGGCCTCTACTGTGCTCATAAGATTTGTGCCTGAATAGTCCCATTTGAGAGCTTTCCGGGTCTGGGCTGTGGGGCTCTGCATTATCTCCACTGGGGACCGGCCCCCTACTTTTCCGCCGCCGCTGTCACACCGTGGACTCTGCGAGGGATAGAAAGCTAACAGATTCGGAAGAGATACTGTCTTTACTTTCACTTGACCCTAGATCACGGTTAGTGGAGTCTGAATCCTCTGTTAAAGAGTAAAATTTATCCCCTCCATCTTTGGACCATTCTGGCCCCCTCTCCTTTGCTATGATTGTTTCAGACCCTTGACTAAATGCCTGGGCCATCTGAGCTGAATTTCCTGCAGGATCCTTTGATATGCAGGTAGCTTCTTGAGTGACTTGGGGTAGGACATAATTTCCCTGTTCTTTAAATCCAAGTTGAGGATTCCTTTCGAGGGCCGTATATATTTCTACATCCTTTGGCCTTGCGGGCTCCTTTCCCCCCTTGAGCACTGCACTCTCAACGACTTTCAAGGCCACAGAAGTTTGCTGCCAGTCTGAAGGGAAGTCCTTCTCTTGACTTCCACCCTCAGGAAGCTCTTTCACTTCTCTGTTGTCCACCTGTTTCGTGCCTGCTGTCAGTTGCATCCCTACTTTTTTTTTGGGGGGGGGGGGGGGGTTGGGGGGGGAGGAGAAATGCGCGAGATTGCCCTCTTGTATGCCTCCCTTCCAAAAGCCCGTAATTGTAGCCTGTGTTTTCTTTACCCCGGGGGGAGACATTAGAGGGGAATTGTTTTTTGCTTCCCTATTTGTTCCCATAGCCTGTTTCCCGCTTATTTTCCCAAGCGTTAGGGTTTGTCATTTATTACTGGTGGCCATTTCGCCACTGGATATTTTAGACTTGGCGGCTCGTGCCCCTTCCTCTTTCTCCCCAGGGTTACGACTATTTTTGGGTGCCATGAGGACCATAAGATTGTTGATATTTTAATCACAAGTTCTCACGAAACGTGCTAATCCAGGTTGTGCGCTCAACAACAACACACCAAAGGTTTTCAAGGAGCAGAAATTCACTAGCTTCAAGAGGGCTTGACTGTACATATCCTGATGTCTAATTCAGTTCAATATTGAGCTCAGTTTCAGTCTGGGTACTCCCAAAAATCATCACTCCTACAAGCTCTTGTTTTACAATCTATTACTGCTTTTTAGCACAGTCCCATTCAAGTAATGTCCAAACACTATACATAAGCTGGCTCACAAAAAACAAAAAGAGAAGAGAACCCCCACAAAGTTCGTGATTTGGTAATCAGTTGGCCTCTAAAAAAGGCTGATCCCAAAGAGAAAAAGGTTATTGCCCTATGGAGCCCCCTTGCCACAGACCCGGTACCTGGTTGTACTCTTATGTAGAACAGCCACTTCTGGCTCATGATATCTTCTTTAGTCCTTTAATCCCTTGCTTTTCTCCTCCTCTTGCCGCTTCTCTGCGTCCCCCAGGAGCAGAGGGGGTGTTGGGCACGGGGGCCCTAAACCGGTAGCGAGTCCCATTCAGTGCAGAGCAAAAAAAAAAAAAAGGGAAAAAACGCCGACAGGCCGGTGCGCGCCAAGCTCCTAGACGCGTCCCCGGCCTCGGCCTGCAGGGCAATCCTTTAATCTGCACGGAGCGGCGCGGCAGCACAGCGCCTCCGCGTCCTTGCCTGCTCTGCATAGAGAGGGCACGAGGGGTTCGGCCTCCTGGTGCCCTCTGACACGGGGGAAACAAACAAAAGGGCTGCGGTTCCCGGGCGTCCTCAGCCCGCTCGCGAGTGTTGAGTCTGCCGGAACAGGGGGGTGGGCGTAGCGTAGCGTGAACGCAACTACGCAAACGCCATCTGTCTGTTCCTGTTTAAGGAGCTCAGTCATTTTCTTGCCGCCTCTTGTTTGCTTAAGTAAACAGATATATCCTAGAAGTGTAGTATTTTATATCCCTTAAAGTAAATACTGTCTTGGCATCTAGCAGTTTTCACTATACTCTATCTTGTTTGTAAAAAGCGGACTCAGGTAAGCATATCAGAGATCAGTTCTTTTTATATATTTGAAATTCGACAATAGTCTATAGGTAGGGTCATGCACAGTTTTGCTTAATTCAGATGTCTGGATAATGTGGCCAAACATAAGACTTTTGAACTCCGCGTCCGGAGCATCAGTTGCAATCCCACATCTCCTCACATTGACTAGCAGGACTGCTTGTCATAGTCCTCCAGTTCATTCATCACAACAATTCTCTGCTTTTTGAAGGTTTCCAATTCACCCTACTATTTCATCTTGGGCATATGGCTGCTGAGCTAAGGATGTTTCAATATGATCGATGCACATTTCTCCTTTCTGCAAACCACTGCCTAGATCAGTCAGTGTTTTAGCAAAATCCTTTCACAGGGCTGTGATGTCTTTCCTGAATTTGTATATCTGAATATCTCCTTTAATAGTTAGAGCCTGCAGGTCTACTGATGTGAAGGGATCACCTGTCCCCTGCTGTGCTAAGGATGCCAGTCCTGCTTTGTCTTTCTTTCTCAATCTTTGAGTGGCCTGTAGTTCCTAATTGAATGGAATTTTAGGTTTCATTATTCTTTGCAGAGACCACATTTGTAACTTTGGTTTTTTATCAGGCCAAGTCACTGAATTATCAGTATTTGAGAAACAAATCAGCCCTTTTATACTTAGAGACAGTGATCATTGTGCTTAAATAATGTGGGTCTTTATGTACAAGGCATGTATGGAGGGCATGCACATATTCACCAGAAACTATACAAACTAGAATGGGGCTTGCAGACTAGTCTGTAGCTAGCAATAATGACCTCTCCTTCTACTGTGTGTCCCCATGACCTATCTTTAGATGCTGTGTAACCTACAGCTATGTAGCACACACCCTGACTCAGCTACCATGGGTCAACTCCTCCTTAGATTTCAGGATGTGCTCTGAGCACCCCCTTCTGCCGTTTAGATAGAGTGAGCTGGTCCCTTCCACACTACATACCTTCTTTCTCAAACCAGCAGGTTCCACTCAACACTTCTCGAAGCGGAGATCCTACATAAGTCCAGTAGCTCAACTGGCCCTGCACAGCAAGACTATAAACTGTGTGACAGCAGCACCTAAACTCTTCTAGTTGCATTGACTATTTCTGAATGCCACCAAAGAGACCTCACAGAAGCAACTCACCTCTAACATTCCCTTTCCTTCCTCCCCAATACTCTGATTTCTGTCAGGGTCCCTTTGTGCACTACATCGGTTCCACTTCAAGGTAATGTTCTTTTAGTGAAGATAATTGTGCATCATTGTCAATTAGGGTCCGCATTAGGATTCAGCACCCTTCTAAGGTAAGGAATATGGAATTCGAAGTCTCTGTCAGATAAACAAGCTACTTACTTTCAGTAACGCCTTATCTGGTAGAGACATATTCTAGTTGCAGAAATCCCTACCTTAGAATTTCCCCCAGGAGTCAGTCTGGATCCAGAGATTTCTCTAGTTCAGTACCCATGCACGCCATTAGGTGGCATCGGTTGGCTCAGAGTCCATTGTCTGCATTATGCGCGCTGGATATGATGTTGCAGGACCCATATAGGCACCAGCACGGAGTGTTGATGTCAGTTTCTTTTTACGATTTCCACACCAGAAGCACAGAGCCTTGAAGAACACTGACCACTGGTGTGTCAGAACTAGGGCCTTGAAAGGGAAGTCCGCATCCCTAGAAATCACTTCACAGATCAGAGAGGATGGATGGATGGGTCGGTACTAGAATACGTCTCTACCAGATAAGGTGTTAACGAAGGAAAGTAACTTGTAACAGTGACACCCACGTTGCTGCCTGACAGATGTCCAGGACTGGAACTTCAGGTACTAACGCAGTGGTTGCAGCTGTTGCTCTGGTAGAGTGAGCATGCAAACACTCCAGGGGTTGCTTCTTAACCAACTCATAGCAAATTTTAATGCAGAGAGCTCTGGAGATGGTTCTTTTCTGATCGGACTAATGCTCTGTCTGTGAGTGTGGTCGAGCAGTTCGGCTTATCAGAGGGTAGTGCTAAGCATTTTTTATACTCACAAAGGCAATAAATGAGACACACACCCAGTGAATAAATACCAATTTAGAAAAATTATTATTTTTTTATATATATTGCAAACCCAAGAGCTTCGTAATCAGGTAAGTAGACTTTTAGGCATAAATACTGTGCAGTTTCAAAAATAGACAGTGCAATTTTCAGAGTTCTCTCAATGTTATCCTGCGAAGGAAAAACAATGTCCAGCAAACACAGGGTTAACTATGTCTTACAAAGCCAATCTCAGGGAGTTACGGTAAGTACTGGGTACGGATCAGAATCACACCAACAGGTCACACCGGGTGGCACTGGGGTGGCCGGGTTCAGAGGTACAGTAAGGAGTTGGGTGCCCAATGGTTTCCTATAGGAGTTCGGTCCTCATGAAGACAGGCTGCAGGCTCTGGCTAGGAAGCCAGTCAGGGACAACAAACAGGTAGGTAGTAGACTTGGGGTGCTCGGGACGAAGGAGCACCTTTAGTCTTCTTCTCCTGTGCCCAGGGGCGGCGGATGCAGGGGGTGTCTTTCAGCATAGGGTTTTCACAACCGGGAGCACTTGCGGTAAGGGGCTGTGTGTTGAGGCTGCAGGCATCGTGGGGGAGTACGGCAGGGGTGGACTTGAACTCTTAGGAGCCAGGGGACATCGTTGGCATCAATAACCCACCTCAGCTGGGGTCAGAGGTCACGGGTGCAGTGGTTGCTGAAGATGTATTTTCTCTCTCCACAAGCCTGTCGGTAGAGTCCAAGATGGATGAGACCACACTAGACTCAGTCTCTGGGCAGGTGGGGACCTGTGTTGGCACTGTCGGTTGGCTTCACCTCGGGCCGTGGACGTATGGTGCAGTGGTCACTTCTGGTGTCAGTTTCTGGGGTTCCAGCAGCTGCAGAGTCTTTTGTTTGGAGTGTCTTGGTGCAGGGCAAGTCCAGTGCCCACAAGAGACTTGAGTCTGAATTGAAGGCTGGAAGAGTTGGCTTCTTGTGCAGGATCCTTCAAAGCCAGCAGGCAGGCAGGCCGGAGGAACTGGGTCCAGGTCAGCTGCTTTTTCTTTTCCTCTTCTGCGGGTGCAACTCTTCTTTGTACAAGTCTTCTTAGGCTGTCGAGATCTCCATTCTAGGGTTCAGGGGTGCCACCTAAATACTCAATTTAGGAGCATTACAGGGAGTGCCAGGTGGTAGCCAATAAGCTGACCACCTTTAGGGTGCCTACACCCATCTTATGACCACTCTGCTGGGAAGTGAGCATAACCCTAACACTAGTAGCCTAATTCCTTCCAAAAAGATGGAGGAATTAAAAAATCAGTGTCCACTTCAGCTTGTCCACCTTAGGGGTGGGATTGGCATGAAGTGGACACACCTCCTAATTTAACCAATTTTAATGCCTGTGATGCTGCTAAAAGAGGGGTTCATGTCAGGGAGGTTGGTCACCTCTACCATCTAGAGAGACCTAGGTCGCATTACAAAAGGTGGCAAGGTTCGAAGCTCCCAGTCCTAGAATGTCCATCCTGCCTGGGAGAGGAGGTCATATCCCTACCTAATGCAGGCTTTTGTCTCAGGCCCATGAGAGGTGTGGCTCTCACCTTGGGAGGCCAGAAATGTGTCTGTGGTAGCTGAACTGGTCAGGACTAGTCAGTCAACACACTAATAGACGGTAGGTTTTCAGGGGGCACCTTTAACGTGCCCCCTGTGTGCATTTATTAATAAATTCATCACTGGGGTCAGTGAGGATTTATTATTCTGAGATGTTTGATACCAAACATCCCAGGATTCAGAGAAGCCATCATGTAGCTGGGGAACTCTTAATGACCAGTGTCCGGCACATGCATTTCAATGGCTTCCCTGTGCACTTACTATGTCTCAGAATCGACCGAGACATAGCAGGGGCATATATGTGCTAACGCATATATGCCCTCACATGTCACTGGATGCACCCAGCCTTGGGGGTGACTTACACTCGCCACATGCAGTAAAAAGGGGACCTGGCACTCACGCAGTCTGCACTGGCAGTTCTTGGGTAAGTTCAGGGAGGGGGGGGGGGGGGGGGGGGGGCAAATATTCGAAAAGTAAGAACCAGATTCAAATCCCATTGAGGCATTAAGAATGGTGAAGGAGGAAACATATGGGTGAGACCCTTCATGAATCTCAACAATAGGAGAGTTATACAAGGAGGGTTGGTCAGGAAATCTCAGAAAAGCAGAAATAGCAGACAAATAACATTTGAGGGTGCCCAAAGCAGAGCCCTGCCGAGCCAAAGAAAGTATAAACAATAGGACCTCCGAGAGAGGGGCAGAAAGAATGCTGACAGACTTGTCTATTCACCATGCCACACATTTGCACAAAAAGGCATATACCATTTTGGTGGAGGGACACCAGGCTACCAGGATAATGTTACAGACTTAGGGGTAAGGTCAAAAGATGCAGCTGCTCAATCTCCAAGCAAGGAGGAGGAGACTGGAAAGGTTCTGGTGGAGAACCATCCCCTGCTGCTGTGACAAAAGACACTCTTGAAGGGGCAGTCTGATCAGAGGATCGATGGCCATGGAAACAGCTCAGGATAACAGTCTTCATGCCCAGTCCAGAGCCATAAGGATCACTTAGGTCCGGTTGTTCTTGATCTTCTTGAGGACTCTGGACAGAAGTGATATGGCTTACAGAATGCCTGAGTTCCACTTGAGACGAAAAGCGCCGCCGAGCGAGTGCCGCCTTGTAAACTCCAACACACAAAACAGGTGACATTGCACGTTCTCTGCGGACGTGAAAAGATCTAACCAAGGCTCTCCCCATTACTGGGACGAGACCTTGCGCCACCTTCGGATGGAGACACCATTCGTGAAAAACCAGGCATTATCAGCTGCGTTTGCCCGCTCTGGTGTTCAGAGAACCCCCCAGCTGTTGCACCACCATGGAAAAGCCCTGATGTTCCAGCCATGCCTAGAGGCGCATAGCCTCCTGACAAGGGGTCCACAACACACCATCCAGCCCTGCCTGTTGCAGTACCACATGGCAGTGGTGTTGTCCGTACACCTGCACTACTTTCCCTTTGTGAGAGGGAAGGAATGTTTTCAATTCTAGCCTGGTCGCCCTAAGCTCCAAACGACTGATGTAGAGCTCAGACTTTGCTGGAGACCAGACACCTCTGATCTCCGCCTCTCACATGTGGCCACCCCATCCCAGGAGTGACGCATCTGTCACTGGTTGGGAAAAGAAGAAGGATCCGTCTCTGACCCAATAGAAGTTCAAGAGCCACCACTGCAGATCTTATGTAGTTCCCTCTGAGATCTGGACCATGTCAGAGAGATTCGCCTGATGCTGCACCCAGTGAAAACTTCAGGTCCCACTGCAGAACCTTCATATGCCATCTTGCATGTGTCACTAGCAGGACGCAGGAGACCATGAGGCCCACCAGCCTCAGAGTCATTCTCAATGAAATCGGATAGATACTCAGTCATCAGTATCACAGACTGAATATCCTGGACTTGCAGTTCGTGAGGATAGGCCCGAAACTGTTCTGTATCCAGAACAGCTCCAATGAAAGAGCATCTGAGAGGGAGTCAAGTGTGACTTCAGCACATTTATAGTGAACCCCGGTAAATGTAGTCTGGAAGTGGGACATGACAGCCTGGGGCCAGCACGCCATCAACAGCCAGTCGTCAAGGTAGGGCAAGACGGAAACATCTGACCTGCGCAGATGAGCTGCGACCGACGCCATCACTTTGGTGAACACATGAGGGGCGCTGGGATGGCCAAAGGGGAGCATGGTAAACTGAAAATGCTTGTGGCTTACAGTGTACCTCAATTAACGTCTGAGGGTAGGCAGGACAGGAATATGGAAATTTGTGTTCTGCAAGTCCAACGCTACCATCCAGCCTCATGAGTCCAGGGCAGATAGGACATGAGCCAAAGTGAGCATTTTGAACTTCTCCGGAGGTCTAGGACAAAGCGGAGTACCTTGTCCTTTTTGGACACCATAAAGTAGCGGGAATAACATCTACAGCCTACTTCTAGCACAGAGGCCCTTCTCTTTGGCTCCCTTGGCCAATAGAGCCGTAACCTCCTCGCAGAGAAGTGCCAAGTGATCCTCTGTTATCCGATCGTAGGATGGTGGCATGGATGGAGGTGCAGTCCAGAAGGGGAAGGAGTAGCCCCACTGGACTATTTGAAAAACCCATCTGTCTGACGTGATGAATTGCTAGCGAGGCAGGTGATGTTGTATCCTGCCTCCGACTGGTCCCTGATGGGGAAGCGTCAGACTAGGAAGGTTTGGAGGCTGCAACGGGAAGGGCGCAGACCACTGGCTCCCTGATCCACGAGGATGTTGGATCCCACATCCCCGGCTGCGTAGTATGCGCGGCACAGTGGCTGGAGGGAAACAGTTGTGGTTGGGCGGCCCTTCCGTAGCCACGAAAGGTGCGAAAAGCAGACGGAGGGGGGCTTGGGGCAGCTGAGAGGCCCAAGGACCTGGACGCAGCCCGGGACTCCTTAAAGAGCTCGAGCGCAGAGTCTGCATTGCCTCCAAAGAGAAGGGTGCCATCAAAGGGCATGGCCATAAGCGTGGATTGAACATCCTCCGAAAAGCCAGACATCCTCAACGAAGCAAGACACCTTAAGGCCACCGTCAATGCAACCGATCTACCTCGTGGGTCATATCCAGTCCAGATCATATTGTGAAGTTTGCTGCATCTCTCCCATCAGCAACAGCTTGGGAGAGAATGGGCCGGCCTCCTCGCAAACCTGTGGCAGCACCTGCGCAACCCTGTCCCATAAAGTATCAGTGTAATGGCCCAAAAGGCATGTGGTGTTCACGGACCGCAATGCCAGGCTGGAGGAAGAAAGTATCTTCTTCACAAGCTGATCGAGGCTCTTGCCTTTCTGGGGATGCGGAAGGGAATGCACTTGGAGGTTTGGATAACCAAGCACTCAGGAATCGGGTGTTGGTGGCGGGCGATTGTCCTGTTAACAGGAGCCCCGGTGCTGAGTTTGAACTAAGTCCACATCAGGACATCAATGAAGGCTTCATTAAAGGGCAAAAGAGGTTCAGAAGAAGCACCTCAGTCCGGATGTTAGTCCTGAATGCCAGTGAAGGCAGTTCGAGGCTCAGGACCTCGGCCGCTCTTCACACCACCATGGAATAGGCGCTCCCTCCTCTGTAGCTATGGTAAGGGGAGAAAGTATGTCAGCATGAGGGAAGTGTCCAAACCACTGGCTTCACCCTGGTAGGTATGTCAGTCCTTAGAGTCTTCAAACTAGTATTCTAAGGGGTCAAGCAATCCCTCCCAATCCGCACCATACCCCAATCCATAAGAATAAGGGTCAGGATCGGACCTTGGGGGCAAGGTCCCTGCCAAAGCTGGAATTGGCGTCATGAGATGTCGGTCCAGGCTCCGTGCTGGAGTCAGGAATGAGGATGGGGTCGAGGCCGACCGGGGACATGGGCAGCGCCACCAGCGTCAACGTTGGAACCGTCAGGAGAGGTCGGGATGGCACGACGACGGCAGTTCGGATCCAGAACGGATCCCTGGTCCCCCACCCGGACCTGAGCCAAAGCCACTGCCCTGAACCCGAGGTGATCCCTGCTGACTCCGCGGGCCCAAAGACGCACAGACAGAGTCGGACTGCCCAAATATGAGGCGGATGCCTCATAGAACTGATGGAGTTGGGCAGAGGTGGCCCCGGCTCCCGGGAACTCAGGAAGGTGCTTAACCAACCCAGAAGCAGGCTCTGAATACAGAGGACTATGGAGATGATGCTCCTGCGTTGGGAAGCAGATGAAGTCGAAGAACGCTTGTTCTTCTTTGACTTCTTGTGCCTCGACTTACCCGATTGTCCCGAGGACTAGGAGTGGGACGGTGACGAATGTGGGCTCTGCGACCATTCTTGGGGACTTCCTCGTGACAGAGACTAGGAGCGACGTGGAGCCGAGCGCCGGGCCACAATGAGCGTTAGGGACTGCTCCCTCAAAGCTTTCAGATTAGAGGCCCAGCACTCGAATCACGACTTCGGGTCGTGGTAACCCTCCAAACAGCACAAACACATGAGGTGCAGGGCTTGGACCCGGTCTTCCGCATCAACATATTGACACACCAGGAGTGTCAAAAAACACTGACAAAAAGTCGAAAAGTCCAGTCAAAAAGTGGTTTAAAAGGTAGCCTTTCTTCAGATCTGAGCGTGGCTGGTGCGGAAAGAAAAGAACTGACATCAGCGCGCCGGGGTGGCGCCTATATAGGTCCGATGACGTCATATCTGGTGTGCATCACGGAGCCGACCAATGCCACCTAACAACTCACAGGGGTACTGCTCGAGAAAAATCTCCAGACCCAGACCGATGCCTGGAGGAAAACCTAAGGTAAGGAATCTGCAACTAGGATAGGTTTTGACAGGCCCGTGCCCTGGTCATGCCTCGCAGTACAATTAAGGCCAAAGATAGGCAGCCTAATAAAATCCACTAAATTACAAGGTGTGAAAATGTTTACAAATCACTGAGTACAATGGAAAAATCATGCTCCCTGTAAATATAATATGTAAAGATACCAAGACATCTCCCATTTAGGCCTTACTCTGCTTGTACACTTATTACGCATTGTCGACTGCCCTGCACTCCTATGCCAACAAGAGGAAATGTCCCTTGCCAACTGATGTGTCATCTATAGGTATGGGCTATCTGGTTGTTGTGTCTTTTTTTTTTACTTTAAACAAAGGATTCTTATTCATCTAAGGAGTACAGACACTTCTCTCCAACTTTGGGTTGGCACACTGATGACATAAGTCAGAACAGCCACAGAATGGCAGCCAGTTAAGGTAATGGGCCTCATACTAGTAACAAACTAATCCGATTCAAATCCGACATTACGAAACAGTCCTGCTGTTAGGAGTGGAGTCTAATCAGCCTCACCCCATAAAGTCGAATACTGTGGAATATTAACAATCAAGATTTTAGGAAGTCTGTCCGAGAAAAGGTATGGAAAAGTCTTTCGGGACCCTGTAGGTCTATAGCCACAAAGTTTAATGAAAAGATTTAAATTAAGGAAGGTGAAAGGCTATTTAACAAGAAAGAAGACCTTACAGACTTACAACTTGCTGCACTCTAATTTAGATCTCACCAGGTTTAGGATATAAGGCCAATCCAGAACTCCCAGTCACCAATCTGTAAGGGAGGAGACATCTGTCAGGAATCTGGGCCACACTGAGTTGTATTTACATGTGCCTTCGACAGTATTACTTTTAGGGTGGAATTAAATCATTGTATTTACATATTTGATACATTGCCATTAATTATAAATATTACTTTAACATGAAGGGAAATCTTTCAAAAATGGCATGACCCAGAGAAGCCATGGGATCCATCCCTTGTTAAAAAAAAAGTCTATAAAACAACTTACAAGTGGTGGGAGTGCCGGAGGGCTTAGAGTTCTAACAAACAGCTGACTTCCTAAAAGCCTGGATCAAGGAATGGATGCCGCTGACCCTGGTTCACGGTTATGCACATCCAATGTGCACTGGCGCCGAGGCCACCAACTAGAGCTCCACCTAAGCCACTGATAGCGCGTAACCTGAACTTTCGTAATAGAGACGCGGTCCTCTGGGAGGCCCATTCATGCCCAGACCTTCACTGCAGACGCGCAAAGGTCCTTATTTTCCCAGTTTATACGAGGGAGGTCCAACAGCAAAGGAGCTTGCATACTGAAGTAAAACAAAAACTGAGGGCTATGGGTCTCCAATACCACCTCCTTTTGGCAGCCAGGCTGCAAGTAATCCATGCAAATAAAACACATTTCTTCGACACAGCGGATATGGCAATGGCTCACAGAAGAATGCCTCCGCCGGTGTCTGTCGGATGCCCACATGCGGCGGTCAGACAAACCTGGCCCATCCGACACAGGAGTAAGACCAAAGAATCAACACCACAGAACCTGTTCAAGGTGGCAACGCCGGGGACTTACCTCGGACTACTGCTCCGGATCTCGGGGGACCCTCTGCAGGTGTCAAAGATACAAAAGTTAGCACTAGCTGGTGAGGAAACTCCACTGACCGCAGACGACCCAGAGTGACACTTCCATGCCCCACCTCCTAACAACCTTGACTCCGATCTATGACGCAGCCCTGCCATGTCGCTAACTGATCACAACCCTTGAAGGAGACCATAGCAGTGATGTTCCACACAAAGGAGAGACAAATTGTTGTACTGATGGCTACCATTTATCCATTAGAATGAGGGGTCCACCTCCACGCTACTTTTCTAGTGTTAAGTTTGTATAACCATTCTTTTTTTCTTCTAATGTTTTTAATATATGGGGGGGGGTGACAGATGCTTTTGGGAGGGAAGAATGGGGAGGGGTGGGAGTTTGAGGGTGGGAGGGATTCAGTAACGTTTTAATGTTTGGTATGTTGTTTGTTCAGCCTTGTATGACATTTGAGGCCTCAAAAGTTCCACCTCCATGAACTGGTTTCTTTCCCTACTTTAGCTACAAGAGGCACTCCGCATGGCTTGTACCAATGCACATAAAAACACCTCCAGCTGGGAGCTGGGGGATGAATGACCTGGGGGCCCCTTCGCCATCCTTTGTGATTGCTTTGTACAACCCGGAGTATGACACATATATGCGTCCTATCATAGAATTTTAATGGCCTACTAGATAGAATGAAGGGAAGCAGCAGTTTCCACTTTCGCCCAGATGTATTACTGCTGCAAGAGACTCATCTTCTGGGCAGCCACTGTCCCTTCCTGGCCCGTAGGGAATTTGATTGGGTATACGATGCAGGGCATGTCAGATGCTCCAGGGGGGTAGCTATAGTGCTCCACAGATCCTTCCCTATGGTGGTTTCTCACGCAGTAGGTGTCCCTCAAGGCTGCTTTCTAACCCTTAAGGGCAAGCAAGAGGGTCAACACCACTAATTTGTATATGGCCCACCAGTGGCACTTCATACCTTTCTCTGGGATCTGTCATTCAATTTACCCCCACCTCCTACAGAGGTTGACACTGATAGAGGGGCGTCTTTGCCACAGCTCTGATTCCTGAGCTGGATACTTCGGGCCTCCTTTGCATCCTGATGCACAAGTGCCCGTCACTTGACGGACTGGGTCACTTCACTAGGCTTAAGTGATGCGTGGTGGATATGGCACCCAAGACAGTGACAATTCACTCACACCTCTGCTGCCCACCACACTCACGCATAGATATGATACTCATGCCTGCGCTCAAGACTGTTGCTGCATCACCCAAATCAAAATCTTACCAAGAGGCATCTAGGATCATGCACCTATTCTGTCCTATCTTGGATCCCCCAGAAAAAGCATTTGCCCAATGTGGCGTCTTAACGCACAGTACTTCCAAGACAAAACCTATGTCCAGGCCCTGGAGAGGGAGATTCAACATTACTTTAATGACAATAGGGGCTAGTGTCTGCTGCTTGCACCATTTGGGCTCCCAGCAAAGCTACGATATGCTGAGGATCACTTGAGAGAGCGGGGAAAAGCTTGGCTGCTCGAAATTACTCGATTGAAAACTCAGGCTCTTCTGCTAGAGACTAATATTGCAAGGGGCACATACAGAATGGACTCTGGGTTTCATACAGGATGAGATACATCAGATCTCTCTTGATGCAGCCAAACACATATGGAGAGCTAAGCTGGCAAATATATATGGATAGTGGGACAAAAATGTCAAACTTTATACTGGCTTGTCTCTCATCAACAGTCATCTAGGATTGTACTCGAAATTGTGGATGGTACTGGTAACAAAGTACACACATCACCTGAAATAGCACAGACATTTGCGCAATACTACCGTAAACTCTACAGCGTCCCATCGCAGCATGACTCAGAATAGTCTAAGCTATTCCTTAAGGAACTGCCCCTCCCCTTGCATTTCCAGCTCCGAGACTCAGATGCTGGATGAATCCCTTTCAGATAATGAAATTACTGTGGCTCTCACGGAGATGGCTCTGGGGAAAACTCCTGGACCAGACAGCTTCCTGAAGGAATATTATACCCCATTTTGTGAAATTTAGTTCCTAAACTACTAGATCGTTATAAGTAGGTAGCCCATACTGGCTCTTTTCCACCCGAGCTTGACGCAGCAACATTGTGTTAATTACAAAGACCCAGCCTCCCTCAGTGTTGAGTGCGACTTATCGGGCCATCTCTTATCAAGATATTTGCACCATATTGGCCTCTAGACTGAGGCGTGTCTTCCCTACTCTGATCCACACAGATCAATGCGGCTTCATGCCGGAGTGGAGCATGAGCCATTGTATCCAACGCCTCCATTTGGCCCTTGCCCACCGACACCACCTTCCAACTAATTTAGCATTATTATTTCTTGATTTTGAGAAGGCATTTGATACGGTGGACTGGGGCGGTACTGGTCGGGGCTGGAATTCCGCTTCTGTAGATTGGTTTGGGCTCTACACTCATGTCCCATAGCTAGAGTGCAAATCAATGGAGTCCTGTCTGCCTCCTTTCCCATTAGACGAGGAACCCGGCAAGGGTGCCCTCTATATTGCATTCTAGTTGCACTTGCGTTTGAAACCCTGGCATATTTGATTCATACCGACCCTTTGGTTCAGAGTTGGGAAGGGAGAGATGGAAGGGAAGATCGCATTGCCCTGTTTTCGGATGATGTCCTTCTCTATTTAGCTAACCTTGCTCTCTCTGGGCCCCGTTGCCTGCATCTCCTTCACTGCTTTAGAGCAGCCTCGGGACTCGGGCTGAATCCTTCCTAGTTGGTGCTGATGCCTCTGGCTACCTCATGGGATCATTTTTCCTGGCAAAACGACATTCCTATCCGTCGCCTGAGTGTAAACTATCTGGGTATATGGATGTCCGTGCTCCCGTAACTAATGTGGAATCTTAATCTAGAGACCCTAGACAGGAAAAACAAACAAAATCTGGCTAATTGGCAAAATTTACCCTTAAATATTTTGGGTCGGGGGCACTGTTTAAAATGATGGTTTTGTTGTGGTTCTTTTATGCATTTCAGAACACTTCAGTTGTCATACCAAGGAGTTGGTTCAGTCTCCAAGATAGATATGTGACCTCCTTTCTTTGGAAGGGGGCACACTCGCGGCTGGCGCGACAGAATTGTCAGCGTACGATTTATGAAGGGGGTTTGGGTTTGACAATTGTATTACCTGCCATTCCCACCTCCTGGTGATCCATGAATGGTACAAAGGTGGATGGGCCGACCCTGCCTACTGTTTAGAGCTGTCCGTAATGGGTTTTCCCCAACTCCTATCCATGCTTTAGGGTGCCCCGATCCCACGGGATGCTGCTCCTGACAACAAACTGCTGCTTTGGCCTGGAGATCAGCTTTGTGCCACAACCTGTGGCTGAACAAACGTACACAACAAACACCTCTCTGGCATGTTACTTGGCTCCAAGACACAACACAGTTGCGGGGCTTTTTACATGGTGGAACAATATTGGCTTGTCGAGGCTGGGAAATGTCTGGTCAGGTACTCGTATGAAATCATTTCAGGAAATATAGCTAGAATTTGCACTCACAAACACAGTTTTATAAGTAACTGCAGCTGCGCCATGCCCTTTATACCCAGGTACCCCGAGGCACCTCCTGCCGGAGTTCAACCCCCTAGAAGCCAAACTCCTTATGGGGGTCTATGGGCAAAGGGAAAATATTTCAAATGTACTGTACACTTATCCTTAATACTCCAGGAGATCTAACTACTCTTAGATCCCGATCTGAGGAATGGGTGGGAGCTCTTGAAGAAGAGGACCAGCAGGATGCCCTGAATGCACCTGGAATACTTACTACTTCTTTGCGTCTGTGGGCAATCCAGCATTACCACCTCCATAAAGTTACAGGTCAGCCGTGAAGGCTGAACTTCCAAGGGTTTTGGGATGGGCGGTTCCGCTCTCCCCTATTATGATCCTGCTAGGGGTGTTGGAGAGTACCTGGGGAAGAGAGCTGACAAGACATGCTTAGGAACGGCTCTCATAGTAGCTAACAGAGACATTGTGGCCCACTGGAAGGCATCCAATACACCTACCCTTACACAATGGCATTGCGGAGTTGGCTGATGAGCTCTACAGGAGAAGTCCATCTATGAGGCCAGGGGTTTCCCTCGAAAACATAATAAAGTATGGGGAAAATGGCTAGGGAAAATTCCCTAGGTGCAGTGGTAGGGACGGAATGGTGTAAGATTCGCCGTGCATGAAGAACAAAGGTCAAAGGATGTGGCCTTGCTTTATGTTTGCTGTAGAAGCTAGATTTGGGGGTGATAAGAATTGTACAAGCAGGTTATTGTTTCTTTGGTGGATAACATCCAATAAAGTTTGTTATTAAAAATAAAAATAAAGAAAGTCTATAAACTAAACCCCTAGGTAAAATTATGTGACCTTTGAGCTGTGCTGTACAGTTTAGTAGTTAATAGTTACCCTACAGCAAGGCAAGAGTAAAACTACAAAAAAGGAACTCTTTATTAGTCTTTAACTATTCTCAAAATGTCTATGAAAAATTACTTTAGAATGCACTTTCAAAAGTGTGGTGCAGATGACATCACCTCTGTAAAAGCCTTACATACTGCAAACGTAAAACAAAACCATAAACGGTTTAAACCAATCTCACCAGACATCTAAATATGAAGCCAGTCAAACTGTATTATATTTTTTATGCTTATAAACTTTTAATAATATTCATAAAATGCTATTACAGAATTTAAAAAAAAAAATTATAGGTGTAGTTGTAGCATTTAATTTGTGTGCTTGTGTGTTTTGAATTAATCAAGTTAGTGCATTAACCAACCATGATAAAGTGTGGTTATATTATTTTTTTTCTACGTTACAACGGAAAGTAATTCAGCAAATGTATTCTTTGCTTTAAGAAGGCTTTGGCTGCCCAGAAGGGCTACTGAAGCTGTAAAAGTCTAGGACTTCAAACAAACATGCACAGAAATCATCCTTCATTTGATTCAGGATGTGTCCTGATTGCTTATGCCATTTAGGTAAAAAGTGCAGTACAGATCACTGGAACAGGGAATGTAAGTATAGGTAATTCCTTCTTGTTTTAACTAATCTATAAATGGATGTTGAATTTGGGAGGCATCTATCTCTGAAAGGAAAAGATTTGTTCACAAGCATGTGCAACTAGCAAGACTCTCATATGATTTGCCAAAATCTGACTGTGATGAAAGTTGAGCAAGCCATGGGCAATTAGATGTTCTTCTCAGTCAGGAGGAATGGTAATGATTTTCTTTATAAGCTACTATAAAAGTTAGAAGAGAGAGATTTCTAAGTGCTGAAAAGGATGCTTCACGGAATGATGCAAAGAAAGATGGGGAAGCCTTTATCCACCACTGGTGCATTGTTTTCCTCACTGGAATGCTATGACTCAAGCCAGAGAAGCAGATTCCTCAAGATAATGGTCTCTCTTGAGCTATGAAAGATCTGGAATGACATACCTCAAACGGTCATACACGTTCATCTGCAATTGCCTAGATATGTGTAGCTGTGGGTAGCAGAACAGTGTAGGACCCTCGCTCTGTATATGCTACATCAAAATGAGATATAGTGTGCAGAGAATCTAGGGGTTCCCCAAAGGCTTAACAGAGGCTAAAGTAGATAATACTAATGCTCTGTTTTGTAGTAGTGTGGTCGAGCAGTTAGGCTTATCAGAGGGTAGTGCAAAGCATTTGTTGTACACAGACAGTCAAGAAATGAACACACACTCAATGACTAACTCCCGGCCAATGTATTCCTAATGGAAAAATATATTTGGTTACTTTATTTCTAGAACCCAAAAGATCTTGTTCCAGGTAAGTATATTGACAAGTAAGTATCGAACATATGTATCAATAGCACTTTACTTAGGTTTGGCAAAGACAACGGTTTATAGGCAAGTAACACTTTTCACTTCTAAAAGTTGACAGTGCAATTTTCAGAATAGCTCTTGGCGGGGGGAGGCAAGAGGGGTGGAGTGTTAGTTCACTTCTGCAGTAATTACTCAACTTACATTTCCTGTCTCTGGGGGTTAGGATGTCAACTGATCGGGGTTCAAGCTGACCCCAAACTTACACCACCAGCAACATTAGGCCAGCTGGGTGCAGAGGTCAAAGTTAGATTTAGAATGAGATTCCTATTGAGACTGGGGGCACTCAGAAATAGCAGGTAAGTACCGACGACTTAGGAGGGCAGACTTGGGGGGTTTAGGTGAGCACTGTGGGGGGGAGATTCACAGGTCAGCACCAAACACAAGCCCTCAGCGGTACTGGGGTGGCCAGGTGCAGGGTGCAAACAAAGCGTCGGGCTTCCAATGCTTTTCAAATCAGAACCGTGGGGGGGTCACAAAGATGCTGCAGGCTGGGTTCAGGGGGTCAGTTCCTGAAAACCACAGACTGGACAAGGAGGAGTGCTGCCTGCTGAAGGTTGCTGGGCTGGTGGTCGGACTCTCCAAGGCCAGGGGGCTGTGGGTGCAGGGGTACCTTTACGCATCAGGAATCTTCTTCCCGTTCTCTCAGGATCAGGGGGCTTTCGGATTTAGGCTCCAGGCGTCGTCTTGTTGGCCAGGAGAGGTCAACCGAGAGTGGACACAAGAATGGCCTGGGTACCTGCTCAGGACCGGTGGGCCACCTGGACATGGGCCGTGAGCGTCGGGTGCAGAGTAGGCAAGACTCGCGGATCCGGGGCAGTTCTGGAGTCGTTTTGGAATGTTTCTTCTGGACAGGGCCGCTGTCCTTTAGAGTTCTTGGTCTTCTGGTGGGCAGGCAGTCCTCTGGGGGTTTGGAGAGGTCATTGGCCCTGCTGGATGTGTCGCCTTTTGGCGAGTCCTTAAAGCTCCAGACAGGCCAGTAGGGCGGGGGTCAAGTCAGTTGTCATCTGGAGTCTTCTCTGCTGGGGGTTCGGCTTAGCAGTCCTTATTCTTTCTTCTTTTTGTTGAGGTCACCAGGAATCTCTTCAGGGGAGCCCTTAAATCCTAGATTTAAGGGTGTTGCAGGGGTGAGAGGGTGGGAGCCTATGGCTACTGTCCCTGAGGGTGGTTATCCCCTTCCTGTTGCCACTCCTTTAGGGGAGGGGGGCACACTCCTTACCTCATTGGTCCCCGTCCTTCAAACCAAGATGGAGAAATCTGCAGGGAGAGGGTCACTTCAGTTCTGGATACCTTATGAGTGGTCCTAGCTGAAGTGGTCAGTCCTCCCCGTTTCACCTAATTTTCCAGTTGAACTTGCCACCAAAAGTTGGGCTCTGCCTGGGGGGCAGGCAACTTCACTAGCTGGACTGACCTGGGGCACGGTTACAGGAGGCCTGAGTCTTTGAGGCTCACTGTCAAGTGTTACAGGTCCTGCAGGGAGCGGGGGGTAAAGGTGTGAAGCGCCTTCACCCAGAGCCGGCTTTGTTTCTGGCCTTAGAGAGCACAAAGGCTCTCACCCCATGAGGTCAGAAACCTGTCTTTTAGTGGCAGGCTGGCACAGACTGGTAAGCCCTACACTAAAGGGCTGGTTAAAATACAGGGGGCATCTATAAGATGCCCTCTGGGTGCATTGTACAATAAATCAAACACTGACATCAGTGTGGGTTTATTGTGGTGAGAAGTTTGATACCAAACTTCCCAGTTTTTAGTGAAGCCATCATGGAGCTGTGGAGTTCGTAATCTCAAACTCTCCAGCCCATTTACTTAATATGGCCACATTGCATGTACAATGTCTAAAAATGGACTTAGACATTGTAGGGGCGCATTGCTTATGTAGCTATGCCCTCATCTGTGGTAAACTGCACCCTGCCTTAGGGTAGTAAGGCTTGCTAAAGGGTTGACTTACCTATACCACAGGCAGTGGTTTGTGGACATGGCACCATGGAAAGGGTGCTGTGTCGACTTTACCTTTTTCTCCCTACCAGCACACACAATTTGCAATGGCAGTGTGCTTGTTGAGGGGTCCCTCAGGGTGGCACAATATATGCTGCAGCCCTTACGGACCCTCCCTGGTCACAGAGCCCGTGGTACCACTAGCATCTTTTACAAGGGACTTAGCTGTGTTCCAGGGGTCTGCCAATTGTGGAGACAATGGTACAGTTTAGGGAAAGAACACTGGTGGTGGGGCCTGGTTAGCAGGATCCCAGCACACTCTCAAAGTCAGCATCAATATCAGGCAAAAAGTGTGGGGATACCTTCCTACAAATAGTACATGTGATTTATGAGTGTTTTATTAATACCGTTACTAACATCCAACTAGAAGTAAAGCAGGTTGAAATAAGGTTAGTGTCTTGAGATAAAATCAATGAAATGACAAGTCTGTCTTAATTTCTATTTTGTTCTGATTGCTGAATTTAATTTTTATTGCATTTGTTGTTATAATGACATCACACAATGTTACAGATATTGTCTAGAACTATTAAGAGGCATGAGCAATATTGGTGTGTGCCAATGTCTACAGTACAGTGCCTGAAGTTCCTCACATAATCACCTCTGAGTTTTCTGACAGAAAAAACGTCATGATAAAATATGTCTGCGTAATTCATATATACCTAGGACATACGTTGTTGTGTTGTTTGATTTTCTCATATTCGCATCAGCTGTCAATGAAAAAATCTATTCGCTTGAGCTACAAAACCTGGCCAGAGTGTGCCCTGCCCCCTTAAAAGGGCAATTTGAGGTATTGGGTCACTACAAACTGTCTTCTCAACAGCAGTGAGATAATATTCTGGATTATCTCTTACAAAACAAAATGCTGGAAAAAAAATCATGAGCAATCATATTGTGTATGAGACGTTATATGAAAACATTCAGATTAATAGAACACTACCTTAAAGATACAACAATAGCTTTCAGTTATTCTAGTCTCTTACCCAAGTGTAAGCGAAGACTTGACAGAATTACAAGAAATGTTAGGGCTCCTTCCAGCATGGATCGCTCATTCTCTGGATCAAGGACTGTGTTTTGGTGCTGCGATGCCATTGTTAACACATCAACAACTTTAAATCTGTATAAAATTAAGACACTAATTAAAATAAAACTCTCATAATTAAAACATAAAAAGATGACATACAAAGTGTTAACGAGCTTATAGACATTTAGTAATGTCAGGCTTGTAGACACAATAACAGACACTTCCTTGTTCAAAACCAGTAAGATTTTTTGAAGGGTCTGTATTTTTCTCAATGGCTATCCTGATGCTGCAAGGAGATTAACATTATCACACAGTGGTATTGAAGGACCTCGAGTATTAGGCCTTTGAGCATTCACTAAGCCTGTGCTTAGCAATATCACAGCCATTGCTGCCACAAAAACACCAAGTCACAAAGTACAAAGAACATGTTTTGTACTGGAAGTTACTTAATGACTATCAAAATGCACTCTACAACTGATTATGATTTGAATGATGGGGTGTGTGGGAGCTTGAAGAGGGTATTTCCCTTATTCCTTCTGAATTGTAATGGCATACATCAGTCGTATGTGACTTCAATTTTGGTTGCAAACCACTGATTGAGTAGTTGAGTACTTTGACCTGTCAAAGCAGGCAGTAACCACTCACAAAGTGGAGATGTCCAGGACTGAGCATCTTCCCCTTCATGAATGTAAAGTGCAGCCATAGAGGAAGCATACTGAAGGCTCCATCCTCCCCAAAATGTTATTTGCTCAACACTGTTTACACATTTAATGACCCTCCAATCCGCCACACAAATATCCTCGTACTGAATACCAGTGCTTAGATTTTATTCTTGAGTCGTTAAAGTTTCATTTAGAATCTTAATTCTTTTTCAAATAAGAATACAATGCATATGTCTTAATGTCACATAACATTAATGCAAGCTGTATTTAAAAAATTCATGAGGGGGCATGTCCAAGATACCATAGAAGTAAGACATCTTTCTCTCCCCACCCACACGGACGACGTATTCTATAGCTCACCTCTGGCCAGTGAGGGATGGAAAGGGCTAGATCACAACAGACACTGCAATGAGCAGTATTCAAAGTCCCATTTGACTGGATGAGAAAGCTTAGGATAGGATTACAGCAGGTAAAAGTAGACACAAGGCAGTCCAATGAGAGAACCAAGATGGTGTCACCTGTCACGTCCAGCATCAGAAGGACTGGGTGATAAACAAGGCAACACTGCTTTGTAGTGTTGATGCTGTGTTAAGGAGCCCTGGGCTGATACCACACCACTGGAAATCTTGAAAATGAATGAGATTAAATTAGCAACCCACAACAGCATAAAAAAGCTTTGGAGGGAAAAGTCAAATGAGGTGGGGACCCTGCCACATAATCCACACTGGAATAGAGCTACATAGCCAGTGGGTTTCGATAAAGGGTTTGTTGAGGGTGAGGAATGACCGGAGCGGGAAAGAGGGTGTTGGACGGGACCAGGAGCAGTAACAGACGAGACACAGAGACAGTAACTCAGTGGAACATGGACAGTACATGAAGACAGGTCAGGTAAATAACTAAACCAAAGAACCCTGTACACAATAGCCAGTGCCTCACAGAGGGAAGGAAGAAAGTGCAGCCAGCAAATACAAATAGCACCAGTGGTGAGCCCCGGGATAGCTCTCTCAATGGGGTGAAGGCCTGAGACAGCATGCCCAAATGAAGAACCCCACACTGGCTAGAAGACACAGACCTGGTCAGTCACAATAAGGGATCTAATAAAGTTTTTAAAAAGAGCAGAGGGCAGATACAGGATTTCATGAGCAGTGGTGCCCAGCAGCAAGGGGGTGGGAGGAGGCTGGGGCACCCAACCCCCATAAGGGTCTGAGAGTGGCAGCGAGGAGGACCTGAAATAACTGAAGGAATCCTTTACACAACAGAAGAGACTGCACTGCAGAAGTTAAAGGGGTGTGCTAGAACAGGGAAGAGAGGTTAGACAACAGTATGAATAAGGAAAGAAAGTCCCACATCCTCATCTCCCCAAGGTAACACACAACACTCACACCTCCTAACCGCACAGGGAGGAGGTTACGAGAAGAGAGATCAGGAAGGATAATAAGGGGCACATAAAGCAATTGCCTAGTTGGACAGCCTCTCCCCCTCTCAGAGAGTCCCCACAACAGAGAATAAATGAGAGAATACTCTTTCAAGAAGTGACAAACAGGTGTAAGTAAAACAGTTCTGGACTAACAAGACTGCAAAAACTTACTGAAATAACATACATTCTACCAATTAAGCAGAGAAACCAAGAAACCTCAAAGTAAAGTGAGTTAACACCAATATTAGACCCAAGCAAACGCAAGAGCAGACAACAACACTTGAAAGTCAGCATTAAACCCAAAGTAAGATCTGACATGCAATGGGCAGTATGGTATATGCATCAAGACACAGAGCTCAATAAGTGCAGAGGGGTCTTCCAACCCCTATGACAGGACACTACATGAAACACAGCCTCAGTGACCATTATTATAAGAGTACACCAGTTTCAAGTCAAGGAGATAATCATGGCAGTATCACGAAAGGATACATCATATTTGAAGGTCATGAACTAACATTATACCAAGATTTCTAGGAGACAATATTGCAGAAAAGTACAGTCTACAAGAAAGCCAAAAATGAACTCCAATCTAAACAGATCCCTACAAATGGGAGTCAAACCCCTCCAGCTAATTTTTAGTTGTAAGAGATTACTGAAAGAAGAAACAAATACCAGAAAACTCACAGGAGGGGATAAGAGAAGAGGTCTCTGAACATGTAAGAACTACTTTATTACTGCGGAATACTGGGGAATATTGCACAACTCAACTAAGTGAAATGAAGTTCCAAACACCGGATTAACAAACGTAATCACAAAAAAACACAAGATGAAGATGAGTAAAGAAAACTGAGGAAGTCTGCCAGCATCAATAAAATGCTATTGACCACGCTCTAAGTTGGCCTTCATCAGAGAAGTTGGGGTGACGATGTGAGAAAGAGAACAAGAAGGAAGTACGCATATCTGTCACAACAACTAAAATAGTCAAAAGATGGGCAGGTTTAACCCACAGTATTCACTGAGTTTTGCTGGAGCATTAAGAATTAAAAAAGGAATAAAGTTGTTTAATACTGACTGAATGTTTGTGGGTTTAGGTGGGGAGCTTGGATAAAGAAAGTGGGGATACAACAGGGATGATGAAAGATGCACAAGAGGGCTGAATGTAGATATAAATAGAGCCCAACAGGCAGAAACAAGAAGAATCGAAGCACATTAGCTAGAAAGGTGACATGATTAAGGCAGTTAGGATTAACAAAAGGCACTGTAACTCCCCAGCTACACCATTAGCATTACTAAATATGCTGAATTGTCTAGGAAGAAACCGCTGTCCACTCATTTGATGAAGAAAGTATTTTTCAATTGAAATCCAATTGACTACCCCAAGCTGTACTTTGCCACAAATAGGGAATGTTAGCAATCCTTTTAAGCAAAGACTATGAAGGAGAAGTAATACGAAATCGGGCTAATGAAGGACAACACTTATGTCTAACTCTCAAGCACTGTCTTCAGTTTTTCATGGTGGTGTCTCTATATGCTCCAAATAAGGGGCAAGAAACATTAATTAAAAAGCAACCACAGGCATACTCCACAGAGCACATGGAGACATAATGGGGAATACCTAAAAATTGCTGCAGAAAAAAAATAAGCTTGGAGATCTGGATAAACAGGATTCCTCTCTGAGGAGGGGGCAACATGACTGAAGCAAAGCGATTTAGACTACAAATGGTGACTACAACATACCAAAGACTCAGATTTTACTCATTAGTCTGCAGTGTATGGCACTTATGTAGGAATACTGTTCCTTAACATCCAATACAATGCTACTAAAAGACCGAAGCCCTCATATAGCACATTTCTCCGTCTCAGATCATGCCCCAATTACACTAACACTAAAATTGACCTCAGATAAACAGACAGGAGATGGAGGCTGAAAGACTCATTATAGTAGAACTAGTAAGTAATTAAAGGGCTACACAAATACATAGGATATTACTGGAAAGAGAATGACAACAGAGACACAGCTCTGAAAGTTATCTGGGACGCATTAAAGACAGTAGTGCAAGGAAACTTTCAATCTCAGCTAAATTAAACAAAGGAAAATGGAAGATAGGGAACCACTAGAAGTCCAACTGAATGAGCTGCAAAATATTTACAAATGCATTAATTCCATGAAAATATGGAGTAACCTCTCAGCAGGCAGAACGCGGGGTCATGCACTCAACACACACAAAGCTGAATGGGCATTATTGTGGGTTAAACAATTATATGATGGAGGCAACAAAACAGGCAAATTATTGGTCGGCGAAATTAGAAAAAAACAGCTGGGGGCAGAATTGCTGCCATCAAAAGCAAAGAGGATCGAATATGAGCTAGGGATCAGGACAAACTGTTCCAGAATAGCCTGAAGAGCTGCACACGCCCAAAGTCACATCTACAGGCAAGATTGATTAATGTCTCTCAACCACTCCCAGGGAAACCCTCACTACTGCACAGACGGAGGACTGAAGAGGCCCAAACAAACAATAAATGGGCTCATAACAAATTCATCTTACTGCCTTGATTGATTTATGTCACTCTTTTATAAAAACCTTCTGCCAACATTTGGTCCCCTACTGATCTGCCTCATTATTAAATTCTCATAACAAATGAAAATCGCAGAGTCAATGACCCAAGCTATAATTTTAATTATTCCTAAACCAGAAAAAGGGTAAGAACTGTGCAGCTCAGACATACTAATGTCACTATTAAATGTAGACGCTAAACTGTTCTCATGTATACTTGCGACCAGGATAAGTAATCATCACAGGTCTTAATAACCGGGACCATACCAGATTTGTACCCTGCAGAACCTGCAGTGACAATGCCAAAAAACAAGTGCACGTGATCAATAATATTCACCCAGCGAAAAAGGAGGTGCTGCTGCTCTTGCTCAATGCCAAGAAGACATTCAATGGCATGCTCAGGCTGTCCCCGCATCGAGCAATGCCAGCCTTCTGCCTAAGGATAGGACTCAAAGAATGGGTGTAGGAAAGTGCCACTGTTGGCATGGTTAGCCACCCCCACCCACCCTCCACTTTTTTGCCTAGTGTTGATGCCAACTTTGATTGGAATAGTGCTGGGACCCTGCTAACCAGGCCCCAGCACCAATGTTCTTTCCCTAAAACTGTACCTTTGTTTCCACAATTGGCACAGCCCTGGCACACAGTTAAGTCCCTTGTAAAAGATACCCATGGTGCCAAGTGCCCTGTGGCCAGGGAAGGTCTTTAAGGGTTGCAGGATATATATGGCCACCCTAGGGGACCCCTCACTCAGCACATGCACACTGTCTGGCAGATTGTGTGTAGTGGTGGGGAGAAAAAGGCAAAGTCGGCATGTCATCCCTCTCAGGGTGCCATGCCCACAAACTACTGCCTGTGGCATATGTAAGTCAGCCCTCTAGCAGGCCTTAAAGCCCTAAGGCAGGGTGCACTATACCACAGGTGAGGGCATAGCTGCATGTGCAATATGCACCTACAGTGTCTAAGTCCATTCTTAGACACTGCAAGTAAAGTGTGGCCATATTGAGTATTTGGTCTGGGAGTTTGTCAAAACGAACTCCACAGTTCCATAATTGCTACACTAAATACTGCGAAGTTTGATATCAAACTTCTCAGCACAATAAGCCCACACTGATGCCAGTGTGGGATTTATTGTAAAATGCACCCCGGGGGCATCTTAGAGATGCCCCCTGTATGTTAGCCCAACTGTTGGTGTAGGACTGACCGGTCTGTGCCGGCCTGCCACTTTCAGGGTGTCCAGAGCTGTGGTGACCCCCTCACTGCAGAATCCTCTATCTTGGTTTGGAGGACAGGGACTAATAGGGATAGGAATGTCCCCCCTCCACCCCCCCCCAAAGTGAGTGGGCACAAGGAGGGTGTAGTCACCCTCAGGAACAGTAGCCATTGGCTACTGCCCTCTGACCCCTAACATGCCCCTAAATCTAGGATTTAAGGGCCTCCCTGAACCCAGCTTACCAGATTCCTGGCCACCTACAAGAAGAAGGACTGCTAAGCTGAAAACCCCAGCAGAGAAGAAGGAAGACAACAACTGCTTTGTCCCCAGCCCTACCGGCCTGTCTCCTGCTTCAAAGAACTTGCAAAAAGACCAGCAAAGCATCCAGCGACCTCTGCCAACTCCAGAGGACTGCCTTACACCCAAAAGGACCAAGAACTCCCAAGGACAGCGGCTTTGTCTGAAGAAACCTACAACTAGGGACTCCCACCTCACTCTAGATGCATGAGTCCTGACCCCTGTGCACCCGACACCCAAGGCCCGTGTCCAGGTGGTCCACCCAGCAAGAAAGGGTTCCCAGGCAACTGAGAGCAAGAGCCCACCCTGGGTTGACCCCTCCAAACCTCCACAACACCGCCTGCAGAGGGAATCCCGAGGACCCCGCGACTGCGAGCTCCAGATGAACCTATCTGACATCTAAAGGACACACTGCACCAGTAGCCCCCAGGCCTTGGAGAAACTGAACCCCGGTGCAGCATCGACCAGCAGGCGGCCCTCCTCCCTGACCAGCCGGTGTTTTGCCCTAGAAGCCCCCCTGGACCTTATCTGCAGCCTCAGTGACCCCCCAGGGTTCCCTCATAGAGTTGCATTGAAAAACCAACGCTACATTTGCACCCTGCACCCGGCCGCCCTAGTGCCGCTGAGCATGCGTATTTGGTGCCTACTTGGGGCCCCTCCAGTGCCCTCTTGAACCCCCCTTGGTCTGCCCTCCGAGTCGCGGGTACTTACCTGCAGGCTGACCGGATTCAGAGTACCCCCTGTCTCCATAGGAGCCCACGTTAATTTGGTTCCTCCTTGACCTCTGCACCTGACCGGCCCGTGTTGCTAGTGGTGGGTGTTTGGGGTTAACTTGAACCCCCAACAACGGACTACCTACACCCCAGAGATAAGAACTGTAAGTTGTATACTTACCTGCAAAACTGTACTATCTTTTCTTCCCCCAGGAACTGTTGAAAAATGCAGTGTCCACTTCTAAAATAGCTTTTTGCGATTTTAAGGAAAACATGATACATTGTCGACTCTATTCAAAGTCCTGATCATATGTATGCAAAGTACCTTTCATTTAATGTACTTACCTGCAAATTGAATCTTGCGGTTATAGAAATAAATTAACAAAACCTATTTTTCTATATAAATTCTATTGGTCTGGAGTTAAGTCAATGAGCGTGTGCTTCTGCTTGTGTGTGTACAACAAATGCTTAACACTACCCTCTGATAAGGCCTAACTGCTCGACCACACTACCACAATGGAGCATTAGTATTATCTATTTCAGCCTCTGTCAAACCTCTGGGGAATCCCTGGACTCTTTACACACTATTTCTCATTTTGATATAGTATATACATAGCCCTCTTCCTACAATGGGTCATCAATAGCTATTTAACAACAACAGTGAAGGTTAGAGCTTGTTTACTAGAGGCATCATAGTTAGACAGAGGTACCAGGCAAGGATACACACTCTCTTACTCTGCCTTCTGCACTCTCAGTGGAATTATTAGCAGAAAGAATCTTCAGAAACGAGAGCATTCAATGATTAACAGCAACTAAGCTATCAATGTACGTGGATGCTATCAAGCAATGACATGCCCTGCTGGATCTATCCTAACTCTAATGGTTGAGCTAGAACGGTATGGAAGAGCTTCATGTATTAAACAGAATTTTGCAAAATAGCAAATATTAAATTTCATGAGCACCTAAAAGAAGCAACAAATCTACAAGAGATATTCCCATTCCAATGGACAAATACAGTAATTAATTTAAAAAAATGTATGTTTATTGCATTTAAAACGAAATACAACTGCACAGTCATGCAGAGTTATAACCCAAATTGACGTGTCACATTTGAACACCAGTACACTCTCGACCACCCCCATTGCAAACAGCACCACAGCATCTGTTCCACCCCAATCAGCAGCAAATACAATACAACCAAGGCAACGAGGGTCAGTCCTGTAATTTAAGGTGGTCTGACATCATCCTTAGCCAACCGATATAGCAATTACTTGTGCATTCAGTTATCCCCTATATTACAACGCACTTGCTAAATTAATTATAATTCACGTATACATACAGTCCAAAGAGAATTATTTGCCTGGGTACGAAGCCACAGTGGGCAGCTGTGTAGCGATTCAAAAGGAGCACACATCAGGAAGGTGAGGACGAAATTAAGGCCCCACTAAGGCATGATAAAAGGGAGATTGGAAACAGACCATTCAAAAACACATCATAACAGGTGCTTTACACAAAGAGGGCTGATCCAGCCACCACAAAAAGGTGGAAAGAGTCAACAGGGACATTTTTACAGTGCCGAAAACAATTCCTTGGTGGGCTAGTGACAACACAGAAAGATACTTCTGATACCTAGGTTAGGGTCAATCTGCAGAGTATAGCACTAAGCCACAAATCTGTTACAACAGAAGGATGATACTGATTTGGTCATGGGATACCTTGCTGCAAAGATAATATCTACAACTGCATGAGGGAAATTGAAGGCAGTCTGTTGTTGATTCTCAGTCTCCAAGTATGGAGGTGAAGATTGTACAGGCCCAGGTGTATGACCCTACACTGTTGCGGCAACTGAAGATCCGCCAGAGGCGGCAATCCGATACACACAGCATGTAATAGGATGCTTTGATCAAAGTACCTGCATGAAATATGTGGGACTAAATCATCCTATGAATACAAAGGCATTTTTAACAATTTCAGTAGGCCCCACATTATATCCAGTGCTTGATTTGAAAAACATATGTTATATTTAGCGGTTCATTAGTGCCTGTATTTGTGGTGATGAGCCTCAAGGCGTATTTATGTGCACTGGTGTTTAATTTAATTAGTGGCATTGTTGTACTTTATGCCAGGTCCTGAGTGGGACAGTGCTAGTTTTTCTACAATAAATCAGGTGAATTAGGATGTAACAGTGAGGTGGGCAGACTACAAGGCTGTGTTGAAAGAAAGTAGTTTGGGGTTGTTTTGCAGTGAAAGCACATATTTAGCAACACCTCATGTCAAACCGTTTCCACTTCCTTCCCCTAGGATACAGTAGTAACATTTTGCATATGACAGTTGTTAGAAAAAAATGAAAACCTACTGAACTGTATGCAAGATGCAAATTATTATAGTTATAAATAACTTGAACTAAAGCCATCAATTTAGTTAGGCTTATGCCATGAATGATATAATAAATTATGTTGATACGTTACAGTTATGGACAGATGCTCATGCCCAGGCGTTCCGAATACTACACTCTACTTGCCCAATCTGGTGGCACTGGAATGACATGGCCATTGCGGTTCCTAGCCTTTTCAGAATGTGGCCTGGAAAGTATTGGTGGAAATGTTTACAGTTTTTCCAAGTACCACTCTAGATAGTGGGCATCACCACAGGAGAGACACCTTGCAAACCCCAAAGTGCAACAATGCTGGCATTACGCATTCTCAGTGGTAGCAAACATATCGAACAAAGGCCCTCCTCATTTACAGAAGAGACCATGCACCACCTCCAGGCATAAGTGCCATTCGTAATCCGCTAGGCTTTGGTGACTGGGATTGCCCACTTTGGCATTTACCGATCCTGCCAGGTGGTGTGCCATTAGGACTATCCCCTGATGCTCCAGCCACTTCGAGACGTTGTGCCTTCTGGCACAGTTGTCCACAGAAGAAAGGCTGTGCATAATAGAGCTTACTCCATCTAACAAGGTTTGAGACTCTTAGTAAAAAGCTATATGTACAGGGTAATGGCTGTGCATAGCAGGAACTAGGCAACCTAATAGGGCTTGGGACTCAGAAAGGAGGAGGCTCCATAAGAGGTTTTGCACAGGGTGAGGCTGTGTGTAATACAGCCATGGGCTTCTAATGGGGCTTAGGGGTCTGAAAGTGAACACTCCATGAAAACTTGTGCACATGGATAAAGATGTGAAAAGTACAGCCTTTGCCATCTAATAGGGCTAATTTGTCTCAAGGGAGTGGGATCCAGCATATTTTTTATATACGCACATAAAAGTATGTAATGTATGATATACATGTTTCTAGACATTGTAATACTTTTTCTCTTATTTCAAAGGCTGTACTGCTTTACGGAGTGAACTGAAGAACAGTTTGGTGGGTGATTCCATCAGTTATGTCATCAATGATGACACTAACGTTATCGTGAGTGATTTAATATGTGAGGTCATAAGCAGTGCATGGCAGTTGTGTACAATATAGTTAGCTAAGTAGGCAATAACTGATTAATTTTCATGTTTTTAAACTTAAGATTTATGCTTTAACTGTAATTTTGGTTTTCAAATTTTCACCTAACTACAGCGTGTGGGTGTGTGTGAGATATATACACACACACACACACAGACACACGTGTATTTGCACTGAAAAACATAATTATGGTTCTAGCTCAAACGGCTAATAATACTGAAATTTGCCAGTTGTGGTTTGTAGTGCAAACCATAACTTGGGCGCACCCTTATGCTGCATATGACACAGCATATAAACGTAATTTATTAAATCATTCATGGCATAAGCTTAACTATGTTGATGGCTTTAGTTCAAGTTATTTATAACTATAATTTGCCTCTTGCATACAGTTCGTTTTCATTTTTTTCTAACAACTGTCATATGCAAATGTTACTTCTGTAACCTAGGTGAAGGAAGTGGAAAGGGTTTATGACATGTTAAATATGTGCTTTCACTGCAAAACAACCCCAGACCCCTTTCTTTCAACACAGCCTTGTAGTCTGCCCACCTCACTGTTACCTCCCAATTCTCCTGATTTATTGAAGAAAAAGTAACATTGTCCCACTCGGGCCTAGCATAAAATACAACAATGCCACTAATTAAATTAAACACTAGTGCACATAAATACCCACTGAGGGTCAACACCGCAAATACTGGCACTAATGAACCACTGAATATAACATATATTTTGCAAATTAAGCACTGGATATAATGTGGGGCCTACTGAAATTGTCAAAAATGCCTTTGCATTCCTAGGATGATTTAGTCCCACATGTTACATGCACATACTGTGATCAAAGCATCATATTACATGCCGGGTGGATACAATTGCAACACCCAAACAATCACATTCATATGTAGATGCAAACAATACAACAATTCTCCACTATACTCACCATTCTGTTTCAGGCAAATATGTATGCATAAGACTCAGTGAAGCCCCCTATGAAAAACTACAGCCAAAGCAATCCACCTCCACCAGAGAAAATAATTCAATAATCAGTGATCGAAAAACTTTTTTTTTTTTTAAACAGAATACAACCCTCACTAAAGTGATGGTATGTTGCATGTTGTGTTATGTTATGCAAATGTGGAAAGCACACAATGACTCAAGAGGGTATTCCAGCATTGAGCAGGTGTGCATCTAACCAAACCTAGGGCCTAGTGGGGTTACTCAAAAAGCAAGGTCTTCAGCTTCTTGCAGAATTCAAGAAGTGAGGAGGAGAAGGCTCTTATATGAAGTGGCAGGTCGTTCCACGCTTTAGGCGTGATTTACCATTTGTATCCTATACTATTGAGACTGTTAAGATTTTTACAATGTATTTCAAGAATTACTGGTATTAGTGTACATATGTTGGGTATCAGCCTATTTCCTCGGTTGGGTGTGTCATCACGCATGTATTGTTCGACGGTCTGTTATTGATGCAAATGTCTGCTGGAAATTTTGCACTCAGTGACACCCAGTGTGAGGTCAAGCCAGTGCCACGTCAGATGTACTAAATAAATCAATAGCTTGCAACTGCAGTACTATATCCTTGTGGGCTGTAAGGAGTGAGGGAACCCTCATCACTAGGAGTCACAATATGGGCACAAACTCGCAAATCCATTTGAGGCTTTTAATGTTCCTATAGCATGGTGCCACTATGAGTTTTTACACTGGTATAGCCTGCTATTTTGTGCACTGCAGGCTTTGATATCGCAAAACCCTTTCGTACACTAGGCCTTTAGTCAGACTGGGGCCTTACAAATTCTCTCTCGACAGATGGAGGCGCTTAGGCGCTGTTAAATTCGGGACCGCCATAATGCCAACACTGCTACATTGGAGAAGGCCGTCAGGGTCTTCACTTTTGTCTTGGCATTGCTTCACGGTAGACAACCGCATCTGGTCCGTAGATGACACCTCTTCTGCATTAATGACCACAATTGAAATGTTCTACCTCATTCAACATAGCAGTGTATTTGCCAAGTCTGGCCTGAACATGCTCGTCTCTACATATAGGTGACTCCATTTTAGCAACTAGGCCATCAATACCCATTTTTAAAGCAGCTACTATCAGCTTAATGTCAGTACTGGCGTCAAATGTTGTTTGTGCTGCAGCTCCTTACACAAAGTCCAAACTATTCTCGTCATTTATTTACCACTGCAAGTAATATAGTGTAACTTTGGTTACTGTTTTACATTTGAGCCCATGGTGTTAACTAGGAGCACGCAGGCAAGAACTTGACAGGTAAAGTGAGGACGCCTGTTCTAAAAATAAAGCACCACAGTTATGAGAAATATTTACTCAAGTATTTGGTCGAACTGGTTACCAAAGCTATAATCGGGTCTTTACTTTGGAGCAATGGTTCCCAAACCTTTTAGAAATACGACCCAATTTTTAGAATGACAAACTTCCGCTACCCACTAAGCACTAATAGACATGAGGGAGGAGATTTTTTTAATGTAACTAAAGCTTTAGTTGTAGCGCATTGTCATTTACAGACAACAGTTTTCTCTGAAATGGCCACTACATTTGCAAAGACATACAGTTTGACTAATAAAACTATAGAGCATAAATGATAATGTGTAGAAATCGGATTTCAGTGACTATTTATTATTTGTACATCATCAAGTAAATTCCCTTGATTTGTTTTGATCCTATTAAAATTTTTGTTCCTATCACACTTCAGAATTTGTTTTTAAAAAAGGTGATTTATTTTTTCTTCCCTAACCGCTGTAGGTGTACAGTTCCTTTACATGAATTTACATTTTGTTGTGTTATAAATATGACATCCTAAAGCCTTTCCTTTCACACTTACTGTACCATAGCAAGTTTGACACATAATTCACTTTATTTTTCTTTCTCGGACTGTAAAGTGAGAGGACTTTGTGAATACCAACCCTGATGCTAAAAAAACATGTGCAGCAAATTATCATAAAACAGAGCCTAAAATTTGGCCTCGATCATTGAAGCGCAGAAAATGTGACGAGATAAATACAGACTTTAAAATAATCTTTATTGATTGCTTGGATTTTGGCGACTCAACAAAAATCGACTGGTTTGGTAAATACTGTTCTAGATAACGGGGACAGCTGACTGTCGAGTACTGTTTTATCTGTATAAACAAGTAATTGTAACGTTAGTCAATAGATGGCAGCAGAGGACTGCATTCCTCTAACAAACATTAGCGCCGTGACAACCGCATTCTACCGCGCCCAATCCATGCACAACTAAGTAATGTCCTGATCATTATGCTGTCTTTCCTAACTTCAGGTAGTGAGCGGGGAACACGTAACAGCCTGCTGTCCCTCTTGGGGAGCTCACACCGCCTTGCAGGACACCACCTTGGGAGATCCAGATCAGACCAATAAAACTTCAAGCGAAGAGTAGGCCAGGTCCTATCAGTCCCTTCTCACAACTGCAGGATAACGCGTCGGTCGCAAGCCAATCCTCTCCGACGGGACCAAAAGTAAAGTTGTTTCCTTCCTTAAATAGCAATTCCAGAGATCAAACGGTCCGTGGACGCAGACTGTGGAGCCCAACGCGCCTAAAACCGTAATTGAAGATGTCTGGATGGTCTGCCTTTGGGTCCAGTTAACACCTTCAGCATGTTGCTCCAATGTACGGCGGAGCCCAGTTTACAAAATAATCGTGCATGAAACACTGGTGTCCCTTCCCCCACCAGGGAATCATATTTTCTTAATTATGCAAAATGTCACAAGTACACTAGGCAAAACGCTTAAAATGGATGATTTAAAACACATCTGAAATATACAGCCACTGAATATCCAAGAGTACGGCCAACACGTGATTCCCGGGCAGTCGTGCTGGCTGAGTAGATAGATCTACCTATACTTCAAACATCATTTCTTAGTGCCATATATTTCCATCTTGCTGTTCCAGAATAAGTCATCATCAAATAGTTCGTTTTCTTTCCAACTTGCTGTTACTTAGCATCTCACCCCTACTTAATGTAGATCATCATGAGTCAGGATAAATGCCGTTGGAACATTTGCACCTGCAGGTACACCTAGCACCTTAATTTTGGGCTATACAATAGTTGCACTGGTATAATATGTTACCATTCTATGTTAGGACCGGAGGGTCAGATTATGCAATGCTTTCTTCATTTTATTGCAGAACAACCCAACAACGTAATAACCAACAATGGCAAAGAATACAAATCCCATGAGTCTTTCGTTTTATAATACATTGAAAATATCAACCAGAGTCCAGCATATAAAGCAAAGATCAAGGAAACACTTCCTCTTTCTTCCCTGATCAGCAGCCAGATAAGTGCTTTTCCTTGACCCTTTATATATATTTTTAAACATATTTTAATGGATTTTGCATAGCATCACAAACTGTCAGCAACCCTCCCCCCCCCAATCCTAATGATACAATCTATATCTGTAAACTTCCATTTTTCAATATTTCAGTACGGTTCATGCAAGTTTTGAATATCTGCAGTTAACATCAGAATTCATGCTTTGCATCCATACCTGCCTACTACTTGGGGTAGAACGACTAACCCTGCCCCTCTCCCCCCTCCCCTCGCTGGTGTGGTACGGCAGCATGCCTAGTGTGTTCTTTGAGCCCATGCGGGTGAGCAGCATAGATGCGGTGTATCCGCTGTTTTTCACGACCTTCTCATTATGTCCCAGTAGGCTTTTCTTCTCTTTCTTATTCCTCCAGGGATTTTTTCAGGGCTCTGACTAGTTCCCAGGCTCGCGCATTTTCCACTGTTCCGATCCCCTTTGTGTACCTCTCTACGCAGTAGAGTCCCTTCACATTCTGCCCATTTCTCCAATTCCTTTATCGAGGACAGCAAGGAAGGGCATGTAGGGTTTTTCCATTTTCTAGTGATTTCCCTCTTGGCTAAAAACAGACCCAGATCCTGAAATCTGCTGGTGGTTTTATTCTTAGTCGTGTGTGGATACAAGTGTAGTAAGCAATGGACGGGTGCGGATGGGATCGTTTTTTCCATACTTTCGGCTAGTGTCCCTTACTGGTTTAGAACAGGACATGTCCACAGCATGTGAACAAACGACGCCCCCAACTCCACACAGCGGTAAAAAGCTGCTTATTAAAATATCTATTAATCCTTTCTGGGTATAAATATGCTCTGTGTAGGATACAGAATTTGATGAGCCTAAATCTGGCATTTCTGGAGGTTCTGGGCATTCTATCCAAAATGCTCTCCCAATCGGTCTCCGATATAGGGGTGGCTAAGTCTGTCTCCCACGTGGCCCATATTCCATCCATGGGCCTGAGAGTTTCCGTTTGTAAATGTCGATATAGGCAAGTTATCGCCTTCACTGTCCCTGTTGCTTGTAGAACATAAGAACAGCATGCTTGAGTTACCGGTTCTGCATCGCCCAATCCCCAGTGCTTCCGTATGATTGTCAGTGCTACCCCGTGGCTCAAAAATGTACCTCCCGGAAGATTAAATTCTGCCCTGAATGTCTCGAAGGGGGTCAGTACCCCATCCCAGAGTGAGTCACTCAGTTTAGTTACGCCTGCTGCAGTCAATGTCCCCAGGACATGCCAATTCCCCCTCCCCCCTCCACAGTAGCAGCAAGACCGAGAGGGGGGGTTCTGGGGAATATGGCAATTGAATAGCCGATTTTTTCATGACTACTATTCAGCATTTCTGCATGGTCTTAAAGGCCTGTAGGCTCACTCCAGCAGGGCCCTCACCTCTCAGGATCAATCGAATTAGCTCCCGATATGCAGGTGTAAACCCATCTATGGGACTATCCTGTTGCCGCCTGCTTGTCATCCATCTGGCAAGCCACTGCAACTGTGCTGCCAGATAGCACAGTTTGAACTCTGGAGCCACCAGACCTCCGTGCCGGACACCGGAGCGTAGCATATGCCACTCGCCATTGCCCCCTGTCCCATACAAATGCCGTACTAAGGGAGGTTAGTTCTTTAAAATAATATTGGGGCACCTACAGAGGGAGCGTTCCGAAGAGGTACAGCAATTGCGGTAGTGCCACCATTTTCATGACAGCAATTCTGCCCGTCACTGAAATGGGCAGAGATATGTTTTGACCCCCAGGTATGGTAAGCAATGGGGCTCCACCTCCAAGTACCTGGGCAAGTCAACAGGGATCTCATTTTCCTCTATAAGGAACAATTTTGTTTTGGACCAATTCATCTTCAGTCCTGAAACATCTGCAAAGTGGTCTAACAGGGACTGTGCCCTATGCAGATTGCTCCCTGTGTCTCATAGGGATAGTAACAGATCATCAGCGTATAATGCAATACGCTGTACATCTTACTTGCTGTGATTCCCTCAAAGTGAGTCCCTGACCTGGCTAACCCCACCAAGGGCTCCATGGAGATAGGGAAATGCAAGGGGGATAGTGGGCATCCCTGCCTCGTACCTCGCTCCACCCCAAAGCACTCTGAGATAGTTTGCACCGTCCACACCCTGGCTGTAGGTCTAGTATATAAGAGCTGTGTCCACACCATGAACATCGGTCCGAGTCCCATATGGGTCATGACTTCGTAGAGATAGTCCCACTCGAGGCTATTGAACGCCTTTTCATTATCTATGGATAATATAGCAGCAGCTGTTCCGTCTTATGCGGTATCAGTTAGTATAGCCATAAGATGTCTGATGTTAGCTGCTGTGTTGCCTTTGGTAATAAAACCTGATTGATTAGGGTGAATTAACTTGGGCATAAAGGGAAAAAGTCGGGAGGCTTAAATACTACTCAGGATCTAATAATCGACATTCAGCATGGAAAGCGGCCCATACGCTCCCACTTCTGAAGCCTCTTTCCCTGGTTTAAGTAACAGGATGATCACTGCCTCTCTACTAGTTGGTGGCAGACGACCTGTTGTATATGCCTCGTTAGCATCTTCACGATTCTCGGAGCCAGCTCTGTTGAGTAAGTACTATAAAATTTGATCATTAGGCCATCTGATCCTGGAACTTTGCCTCAGCCCATTCTTTTAATAGCCCTAGTACATCAGGCACAGTTATTCCTTCCCCTAGTGCTTCTGCATCATCACAGCTCCGGCGAGGAACAGTGATATCTTGCAAAAATCTAGTTTGTTGAGTGGGGTCTGCTACGGTATAAGGTTGATAAAAATCTGCAAAGTAGGCATTTATTTCTTCTTGAGTTTCCAGTTGGGTCCCGGAGCTTGAGTTTATTTTCACTATTAGGGAGCCCTTCCACACTGGGCTCGCAAGCTAAGCCAAACGTTTTCCTGCCCGATCCCCTTCGTTATGTTGCCGTGCAATATAAGCCTTATAATCGAAGGAGCAGAGCTGCTCTGTGAGGTCCATCATTTGCTCCCTGACCTCCTGCAGCTGCAGCTCTAATTCTAGGTGACCGGGTCCATCCGACTCCAGAGAGCGTAGTTTAATTTCTGCATTCTTAATGTCCTTTACCAATGTGGAGTGAACCCCAACCCTCTCCGAAATACAATGACCTCTAGTCACCACCTTGAACGTTTTCCACTCTACTCGAGACTCCGAGGCAGAGCCCTCATTTTCGGCAAAATAATGCACTATTTGCTGTCGTGTCTTTTCCCGAAAGGGGGGGTTCCTCCAGCATCTCTGGATTCAGCCACCAGCTCAGTATCGGTGCAAGCAGTTTCCCCCAGGAGAATCTAAGCAGCATAGGGGTATGATCTGAAAGTGTTCTTACGAGGTGTTCAATACCTTGATGTGAATTTCTGGGGAGCATAGGAAAAAATCCAAGCGGACATGCAGCTCATGTATCCTTGAAAAAAAAAAAAAACAGAATAGTCCATTTCTAGGGGACTGAGTATGTGCCAGCTATCCTGGAGCTCCCAGTGTTCCCGCAACTCCATCAGCGCCTTCGCCACTCTGCACACAGTTGAGTCACCACGGGGGGGGTGAGACGGATCCATCTTGGGGTCCAGTACACAGTTAAAATTACCCTGCTCATTAATACATGAGGTAAACGTGTCGACAATTGATCGAAGAAGAGTGACTGGTGTATACTGGGGCTATAAATGTTGATCAGTGAGATGTCCTGTCCATCTAGCCTACCCATCACTGCGACTTATCTCCCCACAGGGTCCACCTCTGCTCGCACTAGCGGAAAAGTCAGGCTTGCCCTGATCCATATCAGAACTCGCCGCGCATAAGCAGAGAATGTAGTGTAATATTGTTGCCCTCGCCATTGTCTCTGCAAGGCCACGCCCTCTTTGTCAGTCATGTGTGTTTCTTGCAGGAATGCAATATTCGCTCCCCTTCTCCATAAATATGTGAAAACCGTATATCGCTTAGCTAATGTATGTATACCCCTGACATTCGAGGAGATTATCTTATAACTTTTTTTGTGGTCCATGAGGGGTATGTAATTTGGATCGGGAGTGGACATTCTCCCCCGCACTCCATATGAGATTACGCAGAGCACCCCACCACAACCCAGCATGTATTGTCGACCTTTTCCACACAAGCGGTAAATCCCAACATTCCCCAACTAAATCGGAGTATTTAACAACCCAACTCCCATTCCCCAGGACAGGAAGAAACATCCCTCCCCCCCATCCAAACATCAAATTAAGCAACAGTTCTATTTCAGTATAAAACTTTTCAGGGAGTTATCCAGGCAGTGGTCGGCTCTCAAGAAACCGAGCCCCTTCCCGGATTCAGTCATCATTTTGCTTGCAGCATCCTGTAGCCCTCTATCTCGGGGACATGTGTAAGATAGTAGAAAAGTCTGCGCCCAGCTCTCCAGGGGAATGCTTGGTGAATGCACATCTTCCTAACAGGCATTTCATTATCACTCTCATAGTCAATATGTCATATTATATCAGATCATCAGCTAAGCAGGGAGTCACCACTGGTAAGCCTTCACTAGAGAGGAGCAATATATTTGAGTCATTGTCCAAGTCTGAGCTTGTGTTAGTGCTTGGCAGTGCTCTTTTTCCTGCTGATAGAGGCCACTTCTTTAACCGCTTTCAGTTTTTCTTGCTGCACCTCTTCTGCTGTGGGGGATCCCCTCACCACGGATCTTCCCCTCCTCTGGGATCGTGCATGGCGTTTCCTCTTCCAGAGAGGCCGCAATTGCCTACATCACATCTTAAAGCATGGGAGTGGGATGCATGTTCTCCAAATGCGGGCACACCCTTCCCCCCGCATTTCCAGTGCAGACCCCTGGAGTCCTCTCATCCGGTCTTCCACCATCACGTCTCATTTTTTATTAGCTTTCCCCATAGCAATGGGGTTCAGTGATTCACAGTTCACGAGAAATGGGGCACTCTTTTGCTCTCTCTAGGTGCCCTCGTCTATTCACACCATTGGTCCTACTGCTGCTGCGTGGCCCCTTCTCCTCGCTTGACGAGTGTCCTTTCCTGTCTTTGTGGGTCTCACATGCACTTCTATCTTTACCTGCAGGTCTATGATCAAGCGTGCGCAGGCCTTCTTCAGCCAGAGATCCCATCTGTGCTGTGTTTCACCCCGATGAGTTTAGGGTGCCTCCCCAGGTGCCTGTCAGTCAGGATTCTAGAGCCAGATTGTTCTCCTAGCGGTCCCCGTGCCCAACGGCTAGCCGGGCCCTCCATCCACCCTCGTCCCCCCTCCATCCACCCTCGTCCCCCCTCCTTTCACTATTCATTACTGGGTAGCATTACTGGGTAGGGTGTGGGGTGGGAGGAGAGTCACCTCCCACTTAGCATGGTACCTCGACCCCACCAATCTTCGGGACCCCTTGTTATCTCGCAGCCTGCGGTGGGGCCCCCAGCTTACTCTGTGTCCAGATTCCACTTTTTTACTAGTCTTCGTGTGGGATGGGGGGGGTGTTCTCACCTATTTACAGGCGATCGGTGCCCCCAGCGCTGCCGACACCTCTTCACATGAGGCACCGGTCCCTGGCATTCTTCCTGAGCTCCGCTGACGCTCGCTATCTGCCTCCCGTCTCCCTTGAGAGCCGCTGAGACGTGGCTTTTTTTTTCCTGGTCCCACAACGGTCCACTTTTCTTAATTTTTTCTGCACCCAGGGAACTCACAGCACTTATGTGCCAGATGGGGTCCTGTTGAGGGCTTTACGGCAGCAGGATGGGTCAGGTGAAGGACGGTTCCTCAGAGCTTCGAGGTTCTGTGACTCACTCCATCGGCCACACTCCCCCTTCCTTGACCCTTGATATGCTGAGGTATTGATACTTCTGTATGCTGGTTTGTGGCATGTTTGTGGCATGTTTGCATTGTTTCCACACCTTTAGGAGAGTTTACTTCTCATACTGTGTGACAGCACATATTTACTTTAGGAAACCTGGGTACGCGGCTCCGCAGCACCACTGCTAAGGGCCTGATTTTCAATCCCTGTCAGGCGGCTAGAGGATGCAGAGAGACTAACCATGATTAACCAACTAAGTTAATATACAAGTGTCATCGCGGGCCGTGACATCACAAATGACATTACAGGAAGTGGCATCACGACCTATGACCTCACAGGAAGTGACATCATAAGAAGCAACCTTACCACCTCACACATATCTTTAGCAGCTCTATCATGTGTACATTTGAGCACTTTATGATATATAACAAAGGAAAGCTGATCACTACTTAAGACTGTTATTTGAGTACCCTGTCTAAAGGAATTAACAGCACAAATGGGGAAGAAGTTTGGTGTCTCACAAACTATAGTAGATAAACCACTAAGAGCTACAAGTTGCACACGCACACTGTCCCCAAAAGGTTGTCACCCATATTTAGTAGCAGGTATCTCTCAAGTTCTTATTCTTTGCATAACTATATCTAAACCAACCTCACATTCACCAGTCCAACCAAAGGATAGTTCACCTTGGAATCAGTACCACCAGGATATCTACAATCATTCCATCCATCACTTTTTCGTATATGTCAGTGTGATTTCACTACTAGAGGCATTATCAGCCCGGGGTAAGGGCTCAATATTTCTTGAATTCATGTTGTCAAACGATTACCTTTAAGAACTGCATTGATGTAATCTGAAGAACTAAGGTGAAAAGCCTCCACATGTTACAAAAAGACGCTTTTGAAAATTTTGAAGCAACTTTGTCACATCTCTATATAGCTTTATTTACATGGCAGATATTTTCATGACTCTGCTCATGGAGTGCTCATAGAACCAAGCCAGACCATTTTTCCAGCTATCCCTGTTAGTATAGTGAGTCACCCATGAATACCCAGTCTGCAGTGATTTGATGTTACTGTTGTCACTGCTGCAGCAGACAGCCAATCCAACTTTCACTATAAGGCCAAGACCTGACTAAAAAATGATTAAGGGGTGTCCGCAACCCCTACCCCCTGAAGCTACATCCCAGGGTTGAAACAGTTTTGCATCTTTGTTACTGTTGTGTGTGTAATCCTTAAGGCAGTGCTGGAATTGGAGAATCTCTACTCTGGGAACCCATAATTTTGAGGTCGAAGTGTGGCAATGGACAGAGGTAGATTCACAAGGGGCGGAGTCATGGAAAGCAGTCTAACAGCCAAGTTATACATTTAAAAAAAAAGAAAATTACTACAAAAATTGGCAACGAGGAGAAACATGACAGTAAATATGTTCTGGATTAATTGGGTGCAAAGACTACATTTTAAAATATCGTATTCGGGTTAAGTCACCTGCTGCCGAGATCTGTGTGCCCAGTATATCACATGGAATAACAGTAATGGTAGGATAAATGGTGGTTAATGCACTTGCTTGAAAGATGAAAGTTTTTTCTAGTCAGAGTTCTGACTCAAAGTAGCATACAGGGTTAATGTGTTTTCTGCAAAGCATATCTTGTAAATGCAGATGACAGAATTTTATTTTAGGAAAAAAGGTAAGTGGCTTACTGATTTTCACATAGATCCTTTTGTTACATGCATTTCATAAATTGCAATCCTTCTAATGTAGCACAGTGATCTATGAAGGACATGTGACTCCTACAAATTATAATCATCACTGTCTGTAAAACATTCTCATAGTACCCTATACTAATCAACCACTAATCCTTTTTGGGTTCGGCAGTAGCGTGCTACTCCATGAAAAGTCACTTTGACGCATTGTTAGGGGTAGTAAGTGCAACATGAATACAATTACATCCTGTACATTGATTTACACACTTGTGTGATTTATTGTCAATTTCAAAATATGAGTGTGTGATGTAAAGCATTCAGACACCCTACCTGGAATGAGTAGCGCTATAAAAGAATTAAATTACAAAAATTGTGGTATTACATTTTTTGTTTGTAAATACGTGTCCAGACCAATACATTCAACATTCTTAAAGTCCATGCACATGCTCTGCAATTGAACAAAGTCAAAAGCTTGCCTCTAAATCGTAGCTTCCTTTAAGTACTCGTAAAAAGATAACCCATGCCTTTGTTTCCTCTACATTGCATTAGCACCTATGTACGAGGCTCAGACAACTTCCAGCCAAGATCATTCTGAAACAACAGGAGAGCTGATGGCCCATTAAATTCCATCTTTGTTTCGGGTCCTGCTGGAATCTTTTTTTTTTTTTTTTTGATAAACATCTTTATTAGTTTTGTATAAGATAAAAACCAAAAGGTGACATCCGCACCTCTTAGGCATAGCATTATACAAATCCCATGTAGTTAACATGAAACACATGATCGATACTGATCGTGCTGGTCAGGGACAGGTCACACAGTAGTCACTACGTCTAAGACGTAGTAGTTGAACGGATGTCCATTGTCCCTGTCCACTTTCCCCACACTGTCATACTTAGCTGGGCACCCTCTTGCTTCATATACAAATTTTTCTTGTCGGGCACACCAATTCACTCCACGCCGCCATTTCGCAAGTGCAGGTGCCGGTGCCGTCTCCGCCTTCCATCCAGCAGCGATATCTCCTTTTGCCACCAAACAGGCCACTCCCAAAAAGGCCCGATCCGCTCTACTGGACCCCACTCCCTAAAGGACACCCAACAAAAGCGGCAGCAGGGCAGCCTCCATCTGCAGGATTCTAGATATTACGGCTGTAACCGCTATGTGTGGGCAGCCCCATACCATATGATAAAAGTCAGCACCAGAACCTGCACAGTGGGGGCAGTCAGCGCGGTGCAGGAGACCTGCTTTATGCATTTTATTGGGTGTGAGATAGGCTGTGTGTAGATAGTAAGTCTGCACCACCCGAAGGCAGGTGGTCATAGTCATGGTTCTTGGGGCCATAAGGTCATCTCGCCAGTCCTCTTCCTCTATATGGCCCAGCCAGTTCTCCCACCGCTCTCGGAGTCTACAGAGTGTCTGTGTTGTATTAGTGACCTAGGTGCGGTATATTTGGGACACTCTCCCTTTACCTAAACCACCCATGAAGGATTTGGCCTCCGCTGAATTCGGGGAGGGTCTCCAGCTGGAATCTTAAACATGAAAGCAGCCCCCTCGCCACCTGCACATTGCTGCTGTGATGGGAAAACAGACAATGTGCAGGTGCTGCTGTGTCCCCCAGTGTCGGCAAATCATACCAGGACAATTCCATCCTATTATAATGGGACCCAACTTCTTGGCAGGGTGGACAGCGTCCACCTTAAGCACTGGCCACCGCAACAGACCACTTATATATATATATACACACACACAGACACACACACACTATTGCCTACTATCATAGGCTTCTTCTGTTCCTGATCTCCATGGCAGGTTAATCCTGCATCCTGGGGGCGGGGTATGAGGAACAACATCTCCTTCCCATTCATCTTGATTTTGTGGACGCCACTGATGCCTCGCTCCAGAGGGCGATTTAATCGGCATTACAAGCCCTGAGAATGCAAATAATACAGCTTACAGCCTGGCGTAATGTGATACCCTGCAAGGACAGGGTGGGGGGACCATAACCCCGAACAACACTCAGGGGACCTGTCAGGGTAAACGAAAAACTAGGGCCCGGACTGCAGCCCGTACAGATGCCTTCGAAAGGCTATGCAACGTGTTCCTGAATGAACACATCAACACAAGTCTGCTCTTATGCTTGATTTCCTGCAGAAGTGTGTCCAATGTGCGAGCTCTTGATATCACGGGCTGCAGAAGGGGTCTTGTTTATTATCTCTAAAAGAACCAAAACTAATGCCAGAGTGATGCACCACTCACCCTCCCTTCCCATCCTAAACTGTGTGGTAAGGTGCCTTCAAACTTACGAAACCATGACTGATGAATACTGTCTACCGGGAATGAAAATTTCTCATAGCACTCAATAATCAGTTAAAACTGAATCTGCACCCACTATTGCCAGATGGGTCAAGTGGGTTTTACAGGACAGTGGCATAGACACCTCATCCTTTAGCGCACATTGGGTGGGCGGGGGGTAGCCTATGAGGCGATGGCCTCAAAAGCCTTTGCAATGAGAGGGTGTCTGGAGTATATACTCAGAGAGGCAGATTGGTCCTTGTAATCTACTTTAAAAACCTATTCTAAGCCAGTAGTCAACCAGCTTCAAACATGCATAACCTGAGCCTCCAATCCGGACACAGAATATACAATTTATTCCTAGCTACTGTGAAGGAAAGTTTAAATTCTATTAAGGACACCGAGGTAAGGATTATCCCTCGCAGCCTTTCACTCTCATTCTGTGACCCTCTCTTCATAGGGTGGATCCAGTATGTGAGGATGAGTATATTTCTTTCTATTAAGATTATAGCTATACATTGAACGTTATCTGAGTTGTCTTTCAATTGTTTCTGTGTATTAAGAATCAGTTGTATCCCAAACATTAATCTACTCATGTTTTTACTGTGACAGACGCATACTCGAAAAAGGACATCTAATCCAAAACGATGGGACGCACTCTATCACACAGAGAGAGGAAGTGCTTTTCCCTGATCGTTGCTTTATATGCTGGACTCTATGACTGATATGATGAATGCATTATAACACCAAAGACTCTTGGGATTTGTAGTCCTTGCCATCGTTGGTTATTATTGTTGGGCTGCTGAGCAATAAAATGAAGAAGGTTGTGCATAATCTGCGCCTGTGTCCTTAATAGAATTTAAACTTTCCTTCAAAATACCTAGGAAATTTTATAGTCTCCTTGCGTTATAAGTTAAAACATTGAAAGAAACGGACTGAGAAACGTCTTTCTTTAGACATTCCCATTTAGACACCAAAACTATGACAGTGTTTTTTTGCATAGCATTTATTTTTGACTAAACAATAAAATAATTTTTGAAATATTTTTGAGTTATAGCTTGGTGTACACCTGTGATATATTTTTCTTCCTAAAAATAATTGATAGATTTATAGGAGTAACCATTGTCCAGTAGGATTTTCTGCTTTTTCTTTTGGAGGAGAAATGTAGGGCTTTCAAGTATGACAGAAATACATGCATTGTTAGTTTTATTCTTATGAAATAGGTTTGATAATAGTGACCATGAAGAAAAACTAACATGCTTCTCCTCATCTTGCCAAATATTTTCTTTCAAATTTGTTAAAAAAAATAATAATAATTTTGGAACCTAGGAAAAGTTATTATGAAAACCTTAGAGTTTTTTTTTAAGCAACTGAACAGAATACAGGCATCAACAAATGCCCTGCACTAACACAATGATAGTTTCACTCAAATGTATCTGAGCTATCAAGCACGTATCAGGCACATATCAGAGAACTACGTTTATCAAGCATGTTGTACAACTCACCCAGTTTGTGCTGTTTCTAACCCTAAAGCAATGGAGTTGAAATAGTTTTTAAGTGGAATACGTTTTACCAATTGTAAAAAAAAAAAATTTACTTCTTTATCGCTTACCTTTCAAAAACAGAGGAAATGAAGTAATCTGGGTCAAGCCTGGAAGCACATACCTTAAAAAAAGAATACACGTTAAACTATTTTCACACACTTTCATGAGCAAGATGTTACAGCATGTAAAAAAAGTGAAGGGAGATTTTACGTTGTGCCTTACCTGAAGCAGGTATATGTCGGGATCAATCATAGAATTACAAAAATGTGACTGCACATACGTCATAGCCTGTCCTTTGATTTGTAGGCCATTTCTCACCCACATATTACTATGTATTTCAGATAAATTTGCCTGTAAAATAATTGAAATTTTCTTGTAGCATCAATGAAGACATTATGCAAACTGCAAGACCAACTTTCCCTGAAAACACACTATCTGGCAGTAAAAATATATATGGGTGAAACATGGTACTTCAAACATGAGAACAATGTACAGGAACATTTATCAATATAATTCTGCTGTCTTGGAGATAATAAAATGGGTGATGATGTAAAATGCCATTGCTATATTAATCTTGATAAATATTCACTTAAATAATTTTACTATTAACCCGTTTGCTGCGAGGCCCTTTCCCGCCAGTGCGGAGAAATTTTTTGGATATTTGGGGTGGTTCACGCTTAGGCCTCCATAACTTTTTGTGCACATAAGCTATCCATGCCAAATTTGTGTCCTTTTTAACCCCAACATGCCGGGGACACTAAAGATGCCAGGGTTTGTTGATTCCCCTGGAAGAGGACTGAGAAAATAGGCAAAATATAGCCAAAAAAATATGTTTTGTGAGAAAAGTAGAGGAAAAGTGCTCCAGATAAAAGTGTCTGTTTCCCCCTAGAAACGGCATCCACAAACTGCTGTAGTAAAGTCAGCAACTTCCCAGCTTTCAGGAACATGGAGAGCTGAATAAAAATTTAAAAAATGTGTACCACAGCTTTAGCATTTTTCTAAGAGGTAGCCCATTTTCCCTATTTTTTGTGCTCTCAAATTACTTCCAGTTTGTGGTGGACACCAGCATGAAACCCACTGGTGATCCAGAAAAGCTACATATTTTTGAAAAGTAGACAACATTCCGAATTCAGCTAAGGGTCATATGGGTACATCCTCAAGGATTTCTCTAAGAACATAACTGTTGAACAAAATAAATATTGAAAATGAGTAGAAAAAAACAGGCATGTGTGACAACATTTTCCGCTCTAACTTTTTGTCATGTTGGCAGATTGACAAAAGCAATATATCATTACATCCACTAGACCCTTCTGGTTGCAGGGACAATTAGGGTTTGTAGGTTCTCCAGGACACATAGTATCCAAAGCAAACAACTGAGCTGCACTGTACAATAGTTTTACTTGAGTACCAAGTGTAAACCAATTCTTATTGCGAAATAGGCAGAGTGAAAAAGGGGTATCAAGGAAGTTTATTTATTTCTGAAACAGACACAACATATAGGGTTTAGGAGCAGTGGTTATTTCTACATCTCTGAATTTGTGGGTACCCATACTAGCATATGATTTGGAGGGTATTTTTCAAAATGTCGCCTTTCTCATATACTGGCTTACATTTGAAAGGCACAATTGCAGTGAAATCCAACTGGTAATAAAAACTGTTTGACTATTCTATGCTCCCACAAGTCTCCCGATAAAACTGGTACCTCACTTGTGCTGATAAACCTAGTGCCTGCGTCAGGCTCTGGCCCAAAACGCAACATGGTGCAGCGCATTTTTCCATCGCAAACTGACCCTTTTCCCCCCCCAAAGTGGGTAGCTCTAGATTTTGGACCTTAGCTCAGCTGGCACCTCGGGAAACCTAGCCAACCTGTACATTTATTTTTTAAACTAGACATCTAAGGGAATCGTCTCTCACCATATTTTTTTTTAACCCACAATCCCTTGCAAACCTCAAAACTTGACTAAAAGAACACATTTTCCTCACATTTCTGTGATAGAAAGCTCTGGAATCTTCTGGGAGCCACACACTTCCTTCTACCCGGCATTTCCCCAAGTCTTCCGATAAAAATGATACCTCACTTGTGTGGGTAGATCTAATGGCCCAAAATTCAACATGGACACAGCGCATTTCTCCAATGAAAACTGACCCTCTTTATCCGATGTGTGTAGCTTTAGATTTTGGACCCCACCTCAGCCAGCAACTAAGGAACCCTAGACAACCTGTACATTTTTGGAAACTACACACCTAGGGGAATCCAGGATGACGTGACTTGCACGGATGTCATTAGTTTTTTGGGGGCTTTTTTACCCACAATGCCATGCAAACCTCCAACTTTGCCTGAACTCACGCAATTTTCCTTACATCTCTGTGGTGGAAACTCCCAGAATATGCAGAAATCCACAAAATTCCTACCACTCAGCATTGCCAACCTCTGCCAATAAAAACACTGTCCTACATGTATGGCTGGGCTTAGTGCTACACATGAACGGAGCTAACCACGGACAACGGGAGCCCTTGCATGGAGACTCTTATTAACCACGGTCAGATCAGTTCCTGTTGCTGGCACTAGGCCCAGCCACGTAAGTGGGGCAGAGTGTTTATCCGTACAGATGGGACAATGCTGGGTGGTAGGAATTTTGTGGATTCTAGCAGATTCTGGAAGTTTTCCATCACAGAAATGTAGGAAAAATGTGTGACTTCAGGTAAAGACGGATGCTCGCATGGCATTGTAGGTAAGAAAATGATGGGGGATGCATGTAAAGTACAATTCCCTGGACTGCCCCAGATGTCTAGTTTTCAGAAATGTCTGGGTCTGCTAGGTTTTTCCAGGCGGCAGACTACTCAAGCTCAAAAGGTGCAGCTGATCACTATTGCAAGTGGGACTATATTGGGAGTTAGTCAACCTCTCCAGGCCCCTATGTAAAATCAACACCCAAAAAAGTAGAATTTCATCTTGCTTGCCATTGGGATGAGCTGTTTTATTCGGCAGGGGGAGCTGAAAGACTGTTACCCCCTTCAGTTGGGGTGGGGGCATAACCATGCCCACAGTGGTGGGCAGCCCTTACTCCTTTAAAAAAAAAATATATATATTCCCTGGTGTCTATTGGCCTTTCTACCCCCCACCTCCAAGGAGGTGTTTTGTCGTCTGCAGAACTTTCAACTGGTCAGCACGGGAGCAGAATGCAAATTTTACAAATGCCCCTCTCCGAACGTCTGTGTTATCCAATATCCCAGGTGGGCTCCCAGGGGAGAAGGGGATGGGGAGAAAGAAAAGAGATAGTTGGTCTATGTGTGGGTTCTTCTCCTGTACATCTTCACTTTGTAGACGTGATTCTAGTTGTCCGTGGTACTTTACAGGAATAGACAACTGCAAGAGAATATTCACATGGACTTTACTTTTACTAATTCTTTTCACTGTTCAACCTATTACACTTAATAATCTAGAATTTATGCATGTAACATCCAACTCGCATACACCAAAGGACTCGACTGATTTCCTCACTTCTTTCACCTGTCAACTGAAGTCTTCTGTTACTAGTTTACGACTTATTTTGTAGTCTTTATATTGTATTTAATATATATATATATATATATATATATATATATATATATATATATATATATATATATATATGCACATACATACATATACACCACGTGTATAAAGAGTTAAATTTAAACAATAACCTTTAAATATAAATGTTTCCTTTTTTATTTCTTTCAGGAACTTGGAGGCTACCAGCTGTACTATGGAAGGAAAACAAACCACTATTTCTCTAAAACTCAGGTAAGAAATTATTGTTATTCTCTTGTATACTTCTGCTGTGAATAGGTGTTGCTTGTGGGAGTTTTCTCTGGTAAGCTTTTGATAGGTACATATATGTTTATATAAAATTTACTTAATTTGTTCCTGAATTTCCTTTTGGAAGTAACCAGTCACTTGAAAAACTTCACACTGAAGGGTTAATTGCTTCTTCCTAAAACTCCTAAGTGAAAGGCGCCCATTTGTGCAGGAAATGGCCCCATTTAGCAACACCGCTTGCAAACGTTCTTTTCTTATTAAATATTCTCTGGAGAATGAAGTGTGCTGTGCTGAGGGAGAGTGAGCTAGACCTAGACAATCCATAGCAACCTCCTTATTTGCAACACTAGTATGAAGACCATAGTGCAGGATCTCGGCAGCCATCTTAGACTTCCTTAAGTTCCAACCTTGACTCCAACGTTGAACTCTTGACCTCGTTTCTGGCTGGAACAAAGGTTGCTGAGTAATTACATTCGTCGATTTGTCTCCAGCTGTACTAGGTAACTGCAAGGTTCTGACACCTCCACACACGAACAGTGTGGCAGAGGACGGGACCGTTCTATCCTCAGAATGGGGGTTTTAAAGATAAAAGGAACGAGTAATGGTAATAACGCATGCCACTGAAGCATAAAAGACAAGGCTTATGGAGAGTGCATCTAGAGGTTTAGAGACAATCATTTTGTGGGAAAATTATATCCCAGTCATGCAAGTGCTTTAATGCTAACTGGTTTAGCAATATCAATTTTAAAGGTTTGTTATGACCTAATTAAAGAAGGACTGTTCACTGTAGTGCTAGACAAATAAACTTAACATCTGACAGAAAAATGACTTACAATGAAATCTCAGATTTAAGATCCCCATAACTAACAAGCATTGGCAAAGCCTATAGGTTTTCCCATATTAAATATTTCGCATGTTTTTTACATGTTGCACAGCAGTTAGCTGATTGAGCAACATGGTTAAAAATAAAAATCATGGTGAAAGCTATCTAGGTCATAGCACTTTTTCATATTTTTTTTATTGTTATTTTCTACTTTAGGCCATGTTGCTCAGCAGGTCAACTTGCTGTGCAACATGTAAAAAAAAACTTTGAAAAAGGCAACAGATTTATCATAGGTGAAACCTATTGGCTTGGCCAATGACCGTTTTTACTCTTAAGTGCTTTTCAAACCCCTGCTGTATCTTCCTTCTGTGCTTTTTTTTCTCGTTTTTTTTTGTGCAGCTTTATATTCATCTTCGCACACTGGCATTATTGTGTTTAAGATGAGCGCCAGATTACATTACTTTTTAAGCATGGGGAGATTACATGATTTACCTAAAATCAGAGGATGTTGAGAGAGGCCAGGACTTGAACCAGATTCCTCAATTCCAAAGTCGATTGCTCTGGGCTTTATGCATCGTTGCCTCCCCTAGTACACTTGGCCTGTGTTAACATCTGATGGGTAAAATAACATGCTGGTTCCCAAATAAGAAGTGCTGGTGGACTACACCTGCAACCACCACCTCAAACGAAGCACTGCGCATAGTGTTTGTTTCAAGCCGGAAATGATGCAGCGCAGCAACAGTGTTGCAGTCACAGATGGTGCTTCCTCTTGCAACTATGCTGGGCTACTGTACCACAATTACTGCGTTCATAGTCACAGTGAATTTGGTAAAATAATTATACATTAGTCGTGGTAAAGCCAGCTGGTCACTGCTGTCTGTGATTCATTCTCAGATGAGGTGAGTGGTGACAAATAGCTTCCTGCACTGAAGAGCGAAACTGACCCTCCCCCACTCCGGTACCACATGCAGTAGCACTGCAGGGAGACAAGTTCTGAAGACCAGGCCTTTAAAGGGTTTAAGTGCTACTCAGACCTAGATATGCATGTGCAGTGCGTGCGCCTTATGAATGATACAATTATCAATCTCATTCGGATATGCCTTGTGTGTATGTACTATGCACACTCAGATATTTAGCTGCTTACAGATGCACGATTTTAAATCGCAAACATGAGCTGAGCAGCCTTTCTGAGCTTGGCATGTTCGTGGATCATTGCATGGCTCCTGGTTTTTGGGTTGTTATACTAGATATCTATGAATTCCTGCTCTCATCTTATCACACTTATCTACTCATCACTCTTATGTCATATCTCTATCAAACTATCCTCCATTCTCACTCTGACTCATCCCAAATCCCTTCTACCACTTTCATCTCCTAAATATCTATGCCTAAGCTCTTCCCTCCACCTCTAACTCACCAAACCTCACTCTACCTCTGTGACCTTCCACACAACCCTACTAAATTCTCCTGCATTCATCTCACCCTGTTCCTATGCTCTCTCTAACCCATCCACATTCTCTTCCCCCTCCACCCCCCTTTATTCATCCCAAGCCTTTGGGTTGAGTAAATGAAGGATATACTCCCAATTAACACTTCTGGATTTCTTTCCTCCTCCACCCCTCCATTACTCCAGTCAATCTAACTAACAAACTCTCATATCCGCGGCTCAAATTACCTCATAATAATACTAAAACTGTACTCATTATTAAATGATACTTGTAGGAAGTTGGCTCTGTTTGCACTATTTCAAAGTAAGGAATAGTATGCACAGAGTCCAAGGGTTCCCCTTAGAGGTAAGATAGTGGCAAAAAGAGATAATACTAATGCTCTATTTTGTGGTAGTGTGGTCGAGCAGTAGGCTTATCCAAGGAGTAGTGTTAAGCATTTGTTGTACATACACACAGGCAATTAATGAGGAACACAACCTCAGAGACAATTCCAGGCCAATAGGTTTTTGTTATAGAAAAATATATTTTCTTGGTTTATTTTAAGAACCACAGGTTCAAATTCTACATGTAATATCTCATTTGAAAGGTATTGCAGGTAAGTACTTTAGGAACTTTGAATAATCACAATAGCATATATACTTTTTACATAAAACACATATAGCTATTTTAAAAGTGGACACAGTGCAATTTTCACAGTTCCTAGGGGAGGTAAGTTATTGTTAGTTCTTGCAGGTAAGTAAACCACCTACGGGGTTCAAATTGGGGTCCAAGATAGCCCACCGTTGGGGGTTCAGAGCAACCCCAAAGTCACCACACCAGCAGCTCAGGGCCGGTCAGGTGCAGAGTTCAAAGTGGTGCCCAAAACACATAGGCTTCAATGGAGAAGGGGGTGCCCCGGTTGCAGTCTGCCAGCAGGTAAGTACCCGCGTCTTCGGAGGGCAGACCAGGGGGGTTTTGTAGGGCAACGGGGGGGACACAAGTCCACACAGAAAGTACACCCTCAGCAGCGCGGGGGCGGCCGGGTGCAGTGTGCAAACAAGCATCGGGTTTGTAATAGGAATCAATGGGAGACCAAGGGGTCTCTTTAGCGGTGCAGGCAGGCAAGGGGGGGGCTCCTCGGGGTAGCCACCACCTGGGCAAGGGAGAGGGCCTCCTGGGGGTCACTCCTGCACTGGAGTTCCGATCCTTCAGGTCCTGGGGGCTGCGGGTGCAGGGTCTTTTCCAGGCGTCGGGATCTGGGAATCAGACAGTCGCGGTCAGGGGGAGCCTCGGGATTCCCTCTGCAGGCGTCGCTGTGGGGGCTCAGGGGGGACAACTTTGGTTACTCACAGTCTTGGAGTCGCCTGGGGGTCCTCCCTGTAGCGTTGTTTCTTCACCAGTCGAGTCGGGGTCGCCGGGTGCAGTGTTGCAAGTCTCACGCTTCTGGCGGGAATTGCAGGGGTCTTTAAAGTTGCTCCTTTGGAAACAAAGTTGCAGTCTTTGTTGAACAGAGCCGCTGTTCTCTGGAGTTTCTTGGTCCTTTTAGAGCAGGGCAGTCCTCTGAGGATTCAGAGGTCGCTGGTCCTGGGGAAAGCGTCGCTGGAGCAGTTTTCTTCCGAAGGGGGGAGACAGGCCGGTAGAGCTGGGGCCAAGGCAGTTGGTGTCTCCGTCTTCTCTGCAGGGTTTTTCTGCTCAGCAGTCCTCTTCTTCTTAGGTTGCAGGAATCTGAGTTCCTAGTTTCAGGGGAGCCCTTAAATACTAAACTTAAGGGCGTGTTTAGGTCTGGGAGGTTAGTAGCCAATGGCTACTAGCCCTGAGGGTGGGTACACCCTCTTTGTGCCTCCTCCCAAGGGGAAGGGGTCACATTCCTATCCCTATTGGGGGAATCGATTTCTAAAAGTTAGAGTCACCTCAGCTCAGGACACCTTAGGGGCTGTCCTGACTGGCCAGTGATGACTCCTTGTTATTCTCATTATTTCCTCCGGTCTTGCCGCCAAAAGTGGGGCCGTGGCCAGAGGGGGCGGGCAACTCCACTAGCTGGAGTGCCCTGTGGTGCTGGAACAAAGGGGGTGAGAGCCTTTGAGGCTCACCACCAGGTGTTACAGCTCCTGTCTGGGGGAGGTGATAGCATCTCCACCCAGTGCAGGCTTTGTTACTGGCCACAGAGTGACAAAGGCACTCTCCCCATGTGGCCAGCAACATGTCTCGAGTGTGGCAGGCTGCTAGAACCAGTCAGCCTACACAGGTAGTTGGTTAAGGTTTCAGGGGGCACCTCTAAGGTGCCCTCTGGGGTGTGTTTTACAATAAAACGTACACTGGCATCAGTGTGCATTTATTGTGCTCAGAAGTTTGATACCAAACTTCCCAGTTTTCAGTGTAGCCATTATGGTGCTGTGGAGTCCGTGTTTGACAGACTCCCAGACCATATACTCTTATGGCTACCCTGCACTTACAATGTCTAAGGTTTTGCCTAAACACTGTAGGGGCACAGTGCTCATGCACTGGTGCCCTCACCTATGGTATAGTGCACCCTGCCTTAGGGCTGTAAGGCCTGCTAGAGGGGTGACTTATCTATACTGCATAGGCAGTGTGAGGTTGGCATGGCACCCTGAGGGGAGTGCCATGTCGACTTACTCGTTTTGTCCTCACCAGCACACACAAGCTGGCAAGCAGTGTGTCTGTGCTGAGTGAGGGGTCCCCAGGGTGGCATAAGATATGCTGCCGCCCTTAGAGACCTTCCCTGGCATCAGGGCCCTTGGTACCAGGGGTACCAGTTACAAGGGACTTACCTGGATGCCAGAGTGTGCCAATTGTGAAAACAAAAGTACAGGTTAGGGAAAGAACACTGGTGCTGGGGCCTGGTTAGCAGGCCTCAGCACACTTTCAATTCAAAACATAGCATCAGCAAAGGCAAAAAGTCAGGGGGTAACCATGCCAAGGAGGCATTTCCTTACAATACTAATCCATCACTAATTCTTGTAGGGTTCCGGAGTAGCGTGCTACTCATCGAAAAGCGCTTCGACGCCTTGTCAGGGGTAGTAAGTGCTATATAAATACGATTACAATACAATGTGTGAAAGAGATACAACTTGGTCAATATAACCAATAACATAAGAATGGGAACACCATTCATGCTCTGTTCATGAATACTTATGAGGAGAGGCACTCCGAATCATCTGCAAAATATATGAAAATCTACTGAAATGTTTTGAATTTTTTTGGCAATGGCAAGCTAAAATTTGAGCGGAAAAATATGTATGAAATCTGTGGAAATGACCGCAAAAGTGCACAGTAATTAATTTCAGCAAAACAATAAATAAAATACAGCAAACCGCAGTAGTTATATTTATTCTGATAGTTCCCAAATGTTTGGGAAGCAAGCTGGTTAAAAGTGCTGCAACCCGAGCCTGTGTGCAAATTGCTCGCCATTCACACAAAAAAACAATGGCGTGGGGGAGGAGACTGCTGAGGAAGCACACATGCAAATCCTGTTGCTTCCAGCTCTTGTTTTTAACTGCTGAACCGGTGAGCTGAATTGAGAGGCCATACTCATTTCCGACAAAAGATTTGGCGTTGGTGAACTGCCACGAGATTGTAGGCATACGCCTAAAACGCTACGGTCACTGTATTTGCAACAACACGGAAATAATTTTGTATATTGTTGCTTGAAAGTCCCACCTACAGTAGGTACATAGTTGTGCTAATTATGGTAGGGACATTAAATTGGAATATCACAACATTCTGTGATAATACAGGGAAGAAAGAAGACACCATGCAGCATAGAAACGAAGAAAGAAGACGGCATGCAGAAAGAAAAAAAATAAGTACCTTCAGCGTCATAGCCAAAGGAAGGACACTGGCCAGCATCTAATGGCAAGTGACCGGAAAGAGAACTTGGACCCGAGGCAACACAACGCCATGGACAGCAAAGAGGAGAGCAGGAAGTGAAGCAGAGGACGTGCTGGCCAATCAGAAGCACGTAAATTAGAGCGACGTTGGACCAAGCTAATGTTAAGTAAAGTAGGGATGGTTTTTAGCCCCTTTTAAGTTTTAATAAACAAAAGATTTCGCAAGCACAGCGTGCGTGCAGGCAAAACCTAAAAAGGCAGACACAAGGGTGTTACTTATCTAATCTCAGCTCATGATTTTTGTTTTTGTTTTTTGTCATCCAGGCATTCCATTCACCATAAACATGAATCAACTTTTATTGTTGCTCTGTTACTTAAATCCATATGCTGTTTCCGATTGTGAGACTGTGGCTACCCTCCTACCTGGTAGCAGGACAGGAAAATTAATCCATAGCTGTTTTAAAGAGTCAAATACAGCAGGCACAATTGCGCACATCGGCATGCATGGAGCCCAACTGCAGACGTCCAACTGAGGGCCTGAAAGCATGGCAGAAGGAGTCGGTAGCATCTACACAATTTGCAAAATGGCCTTTTAAAAATCTGCAATTAGCTGCAGGATCAACAATAGCCTGGGAAATTCAATTGGTGTCCGTACCAAATGCGAGGCAGCCTCAGAGTCAAAAGAGTATGTCCTTTAGATATTTTGCCACAGAATGGTGTGTTGGAGACGTGTCACCCTTAGCTCTCTTGAGATTATCGCATGTTTTCAACTTCACCTTACCGTAAAACTTTGAGCAGAAATATGTTTATGAAGTCATAAACATAGCGTATTCCCACCTATGCGTAGGAACCCCCAGAACGCTCCCTATATATATATATATAGTCAATTTTTAGTTGGAGGTAGATACCGCATTGATAAACAGTCTGGTGGCACTCCTTCCAGTAAATACAGCACAACTTTACCTTCGTTTTTCTAAGAGGAAAAATCCCATCTGAGAAAGGTTTTAGGACCACATTGCAGCACCGAAGTGAAGGTATGTGTAACAGTAATTTAAACAACCTTTTAGCTTTCCCTCTCTGGTAGAAAAAATGCAGGGAAAGGTTGTCAACGAGGTCAGAGAATTAAACAGCTAAAACAGAGCACTGTATCTTTACTACAGCAGCAGCTTCCTTGCCCCAGCAGGCACTATCCTGGCAATTTGCCACAGGGCCCCAGTTCTTTTGAGAGGCTTCAACTTGAGACGTATAATGGAAAGTTATTGACAACTAGGACGGTGGGCGGGTTGTTTATGACTTCCGAGAGGATAACTACGATGCAGAAGCAGGAACAGAAGTAAGCAACCTTTTCTTCTGCATCACAGGATACTCACTGATAGTCATAAATATAGATCTCATAGCAAGCATATCTCTAGTCCACGTTTGTTAGTAAGTTAAACAAATAGTAATACAGTACTAATCCAAAACAGTGGTTTAATCAAATAAATTCTTCAAAGTAGCTTTAGCTATTAATGCGTCCACTCTTGAATCCTCATCTAAACAATAATGTTAGGTGAAAGCGTGCACTCATTTCCAGACAGCTGGCTTACAAATCTCAGGTAAAGGAACATTTCTTAACCAAGAAGCAGAAGCTACTTTGCTGCTATGAGCGTGTGGGTTTCCCGGGAAGTGGTTTGTTTCCAACTTGGTAGCAACAAAGAAACTATCCATCTAAGAATTGACTTGTTGCAAGAAGCCACCCCTGTCCTGAGCAGACCATAGTTAACAAACAATTGATTTGCTTTATTATTCTATCTAAGTAAAACTTGGAGGATCTTTCTAATATCCAATGAATGTAAGGATCTTCCGGCTGGAGAAGTTAGACTGTTAAAAAAATATTGGGGAAGGCAGGGAGCTTACCTGGTCTGAAAATGGCCACCATTTAAGTGAGCTCCTTCAGATGTGTATCAAACCTTCATCATCCTGGTGCGTGGAGCTGCCAGTGGACTGCCACAGCCACCTGCCTGAAGCCCAACTCTGCCTTAGCATAAGTATATGCCAAAAAAATGCTCTTTGGGGGCCGCTGCCAGCCTGAAATTACAGTTGTACCCAAACCGTGCAGCGCAGTAACAAGGGAGTGCGCCAGGGAGAGTCAGATGAAAGCCTGGGGCCCTCAGAGTAAGTGGGGACCTGCCTGTCGCCTTTCCAACCAAAATTGAGTGAGCTCGCAACTGTGCATGCTGAGGGGGCTGGTGAAAGGGGCCAAGCGTTAACTTGCGCTGTACAGCCAGACTCGCTGCTGTCAGCACGGCCTGCTCGTGACCCTCGCACACAGACTTGAAGTTGCACCCTGAGCACAGCTCCGGGAGGCCTGATTTTGACTTCCGCGGTGGCCGGCTGCCCGCCTTTGGGATTCGGGGAGGGCCACATCAGTAATCGAGGTGCTCAACTCTGCTCCCTCGCTGCCAGTGGGGGACCTGTGCTGCATCTGAGGAGCCCAGCAAGAGACACTTGCAACCTACTTGAGGCCCGTAAGACTGACCGTACAGCACCTGCCAAAGTGTGGAGGAGAAGGAGCGGTGGGCATGATGGTGATGGGTGCCTGGCCCTTGCAGCTTACTACTGGTGCGAGCGAGTTGCTGTACCCTTACCCCATGATTGCTTATGCCTCTTGCCTCAGTGATATACACTTTGCTGCTGTCCTTTACCTGACCACGCTGGCTTGCTGCCTGTGAATGGCCTATGCTGTGCCTTGCCCTGAGTGAGGCGTGGGACTGACCGCATATCCTAGGACCTTCCAGGACAGGAGTTACATTTGCAGCGGAACAGCCTGTTGGGAGAGCGCTTTCGCCCTGATCGTAGAGACCAGTGCAGCTGGTGTGGGCTATCACAAGGGAGAACCCCAGTGGACAAAGGGGGCCCAAGGCACTAAGTAAGCAAATGCTCACCTTGGATTATCTGCATGTTGACCCTCTTCCACTGACATCCTGAATCAGCAGAGGACTGTTGATCCTTGCTGTGGAGGTTGTGGTGATATTGTTGGGCTCCTCCTTTGCACTGCTGCCTAGTGTCCTTGTATGCTCAGAGAGGCTTGTGACCCTTGGGACCACCCCCATACCATGGGCAAAACAGAGAAGAGGCAGCTGAAACTGCACTTTGATCTGCGAAAGATATACAAACCCTAAGATGATGGTGTGGCCAGCTCAGAGCCCAGCCAAGACGATGGCGCTCCTGAGGTGGGAGGCAAACCAAGGCAGATCCTGAATGCCATGCAGCACAGCCTCACTAAGATTGATGGCAAGATCAACGCACTCTCCTTCAGGATGGATTGTATGTCGGAGCGGCTGGACAAACATGCTGAGCAGCTGGATATGGTCAAAAGGCACGTGTTGGAGGCCGAGGACAAGCAAGCCACAGCATCAACAACTCAGAAACAGATGGACAAGGGGCTTCTCACACTGCAAGCTAAGACGGAGGACCTAGAAGCCCGGTCAAGATATAATAACCTAACAATTGTGGGGCTGGTGGAATCTACAAACATCTGCAACATGGAACACTTTGTGGAGCAATCTCTTATTGATCTCTTGGGGTGCAAGACTTTCTCTGACATTTTTGTGGTTGAACGCACCCACCGTTCTCTGGCGTTGCACCCGATGCCCAGAGCAAAAGCTTGCCCCATCAAAGCAAGACTTTTAAACTACAGGGACCAGGATGCGGTGCTCCACAAAGGAAGGGACCTTGGAGTGCTCCACCATGAGGGTATGGAACCATCGCTCTACCCAGACTTCATACAGAAGGTCCAGTAGGGTCAGAGGCAGTTTATACTGGCCAAGCGCAAACTAGAGGAATTACAACTGGAATACAGCATGCTTTATCCTGCATGTCTACGGCTCATAGTCGATGGGAAGGCAACGGATCTTCAGGGATCCGAAACAACTACTCTAGTTTCTCAAGTGCCGAGAGGCAGCGCGAACAAGGCACTGCTCCCCGATCATAGGACTCGGATGTTTCAGCCTCTCAAGAATTAGAGGAACAAGAATGATGACTGCTTGTTGTTTTTTCTAATCTGCGCAGGTACACTTTAGTCCTTGAGTTGTGAGACAACAGCTTGCCTTCGACCGTGCTGGAGAGAAGGGGGGTGGTGGATTGTGCACAGCCACTATTCCTGGTTGTCGCACTTGCTCATGATGGCAGGGACACAGCTCTGGTGGCCTGGTGGTAGCCTTCTAGCAGATGAATGGGCAACAGTAAGACACTTTCATTACTATCACCACAGTGTTATAAATATGCTCTGTAGGTACTTTATGTATCTCATCTGTTGGTTTCATGCTGTATATGAGTGGGTGGTGCAGAAGTCTTGGGTGGTTGATTATACAGGACTGTTTTTGTTTAATGCAGGACACATTATGCTTGTTTCATGGCCCCCTGCGAATTAATGTGGCACGGGTGACTGGTTGGGTAACATCGCCACATGTGTGTACCACCAGGCTTTATTTGGAGTCATATAGGTTGGGTATTGGGAGTGTGTTGGGAGCGTGTCACTGTGTATGTTGTTGGGGTTCATAGTGTGGGTGGGGCATGGGGCTTTGTTTCTTTCAACCGTATTACGTACATTGGCATTGGGTGCAGGCTGACAGAGTGTTGTCTGCTGACTTGTTTTGGCGTGCTGAGCTATGCGATGATGCGTGGAGTAGTACGTTCAGAGCCCTTCAGTATTAAAACACCTAACCTTGAATGTCAGGAGGGTGAATGACTGTTGGAAGATGCCCAAGGTGGGTGCATACTTGCAGCAACATAATATTGATCTAGCTATCTTGCAGGAGACTCACCTAGTGCCTGGGAGCGGTGTGCTGCACATTGTTGTAGGCAGGACCTTTGCTGCGTGTGAGGTTCTGGTGTTAAACTACAAGAGGATCCGGGTAACAGGTATGTGGTGGCACATTGTTGTAAAGATGGTGTAGTAGCACTGTAGGTGGAAGTGTATGGTACTAACTATGATGACCTGCAGTTTTTTCATGCATTGTACGCACGTCTGACCCAATGGGGAGGGGGGTGGGAGGAGGTGGGATCTACACCAAATCTGGGGTAGAGACTTCAATTTCTTGTTATGTCCCGATCAGGACTGCTCAAGGTGCATGCCTTGGTGGCCCTTGGCTGCAGCCTGAGACCTCAGTGAGGTCACAACGCAGTGTAGCTTATTAGATGTATGGCACCATAAGTTCCCCACGGGAGTGGGGTATACCCACTATTCCACGTTACACAACAGCCACATGCGCATTAATTATTGGTTACTATTGCAAAGCCTGGTACCACTGGTACGAGCCCATGCCCAGAACCTACTCTGATCACTCACCAGTATTACTGGAGCTGGAATTGAACAGCCCATGTCCGTAAACATGGCAGTTTCTGACATACTCTCTTTTAAGGGGAGAGGGGGAGCTCGCACAAGCTACAGAGGAGTTTTACATTATTATCGGCTCTGTTGCTAAATTCACAACTATCTGGGATGCCTTTAAGGTCTATGTCCGGTTATGACTTCCAAACATGCTCGAGTGCTGTGATCGCTGCCTGATAGGCTGGTGCGGCTTGAAGCAGAGATTGCAGATCTGGAGCAAAGACATAGGGAGACAGCAGAGCAGAGCCTGTTTAGAGATATTCAAGTCAGATTAGAAGAGTATCATGAAGTGGCACAGAGCAATGTCAACCACTTAGGAAAATACACAACTGTGTGGGTGTACAGAGAAGGCAAACCTTCGGGTGCAACATTGGCAGCGCTGCTACGCCCTAGGCGAGAGGATGATACAATCTTAGAGGTACAAGACAAGCAGGGGTCGCTATTGTGTAAAGCAGAGCAGGTCTCAGAATGGTTTTGCCGATATTATGCAGATTTATAAAAGTTGCTCCTCTACCACGGTGATAATGTGATGTCGGACTAGCGTGTATAGCCATGAAATGGCTCACGTTAGAACGTAGGGAACACCTTATGGCCCCATTGCGTCCCACGGAGATACTTGCGGGTCAGAAAGACTTGCCTAGCAGTAAAGAGCCTAGCAATGATGGGTTGACGGTGGCCTTTTATAAGGCTTACCAGGATCTACTTGTTCCACATCTGGTTACTGTATATGACTAGCTGGTGAAGGAGGGCTGCATGCCGCTCTCGATGGAAGAAGCCCTCCTGGTCACTCTGCTGAAGCCAGGTAAACCAGCTGATAGCTGCGTGTTATATAGATCACTATCATTCTTCAACGTAGAAAAAAAATATTCACCAAACCGTTGGCTCTGCTGCTCCTGGGCATAGTGGGTCCAGAACAGGCTGGTTTCATCCTGGGCCAGTCCCTATCATACAACCTCAGAACACCTTTTGGTGCCACTTAAGCTGATCCAGGGGTGCATCTTCTTACAACTTGCCAGCATACTGTATATGCAGCCGATGGCCTGCATCAGAGTTAACGGGACAGTTCCGGACACCATCACTATCTCAAGGGGCCCAAGAGAGGGATGCCCCTTGTCGTGATTGTTGTATGCTCTAGTTGCTAGGCCACTGGCTGGCGCGCTCCGAGAATACCGCACACACAGGGGGCTCTAATTCCCATACTACAATTTGATCATCTCTGTGTACGCAGATGACACTCTCCTCTATATAGGTAACTCTGAGCACAAACTTATCTTGAGTCCTTCACAAGGTTGTGCTGTTTGGTGGGCACCGCACCCTATGCATTAATTGGGATAAGTCCCTAATATTTCTTCTTACAGCAGCTACGACCGTGGTGCAAATAGAGTCCCCATTACAATGGACTACAGACTCCGTGCGTTATTTAGGAATCCAGGTGCACACCGATCTGTTGGTGGTTCTGATGGAAAATGATGGCAGAGCGGTGCAGAAGCTCTCGGAGACAGTCAAATGTTGGATTAATCTACCTTTGTTGCTCAGTGGGAGAAAGGTCATCATGAAGATGGTAGTTTTGACCCGCTTTCTTTTCTTGTTTGCACACATTCCGAGTGTTACAGCATGCTGTTTTCCGCAATCTGCAAGTTCTTTTGGTCTATCTGGGCTGGGCAGGGAAGCAGCTACGGGTGAGTTGGGTGAATTGGGTGAGCTGGGACGGGCTGACTTTACCGTACGACATGGGAGAGTTGAATGCTCCGGATCGCAAGACTTACTAAAGGGCCGCACAGTGCATGTTTGATCACTACAGGTTGTGCGGGCCCCAGACTCTGTTTGCTAAACCTGTATGACATTACAGTGTTCTAGATCTGCTGGACACAATGGTCTACTACTGGCAGCAGCTCTTGAGACACCAGGTTCCTTACTTTACTCACAGTGTGGTCCACTGGATTGGTACACATGTTTCTCCCTGGAGGGGGAGAGACTGCTCTGCAGGGGTGGAGCTGGTGACTATGGTAAATTTCTTCCAAGTCAGGATGATGCGCAGTTGGGATCAGGTCCATGCATAGTGTGTACAACCTTCTGTCCTGGCCCAGTTTCATTATTATACAGCCCACCACATGATGCGTTATCTCCTTGGGGAGGACTTGCTTGAACCCTTAGAGGTGCCTGCATTAAGCATCTGTTACAAACATCCATACCACATCATATCATAGCAAAATGTTATGCATTCACACAATAGGCACAGCGCCCATGGGTCACAAAGGTTAAACTAGACTGGTAGAGAGATCTGGGCATCACTATCAGTGACAAGCAATGGACCTCTTGTTACTCCGTTGTGAAGTCTGTTTCTTTGGATACCTGTCATGTTACTGCATTTCAAGTATCTTATCTTAATAGGGTTTTATTATACACCGGCTCACATTTTCCGGTTTGGCTTGTGCGACAATTTTTGCTGCCCCGGTGGAGGAGTAGGGAGGCGGGGTTCACCCATGTGGCTTGATTTTACCCAGGAGTGCAGCAATTCTGGCATACAGTCCTAGCAGAGCTTGATGATATCACCGGTAAGCACATCAAGTGGACCCCCTTATTAGCACTGCTGGCTTTTGACAGACAGGTGACTGGCGGGCATTTAATTGCTGCTGGCTAGGCGCTGGGCTAGAGGACCACTCCTAACTATAAAGTACTGGCATGTAGACATGGTACACTGCAATACACAATCAGACCTTTACCACAAATTGCTACTGTCTGCAATCATTCGAAAGATATATGGAGAATATATCAGGCCTACTTGACTTAGCCTTGTGGGGAAGTGAGAGTAGAGGAGGAGGGCACAGCAGCGGTCCTGTAGGACTCCAATGGGCAGTGTAAGAAACTGGGTCTGCTTGATACGTGATGTGCACACTGGAGACGGAAGTCCTGACAAATACTTGCACAGAAGAGATGTGACTGATGCTTGGTATGGGCTGTCAGGTGTACTAGTGTGTCTGTTCTGTGAGGTCTCAGCGACAGTTGCATCCTAAACATGTCTGCACCAATTGTAATATTCGGCTTCTAGACTGTATTATTAAAAGCCTGACTATTCAACTGCAAACTCATCTTTTTGTTCTCCAAGTCATTGATTGGCTACTAAAAAAAAGCTACCTCCCACAAAAGGTGCTGCAAAGAGGCCTTGAGTATTGGCTCAATGATGGTGCCATCAAGTTTGATAAAACAAGATTCAATTCCCAAGAGAGTGGAGGTGGTCCAAACAGAGTGATATATATATGTATATATTCCTGAGCCTGAGTCTATTTTCAAATACACTTAGGCCCTCATTACGAGTTTGGCGGTCTTTCAGCAACAGTGCTGCGGTTGCAGGCACCAAAAGACCGCCAACACCCTATGAAGAGTCCACGAAGCATTACGCCCAAAAACATCAATCAATCCGGCACCGAGATTGAGGGCAGGATAGAGGCAGTCCCACCACTATCAATGCCACACCTCCATATTACGACCCACAAATCAGCACTACGATCATTGCACAGCGGAAAACTGTTGGTGGTGTGAACCGCAGCGGCCAAAAACACACCTCTACCAAAACACAGCACCACATTGGACAAATCGAATACCCCACACCTGACTCACATACACACATTATACACACCAACACACACCACTATAAAACACCCCCAACACAACCCTTTGCAACCAAAACGAAATACACTGACAGAGAGGACCACACAAACTTGAGACACTGCACACGTACACCATATGCACAATCACACACAACACTCAGCACACACCTGCACCATTGGCAATACACACATCGAAACAGCACACCAACACCACAAACAACCAGCACATACAAGCACTCACCACATCACCAAGCACCCTACACTGCACCTTTGCACTATACACTCACAACACAACCACCATGTCCCGTCAGAAACACCCACACTTCACAGACGATGAGCTGAGGGCCATGGTTGATGAAATCGTGAGGGTAGAGCCACAATTGCTCAGAGCACAGGTCCCGCAAATATCCATTGCCAGAAAAATTGAGTTATGGCAGAGAATCGTCGCCAGGGTCAACCCGGTTGGAAACCATCCACGCAAAAGGGAGGACATCCAGAAGAGGTGGAACGACCTTAGGGGGAAGGTGCGTTTCATGGCATCCAGGTACCAAATTGCCATGATGAATACTGGCAGTGGGGCCCCACCTCCTCCCCCTACTTTCACATCTTGGGAGGCAAAGGTCTTAGACATCCTGCATGCTGCGGGCCTGACTGGAATACCTGGAGGACTAGACACTAGTAATGTACCCCCACCCCCCTAGCACTTATTCGGCCCACCAGCATGCTACTCTATCACCCTCTACACCTCCCACACCATCTCCTAAAGCCCCTCTCTGCATGTAACCCCACCATCCAGCCAAAATGGCCAGACAGATCCTGGCCACTGCACGTATATCACTGCCATGCACTATCACTACGACTCCCACAATGCACCTGCGCATCCACATGAAAAGCAGATCTATTCACATCACAGTGCAACACCTGCATGTACAACTATCACACCTGCAATACCAACAGGATGCTACGACTGAGGACCTATACATGGCAATGACAGAAATGCAATCCCCATACAGCACCCTCAATGAAACATGCTACACATATCACTGTACATTACCTACAAACAATGTCATTGCCATAACTGGGAATCGAATCAAGCCACTGTATGCATCAGACACAGTGATCAACATTCACATCTCCACCATGTGATACTCTCCCACTTAATTTGCAGGTATCACTGCCACAATGGAGAGGATGCCAGAGCCAGCCAGCCCTCCCCAGGATGATGACCAGAGAGGAAAAACGCCACAGGATGTCTGGACATAGACGACTTACCTGACCCCTCTGGGACACCTGGTCAGTCCACCACTCCCAGCCTCAGCCTGCCCACATCCAACACCCCCCCCCCCCCAACCTTTGGCATCTACACCTCAGCCAAACCCTGCTCCCCAAACCTGTGTCCCAGGTCTGGCCAATCAGCAGTGTGCCCCACAGTACAGGGACTTGAGTCGACCCCTCACACCCAAGACTACAACGGTCCTGGGGTAACAGAGTGGGCACATCGTGCTAGGAGCACAGGCCCTGGGTGGTCAGGGGCCGTGGGAGGACACCTGCAGGCCAGGGGATGGGGCCTCCAAGGGACTCAACTGGCCAGGAAACCATCTCCCAAGTCCTTGGAGCATACCAGAAATCCCAGGATAAGATAGACCAAATACTCACCATACTGGAGGAAAACCAAAGGCTGCAGAGGCATTTCCACCAGGAGGCCATGCAGCAGTGACAGGCCCATAATGCCACCATGGCCTCCATTGCAGGGGTGCTCAAGGAGCTCACAAGCATCCTGCGTGCTACTTCCAAACACCAGCAAGCCCCATCCACTAGTCAGATACCAACTGAGCCATCAACATCAGCTAGTGGAATGGAGGCCCTGCCAGAGAAACCGCAGGCCCCTGGCACCCTACCATCTGCAGCTGAGGGACCCCACGCACCTCCATCCAGAAAATGTGGTCATCCATCCAGACATCCTGCAGGAGCTGATTCCAAGACCCAACCCACTGCCGGGAAGTGACCCTCTTCTGGTGGACATTCTACCTTGTGTACCACTGAGTTACCCTGCTGGCTGTTCAATGTCATTACTCCATTTTCACTTGGCCCTTGGATAATGGACCTGTACTGGCTACAGCTAGGCCACCTACTCTGATGTTTACTCCAACCATGACCACACTCATCAACTCTTCCATATTTTGTGCACAACAAACACCATAGAATACAGAAACTGTCTTTGTGTCTTTATTCTCACATGTACGAATGTCAATCCTAACAAAATGTAATGTGTCATAATTGCCCTTCACCAAAAGTATGTCACATGAACAGCAGAGGGAGCTATTCCCCGCAGGTGACTCTACACCAGACATGGTCCAAATTCCAGTTGCAAGGGAGTCACTAGCCCAGCCACACACAGGAGAAGATCCACAAATCCAACCTGCAAATAGACCAAGTCAGGGACTCGCATCAGGATAGTAGGCATGGTGGGAGCCACAGCACACATGTAGTACATTCTTGCTGTGCACAGTGTGGATTTGCACCTACACAGGGGACAACAGAAGACAATGTCACACCCACAAGATCAGGAATCACGTGACTATTATGCAGTAGATCACAGGTGAAATTGTTAAATTACTGCACTAATTACTGTTAGGAAAAGACAATTTCCACAAATGCTAAAGCCAACAGTCTGATAGGGTGTGAGACACACTACACAATCTTCAACTGGGAAAAGATGTGCACAGGACCTTGCAGGACAAATGACACCACATGCCTGTACATAGGAATGGTCAACATACCAATCTGCATTCACCACACGTCAGTGAGATTTCATGAATAACACAGCTCCCACCACAAGTCACACCAAGTAACATGTACACTGAACACCTCCAATTATGTACCAGAACATGAGCAGCACTGTCATGAGGCATTTTGTAAGTAATACACCTGAAAATACACACACAACATACCTGTTCGTTACTGGAAGTAATGAGTAACCAGCTCAGTCCTACATTCAAGCTGCACCTTTCTCAGCAGCCTCCTCATCACCTTCTACGTCCCCAGCATCAGCCACTGTTCCAGCTGCCTCCTCCTCATTAGTCAGTAATTGAATCTGTCGTCTCAGGGCAAGATCGTGTCGCCTGCAGCACGCAACTATGATCTGGCATACCTTTAGGGGACTGTAGAGGAGCACCTGAATCTGGCCTTCAGGAGCCCCAATGTTCTTTCAATAACACGCCTCGTCGTGCTGTGGGCCTGATTGAAACAGTGTTCCCCATCCGTGGCAGGGAACCTCACTGGTGCCAGCAGCCAGGGAAGGTTAGGATAGCCAGAGTCACATGTGTGCACAAAGGTAGGGCCTGTCACAAAACCGGTAGAGGCACAGGACTGAATGGGATGACAGTTGACATTACAGTCACACACATCCTATTGCAAACTTAACAATGAGCCACGGTCTTTCTCTCCGTAGTTGTGCCATCATGTGTGGGACAGTGCTGTTCCTCATAATGAAGGAGTCATGCACAGATCCTGGATACTTGGCTGTTACTTGGGAAACTTACTTGTCCGCAAGACACACCACCTGCACATTTATAGGATTAGTAGTTTTTCCTGTTCCTATAGACTTGTTCATTGGCCCTGGGAGGGACCAAAGCAATGTGGGTGCTATCTATGTCCCCAAACACGAGGGATGCGTCCAATAAGATAGAAGTCAGCCTTAACAGTAGGCCAATCCACACGTTGCGGGAACCTGATGTAGCTGTCCATGTGTTTCAGTAAAGCAGACAGTACATCTGTCAACACAAGACTGAACATGGGCTGTGACATCCCTGCTGCCAAACCCACTGTAATCTGGAAAGAACCAGAGGCAAGGAAGTGTAGCACAGGCAAGACCTGTACTGTGGAGTGATGGCATAGGGATTATGTATAGCAAGCACCAGATCTGGCTCCAACTGGGTACATAGTTCCATGATGGTGTTATGATTCAGGCAATAGGTTGGGATGATGTGTTGCTCCTCTAGGGTTGAAAGGTCCACTACACTGGTGCATGTCTCCTCCTCCCCAATACAGGGTATCTACGAAAGAGAGGGGAGAACGTACAACTTGATGACCACTCAACACATTCTAGATTACAAGACACCTGTTACACAAAACATACACTTGTGCCAAGCCCCAACAGTCGCCACATACCATTATGGTCATGTACAGGGCCCATGTAGGCCAACCTAGCTGTCCGTAACAGGATCTGGTCAACAGCATGTCACACACATCACATCGGCAATGGTCAATGTTAAAGCTAGATTTTAGTCCAGCACGTCCCACGTACATAGAAATGCCACTGCATCATAGGGTTACACCGCCTATGAGGTACCGAGCTGCTGGTCATCCCCTGGATTTGAGACCCGCCCATCCTACACCACTGTGGCATGATTATCACATTCATGGGCCCAGCCATGATGGGTGAACATAGACCTACAGTGCATTTGGTACATATGTCTAGCTTGACTCGCTTATTACTTTACAACCATCATATGTGCTTAAAATGGCGGCCGCCTGCCCTGCGTGCAGTGGGAAGTGACCTAATTCCGCCGGCGTATGTCATCATGGCGATAGGCGGTCTCAATTGCCATTCAACTCTTTATTGGATCACATTGCTGCCTATGGGGGACTGGGGCCAATGATGGTCACTGCTGGTGTTGACGGTCATGTACGCAGCAGCTGTAACCACCATTTCTTACCGCCTAGCTCACTTGACTCCTGACACTCGTGGAAACAAGACCTCCACTACGGGAGTTGCTGTGTACTGTCGCTGGGAACCATCATGCCACGTCCTGCAGGACATAGGGCCCCAGCCTTCACCCAGGAAGAGCTGGAAAAGCTTGTGCACAGGTTCCTACCCCTGTATGGACAGCTGTATGGGGCACCAGAGGAGTGTGAAGCTGTAAGGCGTTTCCACGCCATACAGGGAGTGGATGCATGCAGGGGCCATGTAGTACATGCAATTGTGCAGTGAAGACACACTGGTGTGGGCATGTGATGTGTATGATGTGAGTAGTCCACTGCTGCTGATGTGTTGCCCCTCTACATTTTCTTTCTGTCTGGGTCACCCATGCAGGTCATCATCCATTAGAAGAAAGGGATATGGCGTGCCATTGTTAGACAAATGCGGAGTCTGAGGGTCCATAGCTGGTGGAGCACCCACTGCAGGAAGCAGTGGGAGGACCAGAGATGCTGGGACCAGAAGACCACGAAGGCCCAGCTGTGGACATCCTCTCAACGAGAGAGGGGTGCCCGTCGGACCCTGACCCTCCTTCCCTTATGGCCCACTTTTTGGCGGTGGCCTACCCTGAGGTAGATGGGTGCTTGAGGGCTGCAAGGCAGCAACCAGGGGGTGAGTACCCACATGATAGGCCTTGTTTGGGATAGGGTGGGTTACATGTGGACAGATGTGATCACTGTTCGATGGACATCCACAATGGGTATTAGTCATCCTGCCAGGCTCTGAATCGGTCATGTGTGGCTATGCAGTGCTGTCAGTGTATATCCAATGGACAATTTCGACATTTGGATGAGCATGGGCACCGGACGCATTGTGTCAGATCAGTTTCTCAGGTACACTGAGTAGATGAAAGTGCTATCACATCAGTATCTGTCTCCCACTGTGACTGAGAATATCTCTATCTTGCACAGTAGCTGCCATGGACTGATTGTAGGGGTGGCATCAGGGGTCCTCAACATGGATGGCCTAAATGGGACAGTATTCAGGAAATTACTCCTTACCCATGCTGACATATGTTGCCCTAAGAGTGTAGGATAAGGGTAGGGAAACAACCATGGCATTCTGATACATGTGACTATGTGTGCAAATAACACAGCAACATCTATTGTAGCAGCTATCATTGTGGTCTAGCCTTTCCAACTATGTTATGGTAGTAGATGTGGTAAGTCCCCTGGGAGGTCCCTGGAGTCTAACCCTATTGCTTAAATGTCACGCATGACATCGCCCCGGCAATCACCTGTCAGCCTTGCCAATTCACTAAGTCAAGATGTTCTCACAATAGCTGGATTATGAGCATATCATCTTGCAATCCACAATGTGTATTAACTTAAATGCACTGTCATTGTAATGGTGTGGCATGCCATTTGGTAATTGGTGAGATGTACATGTTGATCTGTGTTAATGGTTGGTAGGTACTGATCCCATTCCACCCTATTTTTCTCTTTCTCTCCCTCCATTCCTCTCCTCCTCTGTCTTTGTGTGCATCAGCACCATCAGGCGAAGGAGAAGGGGCACCGGCGAGTGGGGAAGCAGCAGCCCACGGGACCCAGGAGGCTGATACCAGCGACGGAGGGCAAGGGGAGTGCCACAGGGGAGACAGGATCATCTGCATCATCTACGGATTCCACCTCCAATGGAAGTTCCCTGGCGGTGGCGGACCCATCAGGGACCAGCCCAGTAACATCGGTGTCTGGCCGCCCCCCAACCCCTCCTTTACCAGCACTGGCCTCCCTGTTGCTCCCCACCAAGTTGCCCGTGCCCGCTTAACCAGGAGGGTGGGCGTCTCCTTTACTGCAGGCACCTCTGCCCCAGTCAGCCCTGCTGCCCTCAGTGAGGAGGCTATTGACCTCCTGAGATCCATCCCTGTGGGTCAGACACCACTGTGAATGCCATCCAGGCACTGGCAGCTCAGGTTCAGCAGAACAATGCTTTCCTGGAAGGCATTTACGGTACCCTGTCTGGCCTGCAGAGATTCTTTCATGCTCTGGGCTCCTTGCTGACGCCATCCAGTGTCCCTATTTCTTCTGTACCCCCTCCAGCTACCTCTGGCCAATCCCATACCCCTCTCCCCACACCCATCCAGAGCACACAGTCAGAACACCATTCATCCACCTCAACAGACACGGTTCACAGTGACAAACACAAGCGCCACAAGACTCACCACCGGCATGCACACAGGCAACACCCAGCTGCACACACAACATCTACTCCCTACATTGACCCCCATACCACCCCCTCCTTCACAGACGCTACACCACTCACACCTGCTGGCACAACACCAACACTCCCTGATCCAGCCACTACTGGACACCCCCACATGCAAAACATCCACCTTACCTGCAGGCACCAGTCCTAAAGACAGTCACTCATCCACCATGGCGTCTCCCTGCACCTCCTCTTCCCCTCCCAAGACAGGCACGCCCGCAATCACACACCCAACATACACCAAGCACACACATGCCTTCCACCCACGCACCTGTACCTAAGACACCTACACTCCTCATAACCACTCCCTTTCCCTCCACTCAACGCTTTTACCATGACCGCCCTTGTGTCCCTAAGAAAAGGTTCTTATAGGGATTTTCCCTCTTCCCTATCACTTTCCCACCCGATTCCCCAAAATGCACTCTGTCCCTCCCCAACCCCAGCACTTCCACCTCCCTTGCCCCCCCAGTGTTGCCCATGCTCGTCCCCCTGACAAAAAAAAAAATCAACACCCCCAAACCCAAGCAACCCCCTCCCAAGGACAAACCTAACGAGCCACAAACTAAGGCGAAGCCAAGACCAACCCCCTCAAACCGAAGGAGCCCCCACCGAAGACCAACTCCCCCCCCCCCCCCACCTGTCGACCACCACTGCACCACCCCAGAGGTGCCTGCCCCTTTGATCCCCCCCTACCATGTGGAGGCCACTTTACAGTCAGGAGTCAAGTTGGAGCATTCACAACTGCCATAAGTGCCTGGTGGCACTCAAACTATTTGGACTGGCTAGTTATACTTTTTTTGATATTTTTATATCTGTATTTATAATAGATATGGGCCAACTGCCTGTTGGCCTCGATGGTGACATAGTATCCTGCCTTTCCTTCTTGATGGATGTGTTGTATTTGTGCAAACTGGCTTGTGAGTGTTTTGTGTATGTGATGTGATTGCAGCATGTGTTTTGTGGTTTCCTTGTGCATTCTACTCAGTGTGATGTGTTGTGATAGTGTTCATCGCCTGTTCTGAAGTTGTAGAGCCATCACAAGCAGTGGGAAGACTTCAAGTTCAGGTTCCCTGGCGGCTCCGGACGTGTGTGTCCCTAAAGGTGAGTGTCTCCTTTTATATTGGTCGTTTCCACCAGGGTTCTAATGGCGGTCCGACTGAGCCGGATATCCTGGCTGTGTGTTACCTCGTAATATGCTCGGTTGTAACATGGTCCCCGCCGGACTGGAGATGCCTGCCACCGGCTGCGGCGGTCCATCTGCACTGGCGGTCTTATTGACTGTGTCCTGTTGGGAGCACCGCCATGCTCATAATATGGCAGTTTTCTCCACCGGGCCTGCAGCGATGCAACCACCACCTCCATCATGGCGGTCCTCGGACCGCCAAACTCGTAATGCGATTGTCAGCCTCAAACAAGTTCTCTTCACATTTCACCTCACACAAGCACATTCAGTTACAAGAACAACACATTCTTGCAGAATAGGAGACATGAGTCTAGCCAAGATGTCCTGAATATCTATTTCTCAAAGTTGCCTGGTACAGACACAAAGATATAGAGATATTATGTGCACAGATATGATGGATATTATGAACACTGGTTCTGGTTGGTTTTTCTATTGCATTTCTGCCTTTTTTTTCCCACTCGTAATGAGCTAGATTAGTCAGCGGACATTTTTTTTAGATAAACACTGAGACTGGACTATACGAGTTAGAGAGGTCATCACTCCGGAAGTATCTAGGAAGAGGTTAGATTCCAGACTGCTTGTTGCTGTCCTTCTTGGACTGAGATTGGGCACATGGAACAGAAGCTGAGTTCAGCTGAGCTCTATTGTCAGAGAGAATGTTTTCACATAGAGAACAGCCTTATGCCTGTGCCTTCCTTCTCTTCCCCAGCTGAGAGTCTGATAAACACAGAGGCACAATGTGTTTCAGTATGCAGGGTGACAATCCTAATATTCTTCCATTAGGCACAGTTAGTTTACTTCATGCTCTCAGAGCAGTGATAAGAGTAGGGTGTAGGAGTTAGGAAACATAGTCCTGAGAAACATGGCACAAATGTTTGTTGCTTTCACATTTCTACCAATATGTTTTGTGGTCACAGTGCACATACTAAGCAGCAGGTTACAGCAATAAATGTTTTTCAACATAGATTGTGTCATTGTTAATACAGATGCTTGAGTGTGACATTCTAAGCACAAAGTATTGGGTTTTCCAGTTACCATTGCATCCCGGAAAATAAAGTAAATTTTTACCAGAAGGCATCTCTCCCATGTGAGATGAGGCAGAATGTGGGTCTGCAGTAAATAAGATTTGCCATCCTCATATATAGCATAAATTTAACTAAGACCTTGTGCTATAGTGTTAGGTGAACTAAACCTGTAGACTTAGGGTATACCTATAAGACACTTAACAGGAAGATACGTTTTCATCAGTCCTTCTACAAAGTCTTTGATTACAGGTATAGTAAAGCAAAATCTTTGCTTTGGTCCTTTTCTGTAGGCTGTAAAGGCAGCCAGATGAATATTAACAGAAGCATGTTGACATTTTGACGTGGCAAGATTTAGTAAAAAAGTTGCGACTTCTTCATGACACAAAGGGGACTGTGGGGGTCATTACGACCTTGGCGGGCGGCTACCCCCGCCCGCCAGGCGGTAACTGCCGTGTGGCCGCCAATGCGGCCGCACTCACGCGGCCCCCATCATGACATTCCCACTGGGCCGGCGGGCGCAAACCAAGTTTGCGCCCGCCGGCCCAGCGGGAATGAGGCCGCAACATAGGAGCCGGCGGTGTTGCGGCCGTGCGACGGGTGCAGTTGCACCAGTCGCGCTTTTCACTGTCTGCTATGCAGACAGTGAAAAGCTGGCCGGGGCCCTGTTAGGGGGCCCCTGCACTGCCCATGCCGGTGGCATGGGCAGTGCAGGGGCCCCAGGACACCCCTTACCGCCAGCCTCTTCCTGGCGGTGCAAACCACCAGAAACAGGCTGGCGGTAGGGGGGTCATAATCCCTAGGGCAGCGCTGCCCTGGCGGATTATCACCGGGGCTAAAACGGCAGGAAACCGCCGACCGTCGTAATAAGGGCCTCCGTACCGCCAGCCTGTTGGCGGTACGGACGCCACATTACCCCTGGTGGTCTCTGACCGCCAGGGTCATAATGACCACCTGTATCTCTTGTTTAAGCACCATATAAAAAATATTTTCCATTTGAGGCACGAGTCTCTAGTCAGTGGCTGTTTGGCTTCCTTAGGAATGTTCATAGAGTCTGGTGGTAAATTTAAATTACCATATTGTATGACCTCAGGAGCCATGCTTCTTAATACAACAAGTGTACATTGGGTGAAGAATTTGTCCTTGCATTCAGAAAAGTAGATTCTGATTGAATGGCAACTTCTTGTTGGGCTTGACAGATAGGTGAAGAAGCTCTGGATACAGCTAATGCCTTGGCCATTCTGGAGTTATTGAGATCATTGTCGAATTAAGCATTGCAGGGTGATCAATGCATTTGGTATTAATAGGTTTAGAAGAAGAGCGTACAATTAAGCTTGCCAAGTGATCAAAAGGGCATTTTACAGTCATTTTGGTTCCCACACATTTGAGTCATAATTTGAGCATTTTAAGTTTGCTTCAGTTACAAAAAGGTATATTTCTGGATCTGGTACAGTCTTGTTTTTTGAGGTAGTGCACTGTTATGGTATAGTCTGCACCAAGATTCTGCTCTTCTTCAAATATGTTAAGAATGCTCTGAGGGCTAGATGGACTACCTTAATTTCTAGAACATTTATGTGAAAACATTGTTCTTTTGACCACAGACCCTGAATGGTTAGATCCTGAAACTGAGCTTCTCAACCTGTCAGAGACACATCTATGAAACAGTCTGGCTTGGTAAATCCCAACGGAAGGTATTCCTTTCAGAAGATTCTTTTTGCAGAAGGATCATTTCAGGGATAGTTTCACCTACAGAAAGGGAGGTAGGCTGTCCTTCCAGTTGTCTTTCCATTGTGACTATTGATCCTCTAGGCATTGTGGTAAAGGTCTCATGTGGAGAAATGCTTTTCAAATTAGATAAATACAGGAGGCCATGGGCTCCAAAAGGAAAGAGATCTAACAAGCTGTTGAAGAGTTTGACTGATGGCATTTATGTAAAATGGTACTTAGCTCTCTCCTCTGAATGAGCTACCTCTCCTTTATGCGTGTTTAGAGTTACAACTAAATTATCAATTATTTGTACTCGAGACACAGATTTTTCTAATTTGATGTATGATCCTAGGCATTGTAACAGACTGGTTGTTGCATTTAAATCCAATTGTGTATGAATGCAGGCTGTGCCTTGATAAACCAGTTGTCCAAATGTAAATGTAGATTCATTTATTTCAGATATGAGCCACGATTATTGTCATTCATTTGTAATAAGTGCTTTGAGCTGATTTTAGCCCAAACGGAAGAACCTCATATTGCTAATGGAAATTGCAGACTATGAATCTGAGAATTTTTCCATGTTTTAGTGTTGTAGGAATGTGGAAATATGCATCTTGTAAATTCATACTTAACACCCAGTCTGCATTCATTAGTTGTGGATAAATTTGGTGTGGGGGGGCCAGTATTATGACTCTTTTTTGATCCATTTGTTTGCTTGTCTTAGATCCAAATTGGGTCTGATTTCTTGCTTTGGACCTTTTTTGGGTAGCAAAACATTTCTGGACTAGATGTTTTTTCCTCTTTGAGACTGAGGAATGGGTTCTATTGTGTGTTTTTGGAAAAGAGATTGTAATTCATAAATCAACAAATATAGTTGTTGTTTTGGTTCTGGTTTTGAGGGATTGATGGAGGTGGTGGTTTGAAGTGAAGGGCCTAGCCGTATTGGATCATTTGTAAGACTGATTTGTCTGCAGCAATGGCTTTTAACTGTCAGGTGTTTTGTGACATTCCCTCTCACTGGAGTGGGTAAAAAGCAAGTCAGAATGAGCTGGTCATAGATTTGACTGCAAGCAAAGTTTTGCTGTTGTTGTCCCCTTCCTCTACCATTTCTATGATGGTATTGTGCTGTTGTGGCTAATGAACATGAGACTGGGAGTAGGAAGACCTTAGAGGGAACTGAACCTTCTATCTAGATTGATAGCTATAATCCAATCTTCTATACTGAGATCTGAAATTCTTCAAATCCAACCGCTTTTAATGTTACTTTTTTCACCCATTCCATTTTTCTCATCTGTGTTAGGTCCAAGTAAAACAGCCACTGTAAATGTTAAGTTCAGAATCTCCAAGTGCACCTCTAGTTTTGAAGAGCAAGTTACTTACCTTCGGTAATGCATTATCTGGTAGAGACTACCTAGCGGCAGATTCCTTACCTTTCTAATTTCCGGGCGTCAGCTTGGAATCCGTAACTTTTGCTGAGCAATACTCCTGCATGCACCGTCGAGTAGCATCGTTCGGATCCACAAATCTTTATGGAAGGGCTAATGATTTTAATACTGCTGTGTTACGAATTTCTACTCCGCTACTTCCTTAAAGTGAGTAACCAGACGCAGATTAGATGTTGGAGACACTCTGAGCTGTAAGGTATCTATGATGACAGAAACTGCTGTTTGTGGGGTTTCCATTTGTATGTTTAGTTTTGTCATCCCTCTTGGAAAGCAAGATGGTCATCAAAATGGGCGTTACAACTGGAGAAGCGGTCGGAGATGTTGGAGTTTCAGAAAGTATAGGAGTCTACAGATTTTATCCTTGAAGTTGTAGGAGAGAAAGATGGTGACAGTATCATTCTAGACTGCACCGAGGTGATACTGGAGGAGCAAATTCATGCCTAACACATTCTCAATGTCAATCTCCACAAAATCGATCTAGACGGCGATAGTCTTGATTTGTATTTTGCATAGGCAATCTCGACATCAGTCATGATCTTGACTTTGTAGATGTTGTGCGGTGAGGTTTTGAGGTCAAATGCTGTGGCGTTAGGTAGTATGATATTGCAGCTCGAGTCTTCGGAGACGAAGCCAAAGACACAGGCATTGAGGGTGCCTTGGAAGTCTGTACCTAACATGTGGACTTAAATGGGGCTGTTAAACTATTTGATGGCTAACATGTCGGGAAAAAATTCACCAAGTTAAACATTCTCTTGGTCAAAAAAACTAGAGACCAAGGAGAGGAAATTCCAATTTCAGCAAGACTTCTTAAAAGAATATAATGGGTGACTGTGTCAAATGCTGCTGCAAGATTAAAACTGTTGAACTAAAAAAATGTTTGAGCACTAGGGCCAGTCTGACATTTAAGGGAAGTGTTCATTATGGCTCTCAGAAAGCAGTCTCTGTTAGCAAAAGAATGTGGTGCAGTTTTGTAGGAAATAGGTCACATAAAGAGCCCTTGGGTTTAAAGAATGTACAACAGGCTGAAAAGTTTCAATGTTTAAGATACCACACAAAGACAGGAATTCCAGATGAGAAAAAACAAGATCTTGTCACAAAGTGGTTAGCCCCTCAGACAGTCCTTGAGTGATCTTATGTGCAAAACAAAGATAGTAAAAAGCACTGCATTTGCTGTCAGACAGCGTTGCGTTAAGTTCTATTTGATGGTTAACTCACTGATTACATCAAAAAATGCTTTAGCAATGTCTGAGGGCCCTAAAAATATTAGAAGTAAAAGAAAATAATGCTGCTGTTGCTTTTTTGGTATCAGCGTTTAGTCATGATTCAACTTGGCCTACTCTGTCATTAAAGTGAGATTGTAGTTACGGTGCCAAAGGCACTCAGCTGTGTGCAATTACTGTTTAAGAGTGGCTAGATCAATAGAGAACCACCTGGAAGAAGAACAAGAGTGCTTCTTGATTACCTTTTTATTTGGTGCCAAGATGTAAAGGGTGGAAGTAATGCAAGTATAACATTTTTGTATAGCATTCTTTCAGAAAGACACTTGAATAAGAAGTAGCCTGAGCAAAGAACACCAGTAACTGCTGAATAAGGGCTTACACTGATATCTTTCACCAATTTTTAAGTTCAGCACAAATTTTAGGTCAACAAGTTACTTTCCTTCAGTAACGCTCCTTCCGGTAGAGACTAACTGCAGATTCCTCACCTTTTTAATATTCTATAAACGTCACAATGGATCTGGAAACTTTTCAGCAGTAACACTGCACACCAGTAGGTGGCACAATGCGGCTCCACACTGACATCATTCTTCTCTGGAAATGATATGCAGGGTTCATATAGGTGGCACTCTGCGCACTAACATCAGATGCTTTTGAGACAGTCCGTGTCCCCAGATCCAACCCCAACAGCAAACTGGCTTTGACTAGTGTGCAAAAACCTAGACTTATGATCCTAATAAAGCACAGAGATTATTTCACAGAATGTGGAAGATAGGCGGGCCGGCGAGGAATTACAGTTGGATAGAGTCTCTACCAGAAAAATCATTATCGAAGGTAAGTAACTTGTTCTTCTAATGGAGATCTCTAACCACAGATTCCTCGCCTTCTGGATATATACCAGCGCAGTACTGTTAGGTGGTGGATCTGTGAATTGGCTCAAACTAAAAAAAGCCCTGCAGGACCAAGGAGACAAAATGCCCCTTTAGGCGAACCGGATTGTCCAGACAAAAATGCTTTGTGAATGTATGGAGGGATGTCCACATAAGCATACGTGTAGGACAAGGTTAAGCGTGCCAATGTAGTGACAGCAGCCATAGCTCTGAAAGAATGAGCACACAGTCATTCCAGAGGTTGTTTTTTTAGTCATTGTGTAATAGACCTTAATCCAGAGCACAACCCAGATAGAGATGGTCCTCTACTGCACAACCTTACCTTTTTGTGCTCCAGAGAACCCCATAAAGAGCTGACCAGCCACTTGGTGTTCTTTGGTACAACCTTTGTAAAAGCTTAGCAATCTTGAGGGGCCCAAGAGATAGTCTATCCCCCTCCTTAGAGGGGTGAAAGAGCACAGAACGCCAGCAAGGTGACGTTCTGACTGACATGGAACGGCATCGCAACTTTACATATAAAAGATGCCCATGCCCGCAAAACCAGCTTGTCTTGGAAGAAGGTGGTGTACAGTGCTAAAGCTAACTTACACGTCACACCGTTGTTATGACGATGAGGAATATGGTCTTGAGGGTGTGAAGCCAGAAGAAGCAGCTTCTGAAGGAACTGCGTTCAGAAACACAAGGACCAAGTTAAGGTCCCACCGCAGCATGACAAAGGGAGAGGGAGAAAACAAACGTTGTAAACCTTTCAAAAAGTTGATAACTGGAGACTTAAATGATGAGGGCTGATCCAGCAGCCTCAAAAAAAGCTGAAAGGTACTGCTTAATTATGCCCAGTGCAAAGCCTTGCTAGGCTAGGAAGAAAACAAGTAACAAAACCTCAAATAACTTTGTCTGGAATGGATCTAACGCTGAGTAACACATCAAGCCACAGATTTGTCCCAGGCATGTACAGTTTTTGTTGAGGGAAGCCTTATTGCCAAGATTACATCAACCACCTCCGGAGGAAGGTTAATGAATATGTACAGCAGTTGGCTCTCAAGCATTAAGGTGGAGATTGTGAAGTCACAGGTGCAGAACCGTGCCATGTTGCTGTGACAGCAGTTCCTCCCAGAGAGGCTGCCTTATTGGCAGACATGCTGAAGCCCAGATGAACGAGTTACTTACCTTCGGTAACGACTTTTCTGGTGGATACATTAGCTACCTGTGGATTCCTCACCTAATGAATGAATACTCCCATGGCGCCAGCATTGAACGGAAATCTTCTTCCTAGCTTCTGCACGTCGGCGAGGACGTCACTCTAGCCCACGCAACGCTGTCTGACGTCATACAGGCAATAAGAGGTCCTCGCCGACGTCAGTACCAACATTTTTTACGTGCATGAGAATAATAACCTAATGCAATGAAAGAGCAAGGCAACATCCCATAACATTGTAAATCACACAACATTGCAATAAAATGGCTGTAGATTTAATATAACTTTTTTTTTTTTTTTTTTAAATCAAACAAACAAATATATGCAAATCATGTATATACACAAAGATATATATATATATATATATACACACATATATACAAGTATCCATATATACAAAATCTATTGCAACCTTGAAGACCAAGAGGAGCGCACTCAAGGATTACTTGTTAAGACCAGAAAGGCAACGGGGAGGCGGGTGGGACCGTGAGGAATCCACAGGTAGCTAATGTATCCACCAGAAAAGTCGTTACCGAAGGTAAGTAACTCGTTCTTCTGATGGATACAACTACCTGTGGATTCCTCACCTAATGAATAGAGTCCCAAAGCAGTACCACGCCCGGTGGTGGGTGCCGAAATGGTCAAACCAAGAAATCCTGCAGCACTGACCGTGCAAAATGGCCGTCCCTTCTGACCTCAGAGTCCAAACAGTAATGTTTCGCAAAAGTGTGAAGGGACGACCAAGTTGCGGCCTTGCAGATGTCGACCACAGGAACACCTCTGGCCAAGGCCGAAGTGGCCGACTTAGCTCTGGTGGAATGAGCTCTAATGCCATCAGGAGGATCCTTCTTTGCCAAAGAGTAACAGATTATAATGCAAAGAACAACCCACCTGGAGAGTGTTCTCTTGTGGACTGCCTTTCCTCTCCTCTTGCCCACGTATCCGATGAACAGCTGATCCTCCAGCCTGAAATCCTTCGTTCTATCAATGAAGAAGCTTAACGCCCTCTTTGGATCCAAGCGATGTAGTCTCTCTTCCTCCTTAGAAGGATGAGGCGGAGGATAGAACGTGGACAAAGTAATTGTCTGGGCCAAATGGAAAGGTGAAACAACCTTCGGGAGGAAAGCAGCCTTGGTCCTCAACACCACCTTATCCCCATAAAAAGTTGTATAAGGGGGTTTTACCGATAAGGCTTGCAACTCACTCACTCTCCTTGCAGATGTTATAGCCACCAGGAAGACTGTTTTAATAACTAAATACCTTAAAGGGCAAGAATGCATAGGCTCAAAAGGGGACCCCATAAGGAAAGTCAGGACCAAGGACAAATCCCATTGAGGCATAACGAATGGCTTTGGAGGATATTTATTTAGAAGACCTTTCAAGAATCTGAGAACAATAGGGGACTTAAATAACGATGGTTGGTCTGGAAGACAAATGAAGGCTGACAGGGCAGACAAATAACCTTTAATGGTAGCCACTGCACAACCTTTCTGCGCTAGAGACAGAGCAAAAGACAAAACATCTGACAGATGAGCATGTAAGGGATCAATCTGTCTCTCTCCATACCACATAACAAATTTAGACCACCTATTAGCGTAGATAGATTTAGTGGAGTGTCGCCTGGCTGCTAATATAACATCCACTACATCAGGCGGGAGAGAAAAGGAACTCAGGTTGCCCCGTTCAATCTCCAGGCATGTAGGTGTAGACTCTGGAGGTTGGGGTGTAAAACCTGCCCCTGCGACTGCAAGAGGAGGTCTGCCCTGAGAGGGAGACGGAGCGGAGGGCACAGCGAGAGTTGGAGAAGGTCGGAGTACCACACCCTCCTTGGCCAATCCGGAGCTATTAAGATGACTTGGGCCCGGTCTTGGCGAATCTTCCTCAACACTCGAGGAATCAAGGGAATGGGGGGAAACGCGTAAAGCAACTGGTCGCACCAGGTTATCTGAAACACGTCCCCCAATGCTCCCTGCACCGGATACTGGAGGCTGCAGAATAACAGACAATGCGCGTTCTCCAGAGTGGCAAACAGATCTATCCGAGGAAACCCCCACATCTGGAAGATTAAACGGACTTGATCTGGATGGAGATGCCACTCGTGGTCGGCCGAGAATTGGCGACTGAGACTGTCCGCACGTACATTCAAGACCCCGGCCAGATGATTTGCTACCAAGCAAATCTGATGGTCCTTTGCCCAGGACCATAGTCGAAGAGCTTCTCTGCAGAGAAGGTACGACCCTACTCCTCCCTGTTTGTTTATGTACCACATCGTGGTAGTATTGTCCGTCAGGACCTGTACCGACTGACCACGAAGGGAAGGGAGGAAGGCCTTGAGAGCCAGACGTACAGCCCGTAACTCTAACAGATTGATATGAAACCTCTGTTCCTCTGGAGACCAAAGTCCTTTGATCTCCAGATCCCCCAGATGAGCTCCCCACCCTAGAGTGGAAGCATCCGTTATGACCGTGGCCACTGGTGGCGACTGCGCGAACGGCTTTCCTTGTGAAAGATTGTTGCTCGCAATCCACCACTTCAAGTCCACAGCAGCATCTCTGGAGATCTTGACCGCACCTTCTAGATCTCCTTTGTGTTGAGACCACTGCCTTCGGAGGCACCACTGAAGAGCCCTCATGTGCCAGCGAGCATGCGTGACCAACAGTATGCAGGAGGCAAACAGACCGAGCAGACGAAGGACCTTGAGGACTGGAACTACCGCTCCATTTCGAAACATTGGAACCAATTCCTGAATATCTTGAATCCGCTGAGGCGGAGGAAAGGCTCGATTCAATATTTTATCCAGTACTGCCCCTATGAACAGGAGGCGCTGAGAGGGCTCTAGGTGAGATTTGGGCACGTTCACCGAAAAGCCCAGGTCGAACAACAACTGGGTTGTTGACTGCAGATGATGCGACACAAGCTCCGGAGACTTGGCTTTGATCAACCAGTCGTCCAAGTAAGGGAATACTGCTATCCCCTTCCTTCTGAGCTCTGCCGCAACCACCAACATCACCTTCGTGAAAACTCAAGGTGCTGAAGTAAGACCAAACGGGAGGACCGCAAACTGATAGTGCTGCGACCCTACCACAAACCGGAGATACTTCCTGTGCGACTTGAGTATCGGGATATGAAAATAAGCGTCCTGCAAGTCGACAGACACCCTCCAATCTTCTTTGTTCAACGCCAAAAGCACCTGTGCTAGGGTCAGCATCTTGAACTTTTCCTGTTTGAGGAACCAATTCAAGATCCTCAGATCCAGGATCGGTCTCAACCTACCATCCTTCTTGGGAATCAGGAAGTACCTTGAGTAACAACCTCGACCCCTTTCCTGCTCTGGGACCAACTCCACCGCGCCCTTTGAAAGGAGGACTTGAACCTCCTGTTCTAGTAACAGGAGGTGTTCTTCTGAACAATAAGATGGGCGGGGCGGGATGGGGGGGCGGAAACTCCCGAAAGGGAAGGGTGTAGCCTTTTCCCACAATACTGATAACCCAAGTGTCCGTTGTAATAGTCTCCCACTTGTGGAGAAAATGCCGTAACCTTCCCCCTACAGGAGAGGAGTGAGTGGGAAATGGTGGAAGCCTAAGGCTGCTTTCCCTGCTGCACCCCTCCAGAGGACGAGGAAGAGGCAGAGTGCTGTTGAGAGGCTCCTCTGGTGCGGGCCCTACCTCTCCCTCTAAATGATCTATAGGGGTAGGAAGAGGCGGCTTGCTGGAACCTCCCCCGAAAGGAAGAGGAGGAAGAGCCACGCCCAAATCCACGAAACCTCCTGAAAAACCTGGAGGAGGCAGAGGAAGAAGGAGCTTGTAGCCCTAACGATTTGGCTGTGGCCCTGCTCTCTTTAAATCGCTCCAAGGCCGAATCTGCCTTGGCTCCAAACAGTTTGTCCCCATCAAACGAGAGGTCCAAAAGGGTCGACTGCACGTCCGCAGAAAACCCTGAATTACGGAGCCAGGCCTGTCTCCTTGCCACCACAGCCGTGCCCATCGCCCTAGCCACCGAGTCAGTCGTGTCCAACCCAGACTGGATAATCAGGGTTGCGGCAGCCTGGGCGTCCGAGACAACATCCAAGAGTCCCTGGGGAAGCTCCGTAAATGAAGATGAAATATCGTCCATAAGAGCATGGATGTATCTCCCCAGAATGCAAGTTGCGTTGGTGGCCTTCAACGCCAAACTGCAAGATGAAAATATTATCTTGGATTGTGCATCCAGCTTTTTGGAGTCCCTGTCTCCAGGCACCGTCGGGAAAGATCCAGGCGCTGACTTCGATGAACAGGAGGCTTGCACCACCAAGCTCTCTGGCGTAGGGTGTCTAGAAAGAAAGCCAGGGTCAGATGGTGCAGCTAGATATCTCCTGGCCACAGCCCTATGAACTGCCGAGGAAGATACTGGCTTCTTCCACACCTCTAACACCGGATCAAGCAAAGCCTCATTAAACGGCAAGAGAGGCTCCGCTGCAGCAGAGGCCGGATGCAGTACCTCCGTCAATAAATTCTGCTTCGCCTCTGCCACTGGCAAAGGCAGGTCCAGAAAGTTAGCTGCCTTCCTTACCACAGCGTGAAAGGTAGCAGCCTCCTCCGTATACTCCCCTGGAGATGAAAGGTCCCACTCAGGGGAAGTATCCAGCCCACTGGCCGTATCCAGACCATGCAGTCCATCACCAGAGTCCTCAACCTCTCCTTCCTCCAGGACCCGTTGGTACTCCTGCTCTTCCAAAAGACGGAGAGCACGCCTCCTCGAATGTAGTCTCTGCTCGATACGCGGAGTCGACATGGCCTCCGCCGAAGTCGAAGATCGGCGCCGATCTCCAGAAGCATCCGACGCCGCGTCCGGCGCCACAGGCAGCTTCGGCGCCGATGAAGGAGCAGGACGAAGAGATCTTGGAGCCGATGGACCCACCGGAGTCACAGGACGAAACCCTGACGTCGACGGGATGGAAACCTCCGGGGCCAATCCCTCTGAAGCCACCGGAGCGGCCACCGGCGCCGACACCGGCGCAGAGCCCACATTCCCAAAAGGGAGAAAGGGCATAAAGGGTGCCGGCCGAAGAGGCGCAGGATCACCCAATGAAAAGGCCAAAGGCCCCGAAGGACCAGCCAGAGCACCTCCTGGAGCCATCTGTTGAAAGATGGTATACATCGCATTCAGAAATGCGGTACTATCGGCTCCAGGGGTGGGAAAAGCCGGATACTGGGGTGCCTGGATCGAAGGCGACCCCGACGCCGGCCTCGACGTCTGCGACGCCGGAGACAACACAAGAGGCTGCATCACCTCAATCACAGACGCCTGTCCAGGCGAAGACGGTGACGCCGGAGAGGGCAACGGCGTCGATGGATGCGGCGTGACCATGGGACTGACCTCCCAAGTCCTCCGACGCCGAGCCGAAGGCGACCTCGAACGAGTCTCCTTGCTGGAATGACGCCGTGAATCTCTCCGGCGCCGGGAGTCTCGATGACGCCGATGAGACCTTGGCGAAGAAGACTTTTTGTGATGGTTTTCCTTTCTCTTCGACTTCGCCATGAATAGTTTAGCCTCACGTTCTTTGAGGGCCTTCGTATTCATGTGCTGACATGAATCGCAAGTCGCGACGTCGTGGTCGGAGCTCAAACACCATAGACAGTCGGAGTGAGGATCTGTAACGGACATCTTGCCCCCACACTCTCGACAGGGCTTGAAACCCGACTTTCTCGGAGACATTATTACCGCAGAGAAGAACTACGCAGCAGAAAATACACTGTAACTACAAAAGTAACAGTAGCTACCTCGAAGATAACCGTTTCGAATGCACGGAAAAAAGGGAACTGACCCTCGGCGAGGACCTCTTATTGCCTGTATGACGTCAGACGGCGTCGCGTAGGCTAGAGTGACGTCCTCGTCGACGTGCAGAAGCTAGGAAGAAGATTTCCGTCGAATGCTGGCGCCATGGGAGTATTCATTCATTAGGTGAGGAATCCACAGGTAGTTGTATCCATCAGAAGTTCTGAATATTATACTCTCGGTGGCCAATCCTGAGCCGCTAAGATGACCTGGATCCATTCTGTCCTGATCTTCTGTTGTACTTAAAGCAGGAGTGATATTGGTGGGATGGCGTACAGCAGTCCTGAATGGAGGCGGAACGCCGGGTGACAGACATCTTGGAAACTCCAACCAGCAGAAATACTGATAGTGTGTATCATGGTGTTGGCGAACAGATTGAGCCAAGGTTCTCCCCATTGGCAGAAGCAACCCTGCACCACCTACGGGTGTTACTACCATTCATGATCTGCTAGGTGCAGATGGCTGAGCTCATCCACTCTGGCATTCAATGATCCAGCCAGGTGGTTCACCACCAGGAATATTCCTTGGTGGTCCACCCAATATCAGAGGCACATGGCTTCCTGGTACAGAGTCCATAACCCATCCCCCTTAACCCACCCGCTCTCTTTGTTGCAGTATCACATGGTGGTGGTTTTGTCCGTGAGCACCTGTACCAGCCTCTCTTTGATGGATGGAAGAAAGGCTTTCAACGCCAAAAGGATGGTCCTTAGCTCCAGAAGGGTGATGTAGAGATGGGACTCCACCGGAGATTAACACCTCTCCCAAATGGCCACAACAACCCGGAAGAGATGCATCAGGCACCACTGTGAGCTCTGGTGGGAGGGAGGAGGGATATGAGGCGGACCCAATCACAACCACCACTGCAGAGCCTTTGCAATCTCTTTACAGCAACTTTCTCTCTCGATTTCTGTTTTTTCAAACCAGTCAATTGTAATATGCAACATAGAAGTGCAACATATAGGCCCAACTGACATGTTCTTACCCTAATTCCGACTAATCTTATATCAATCCACTACCAACCAACAGGCCTAAAGGATTTCATTGTAAAACACATACTTAAAATACAAATGTACCACAATATTCTGACAAACAACACATATTTCTATGGTCACCAAGACAGGCTGACACTAGAAAGGAATAGTTCTTACCTGTAACTCCAGTTCTCTCGTAGGGGAATTTCCATTATAGGCCCACCCACATGCGGGGACCTCGGAGCACTTTTTCACAATATATCTTCTTAAGTGCAGATGTTCGTCTTTCTTTGGGAAGGCCTGCAGAGTCACTTGAGTGAAAAATATTATGCAGCCTATAGTAACAGGCTGCAATGGTCCACTTATTCATATTGTACTAAAAAAGGGGGGGCAAGAGATTATGTATATAATTTCATGTTGGTTTATAAAACAGCATAAATGTCTTTGACAAACCCTTTTTTGTTAGAATAGAGAGATGAAGTAAGACAGGGCAGTGTAGCCCCATAGGCTGCCATTACAGGAGTTAAAATAGAGGCTGCATCTTTAAGAACCCCGAGACCAGCTGTATCCCATCACGTGGAGCAGGTGGCAGTTGCTTCAGTTCTTTTTGAGGTGGCGTGTGTAATATATCGGTCTACTGGTTACTGCTGTCCACTCCAATGGAGAGGAGGGAAAGTTGCTTATGACTATAATGGGAATTCCCCTACGAGAGAACAGGAGTTACAGGTAAGAAATTATTTCTTCTCTCATAGGGGATTTCCATTTATAGTCATAAGCACTGAATAGAGTAGCAAGCCCATCCCTAATTACAGCAGTGGAGAGGACAGAGAGGGTAACTTTGTTGAATTTTAAGCAAACCGATTTTTAAGAGACTGTCTGCTCTGGCATCAGAATCCAGGCAGTAATGTTTAGTAAATGTATGGACAGATCTCCATGTCGCTGCTTTGCAAATATCTGGGATATCTGTAGCTGCTTTACCTCTAATGGAGTGTGCTTTAGGTTTAGTTGATAGTGTCTTGTTAGCACAACAGGATACAGGCAAACTATCCATTGGGAGGTGGATTGTTTAGAAGAGGCTAAGCTTGTACAGACCGGACCATAATTAATAAACTATTGGTTTGATCTACAGATGTCTCACGTCCTATCGAGGTAGAACGTCAAAACTCTTCTCACATGCAGAGAATGAAGATTTCTTTCAGCTGGACTACAGGGATTCTGAAAGAATGTAGGTCAAGATATGGTCTGGTTGACATGGAAGTCCGAAAAAACCTTAGGGAGGAATTTCAGGCGAGTTCTCAACCATTTTGTTAGAGTGGAACACTGTGTATGGTTCATGAGAACAAACAACTTGGATCTCTCTAACTCTGCGAGTTGATGTTACTGGATTAAGGCCAGCTGTTTTCCAAGAAAGGTGTTGCAAGGAAGCTTTGTGAATAGGCTCAAAGGAATCCTGCATAAGACGAGAGAGAACAATGTTAAGCTCCCAGGGAGGTGAAGGATGCTTTATGGGAGGGAACACCTTCTTCAAGCCTTCTAGAAAATCCTTGATGATGGGGATTTAAAAAAAAGAGGTTTGTGAAGAACATTTTCTGTAGGCATTAATGGCTGCCAGGTGAACTTTTATAAAAGAGAATTGCAAGCCAGATTTTGTCAAAAGGACTATGTATGGAAGAATAACATCTTCCTGGCAAGGCCTGTACCTCGTTCCCCCGGTCTGTTGAGGTGGTACATGGTGGTTGTATTGTCAGTCTGAACAAGCAGGGTCTGTAACCTGAATGACAGGTGGAAGGCTTTGAGAGTTAAATGAACCACCCAGAGGTTGATGTGATATGTCATCTCCCTCAGAGACCACACACCTTGAATTTTCAGATGATCTACGTGGGCTCCCCAACCCTGTAGTGATGCATCAGTCCCTATCATCTGAGAAGGAAACTGTTGCTGAAAAGTCATTCTTTGAAGCAGTTTAGCAGGGGAGCACCACCATTTCAGGGAATGATTTGTATGAAGGGACAGTTCAATCCTGTCTTCCCAATTGCCAGTTAGTTGATCCCACTGATCGTCAAGGCATTCTTGGAGGTGCCTTATGTGGAGACAGGCATTCGAAGTGAGGAAAATCCAGGACACCATTGAGCTGAGGAGGGATGAGACAGTCCTCACCTTGGGATTAAAGATTTCATGAAAAAGAGACATTTCTGGAGGATCGATAAGCCTCTAAAGGATACACATTTGCTTGAACGGTGTTGATGGAGGCTCCCAAATAATGAAAGGTCTGAACCGGGGTTGGTTGTGACTTGCTGTGGTTGACATGAAACCACAATCATTGGAGGAGATCACATTCCCAGTTATTATGAAGCTGGGATTCTTGAAAAGTTGACATCTTTATTAGCCAATCGTCTTGGTATGGATAGAAGAAGAGACACTGTTTCCTGAGGTGGGCAGCCACGACTGCAATGAATTAGAGAATGTTCTGGGTGCTGACTTTAGGCCAAATGGAAGCACTTGGTACTGAGAGTGGCCCTGTCCCTCCACAAGCCTCAAGAACTTCTGATGTTTTCTTGCAATTGGTAGGTGAAAATAAGCATCGTGGAGGTCAACGGAGCAGAGCCAATCCCCCTGGTGTAGGTGGGTATAGGTGAGGCCAGCATCTGGAACTTTTCTTGTCAAATCCATTTGTTGTCAAATTTCAGGTCGAAAATGGGTCTTAACTCATTCCTGCCTTTTCTTCTGTACCCGAAAATATCTGGAATAAATGCCTGTTCCCCTTGATAGTGAGAAACATTGTCCACCACATGTTTCTGAAGCAAAATGTTGACTTCTGATCTCAGCACCTTCAGATGGTGATTGATGTTTTTGGTGGTACAGTCGGAGGACTTATGAACCTGAGATAGTATCCATGCAGAATAATATTCAGTACCCAAGTTTTTTTCTTGTCACTTTGCTACAAAGTGAAAAATCCTCCAAACGTATGAGGGGAAGGAATCATTCAAGGTTTTGCGCCTGTTGTAGGCTTACCTCCTTGTGCTGGTTGTTGTGAGGCTCTTCCCCTAGGCTGCCTTCGTTGCTGCGCACAGTGTCACTGCTGTTGTTACCGTCGGCCTTGACACCAGTGAAGGGTTTGAACTCTCTGAGGGTAGTATCGCATCTGATAAGGCTTAAATGAATTTCTCTGTTCCTCGTTTCAAGGCCAACCGCCTTAAGGGTGTCCATTTAGGATTTCATCCGAGTCATTTTGTCATCTGTGGGTTTGCCAAAGCGAGTGTAACCTGAAAAGGGCAGATTTGTAACCTGTTGTTGTGACTCTGGTTTCAGATATGTGAACCGGAGCCAAGCAATTATGCGGAGGGCCACATCATAGCAATATTCATGAACCGCTAGAACAGAGGAGTTGGTAGCGGTATATATGATCTGGTTTGAGACCATCAAACCCTCGCTAACCATTTCCAGATAATCTCCCCATTTGTCTGTTGGCAGGTCTTTGGCAAACTTCTGGACAGATTCCCACAATGCCCTATTGTATCTGCCAAGAAAGGCAGCTGCACTTGCAGCTTTCACAAAAGTTGCAGCACTGCCACAGAAACCAGCTTCTTACTCTCTTTATCTGGTGGCACCGAAGAGGCAGGAATAGTTGCATAGTGTTTCTCTGTTGCCATCATGTCTACCCACTCCGGAGGTGGGTCTGAACGGAAAAAGAGTGGATCCTGCTCAGGTGGCCGCCTTTTGTAGTCTGACGGAGCAGACTTGGCTGAGGCCGGCGTCATAAAGTGTTCCATTGCCGGTTCCGGGAGGCCTGGTACTAAAGTAAGGAGCGGTCTGGACGCTGTTCATTGGTAAAACGTCTCAAATATCACCGATGTCAAAGGTGCAGGTACCGACATTTGGATATTTAATTTTGCTGCTCCTCTCACTAAGACCTCTTGAAAGGTCGTAATATCATCCACTGGGGAGACTCTGGGTGGCAGAGAGTCTGTAAGGGTAGGCGCACAGTGCCCTGTAGAAGTGAAGGACGTGTACCTGAAATGATGTTGAGAGCTTGAACTATGTGATTGGCTGCAATGATGAGATCATCTTGACGGCGAATGCCGTGATCTATGGCATCTGTGGTGTGAACGATGGCTCCTTATGGAATGTGATCTTGTCTTGGACGAGGTAGTCCTGTAGGAAGTGTTGGAACCCATGGCAGTGGCACTGAAGGCAGCGGAGGAGGTGATGATGGTAAAGGGAGGCAGTGGTGATGGTAGAGGAGGCGGAGGTAGAGGAGGTGGTGAAGGAGAGTCTGGCAAGACTATAGGTGTGGATGGAGAATATATCCTAGAATACGCAGATCCTGGTGACAAAGAAATGCATCTTCTCTTCCTCCGACATTTCCTAGACGTAAAATAACTCCTCAACGTCGACCTCCTATGATGCCTCGACATTGATCTGCTCCTTGACGTTGATCTCCACCGCCTTCTCGACGTGGACCTGCTCTTCGACTTCGATCTATGCCTATGTGTCAATGTTGTGTGTGTCCTCAACGTCAACATACCCTGTCTTGACCTGTGGCTTTGGGGAAAAACCAAGTACTTACCTCTTCTCTCCTGGACGCTTAGGGCACCCTAGTACTTAACTTTTGGGGTTCCTAGTTCCTCCAGTTCCCCTCTACAGATTCCACTTCCTAGGGGGTGGGAGGGGCTGCCTCTCGCATTCCACTTATTTAGTATACGGTTTGGTCTCCCCCCTGGGGTCTCCATTATTTTCTGTTATTTCACTGTTTTCTATTGCTTTTTATGCCAATCCCTGACTTCTAATGTGTATATAATAGTGTGTTTACTCACCTTCTAGCGGAGGATTGCCTATACAGCATTTTAGTATTTGTGTTACCATAATATAGTACCTTTATTTTGTAACACTGTGTGGTTCTTTCATGTGTGTAGGTGCTGTGTGGCTGTAGTGGTATTGCATAAGCTTTGCATACCTTCTAGATACGTCTTGGCTGCTCATCCACAGCTACCTCTAGAGAGCCCTGGCTTCCTAGACACCGTCTATACCTCACTAAGAGTGGATACCTTGACCTGGTATAGGGTGATAACAACATAGGTGATCACTACAGGCCAGCTTGCTACACTGACACTGATCAATAGTACTTTGGAGTTAAAGCCTTTCCCACAAGCATTTACTAACCTGCAGCTCTTTTTAAAAAGTCAGAAAACAGGATATACTTGGCCAGTCCTGCATCATAAGAAGATATACCACTGGAGAATCAATGATGAATGGTCAAAGGGGCACCTGCATGGCAGACAATGAATCCAACCATGCCACCCTTGCAAACCGGCTATTCTGGAGAACATGATATAAAAGGAGTATTTGCAACCCTGGCTCCTTAAGAAAAAAAAGCCACTGAAACACTACTTAAGACAAGACACTGCAGAGGGCAAGGCAATATTTCTGGCACCAATCACCCTGGAAATTTTGCGGGCGAGCTGAGATCCAGGGTAAGACTGTCCCTGCTCTCATTCTCACATACTAAAGAGTGAGCCCAGTAGATTGTCAGGGACCTGAGATAGGAATATTCATGTAGCAGAGGCAACTGCCCTAATGACCTCTACTTCAAAGACCACCATCATGAAGCTTCTGAGAGAAGGGGGAAGGGATGTTTGAGACTGGCTGCATTCCTTTTTCTTTGGAGACATGGCCAACTAAGACACTTGCAATGTGTAGAATGGTGAGTGGGATTTTTGAAGAGTGGGATTTAGTGGCTCTAACCAAAAAAGACTAATGCACATCTTCCTGTGAACATACGTGTTATACCGCCAGCCTTTTTTAGCTGGGAGAAGCCACCACAAATGCTCCAGACACCTTTTGTGTATAATTCTAACATCACAGGGGTAGTGCCTGGCAGCAGTAGATATTTCAATAGTCTGTTTAGCGTGGGACAATTTTTTTAGCATTTCAATCTGGCCGTTTTTGACACTTATGAGCAGATCATGGGCTTATGCCCAAACTATACAATCAAGATGTACCTTCTAAAGACCGGATGGCATGCAAAGTTTGTGTACTACCTTTGTTCTTTACACACATTTGATCTTGTGCAAGATCACCAAAATGCGACCAAACTTTAAAAAAACTTCACAATTAAAGCATGTAACCTCAAATTTAAGACAACCAGATATTAGTTGAAAAAACATGTTCTGTCAACTTCAACACAACGATATGGTCTTAAAGTAGTAAGTTAAATTGCTCAACTTTCACAGACACTGTAGATGGGCTCCCACCTGAAATTTTACCTGACTTAATTCTTAATGGCACTTTGTATTTATCACCAGTTTTGGTGTACTCTGTCTTCCCATGGGCATCCTTGGGGAGGACATATGTTTTTCTCCCTGAATATATCTTCATAGGCTTCTGCAGTCACTATATACTCACCCAAAAGAGTGGGGAGAAGGACAAAAATCTCCTGAGCCACACTATTAGACTTGGAAATGGCTGCTGCTTCTATCCTTTGGAAGCTTTTTTTTTTTTTTAAATAAAGATAACATAGTAACATAGTTGCATGTATCCATCCCAGGTGTTTCCATTACTCTATCAGGTTGTCCCATTACATTTCTAATCCTCACATACAAAAACAATTATCCACTGCACCTAATGGCATGTGTTTATACCTTGATTTGTAGAATTAACCTCAATTTAAACACTGACTTCATAATATGCCATTATATTCCTACTACAATGCATGCGTTAAATCACACAGAATGTGCTGCTCTTAGTCAGTGAATGTTTTTTGATAAGGGCAGTTTCATAAAGTTACATTGGCCTGACCTGAACATTCCATGTAGGAGGAATTGACTGTAAGAATATTTTGTTGGGTCACAGCAGGAATCTGGACAAACTGGGCTGCAGAGCCTGACCTAGGATAGCTTTCAGTACATGTATTTTGGCAGTTAACTTACATTTTAGAAGTGGGAGCAAATAAATCCCCTTAGCCAAGCACCACCGCAGTAAGCAGATATGTGTTGTTCCATGGTTGCTCTTAATGAAAGCATTATCTGCAATTCACCTTGCCATTGCATGAGTCCCCTTTGTTATAATGTTATTGTCTTGGTATGGTCATTCACAATACCACCACAGTGTCTACTAACTGTGTCAGGCTTTAAAGCCTTTTGACAATCTATGTGAAAGTGTCAAAACTGTAACGGCAATGGTGCTGTTAACTGGAACATCAGAAATGGACAGCAAAACAATACGCGGAGGGCTGAAATGAATCAAGCTGGGCTCAAGTACAATATCAGCTAAATATGTGGGGAAAAGTCAAAGTAAATAATGCCAATGTAGCCCTCCAATTTGCCCACCCAAGAGGCTTTTATTATTGTCACTCCACAACACAAGGAAATGCAACAAGAAACATAATAAAGAGTGTATATGTTATTTGGAAACATTTTGCTCTACATTTACATTCTAGAAAACATGAAGCGTTGAAAAATGGCGTACAAATATAACATTAAGATGTGAACTAATATAACATATTTGCATTGCCTGTGAAAGCTTCTGGTTTCAAAACCAGGGTGAATGTCCTTAAAAAAATAATAATAATAATAATAATTGTACAGTACAAAACAAACCCATACAGGATACTGTTTAACCTCAACAGTTTGTGAAGACTGACCATAACAATGAATTGAGCAAGTGGGCCTGAATGTCAAACTGCTTACAAAAAAAAGTCAATGTAAAAACATTGTACAGAAGAAAACAACAAACCAAGTGTCACTTTCTGGTTGACGTAAGACTTGATTAAATTATCTTAAAATAATGTATGAGAGATGATAGTTTGCAGCCCCAGCTAGGGGAGGAGAACACTCGGCCCTAGAACAGTGATGATGTGTCTTGTGATAATGTCTCAAATTATACATTGAAGGTTGTTTTTGATAGCTAGCCCAATGTCAAACACAATAGTGAGTGCAGGAAGAAGGTGATGGTAAGCGCAGGGTCAACAGGTCTCACAAACAAAGCAACTGTATGATCAAAGCCAATGGATATTGTTATGTTGCCAGCTTATTAACCAACTGTTCCATAATCAGGTTTAGTGACATGCCTCTGTTCAAGGATGAACAAGTGGTGCGATAAAGGTATGCTTGAGCCATGTATATGTAGTGTTCTAACATGACCAACTAAACACAGGAATGAAATGATGGTTTGGAACACTGGAAGGCAGGGAAAAAGATACACTGTACTTCAAAACCAGCAAAGCATGATGCAGCACAATTCACAATTGTTGAATTATTGGCAACTACACAATAAGACTACAGTGTATAAGAATAAAATGAAAGGGCATTGAGGTAATCCACAAAGAAACTCTTGCATAAATTAAATCTGACAATAGTGGCATGTGCCATGTATATTTTATAAAACACTGAAAGATGGTGTGGCAGTGCCCTGTACAGCAGTGTTGTCCAACCTTTTTATCGCCGCGGACCGGTAAATGTTTGAGTGACAAGCGGGCCACGGAAAAATTATCAAACATTTACCGCCCGCCACAGTGGGGCGGCCCGGTGCCGATTGATCCACGGACCGGCACCGGTCCGCGGCCCGGGGGTTGGGGAACACTGCTGTACAGTATTAGCAAGAGATGTCCTGTTGTGCATGAACGTGATTCTTTGAAGCAGTGTTAACTGATACAGACAGCTTGAGCAAAAGAACTGTGTACAAAATCTAGATGTGAGCTTTAGAAAACAAAATAAAGCACAATTTAGTCACAAAACACTACTTTGAAGTGAGACACAGTGCATTAATCTGTACAAAAAAAGAAGTAAAATTCTCACAAGGATGAAAAGGACACTGCAGAAGAGAGACAAAGGTTAGCAGGCCCACTGGAAACTAGGTGGGACGAAATTCAAATAAGTCACAACCATTAACATGCATAGCTTCTGAAAGATTCAATGTAACGAATGGCGCTTTGAGTTTGTTAAACAATGCATGTGACCTGAATTCTGTGTTCACAAGGTCCAATGTAATTTAACTGAAAGTACAAGTTGGGCTTGCTAATATCACAGGTTTGTTTTCGTTTTCCAATTGTAAGTAAATTGGAGTTCGGCTGCAGGATGTAAGCTCAAGTAGACAGAGGTGCCACAGAAATAACGTACCTGGAAGGCAGAGGAAGAGACAGAAGGAGCATGTGGAAGAAAAAAGAGGGTGCATATACTTCTGGTAGATAGAGGGGAAAGAGGAAAATTAAACACTGAAGCAAGCAGGAAGAGGACAAAGACAAAATTCAAGGAGGTGCTGAGAAGATGGGATATAAGGTAAAAATCTGGATGGGTATGCGTGAACAATTGTAAATCAACATTCTGTTTAAATGATAGTTGGGCAGACAGTTAAAATAGCACTTTGTGGCTGGGATGCTACACAACGGTGACATCTTGAAAAGGCTGTTTGAAATGGATCCTACTGATGAACTCAGACATGAGGTGCAGAAAAACATGAGTACGTTTTTGCAAAATGTCAACAAGATACAAAAAAAGTAAATGTTACTCTCCTATGAGCTGGAACCCAGACTCTGGTGAAGAATTTTATTAAAAGTATGCCAGGGGAAGAAACAAATAACATCAGAACACTGGCTTAAATGAACTCTTATTAGTATGATCAAACCTTCATATTGCAGGTTTCATAAAATAAAAATGGCTGAATTTTTTCAGAATTTGATCCAAAGGAGTTTAGGTTGGATCAGCATTTCAACAACAAAGTGCTTTCAATTAAAACTTGTGAGGTGTGGTATGCTGAGAGAGTGAGCAGGACATGGGAAAAGAAGGACACAGATCTGATGACCTGTTCTACATGACAGGGTGATTCACTGCCTGGGTTTCAAGAACATTCTATGTTGCTGGTTATAGTTGACAACAGACAAGGTGCCTTTGGAGTGCCTGCGGCTTCAAGGAGGATGGACTGCACCCATAATGATTTGCGGGCTGCTGAACAAACAGATTAAACAGTATATTTACATATAACACAAATATAGACAATCACTAGAAAGCATTGCAAGCCACCTGTTGTAATTATGGAGCTCTTACCTTTATCCCTCTGCTGGGCTTGTAGAGGTAAGATGGCCAATGCAGGGTCCTGCACTTCGTAAAAAGTGCCAGTGAGCAGCTAGATGCGCTGATAAGCTCAAGAACATGGTACAATATGGTGGATGATAACTTGCTGTGAAGGTTTGCCGCACTGTTTGACTCGTTAGTGTAAATTGTAATTCCTCATAGAGTATCATTAATGTGGCATACTGTGTTTTCCAGAACGCAAAATGAAGTATGAGCAATGTATGCACCTTACAAATAGCTGAGAGCACTAAGTCACAAAGAAAGTGCATTTACAACCCTTCTGCCCCCAAAAAGTAACATCACTTAATATGAGTAAACGCTATGATCATGTGAGCAAACTGTTTTCCGTCCGCCTGCTTGGGAGTTGACAGTGCAGTACCACGAAAGAAAGAGGTACCCAGACAAGACAAAAAAAGTTTCCTGAACGGAGGTAGCTGTGTATTGTCAATATCTGTGGTTATAAAATAGTTCAAGGTTGCTATTCACATTATGAGTTGTATGACATTTTTCTCAGTGTTTCCAAATTCACTGCTCATCTATCCAGCACAGAGAGTAAGATAAACAAGCTACTTTATTGAGTACAAGGTTAAAATAGAACATTATTTTCCAGCAAAGGTATATCATAGTAACACTCTGTGTTATCTTTGCAACCAAAGATGCTTTGGAGGCACACTCTCTATCAGCATACCGCCATCACACTACATCTGAGCTGGCGCAAAGCCTACACCAGTCAACCCCTAATGAAGCTTTGTGTTTACAAGTATTATTAAAAGCCCCAAGTTCTAACTTCACCAATGCAGGTTTTATGGTGACAAAGGAACCAGAGGCCACCTTTTCTTGTTTCATGGACAGGTTTGATTTTCTACTATGTATATTACATACAAAAGTTCAACATACCTGAATTTGCAGTGGGTGAACCATAAGCTTCATCAGCATTTCCTGGTCAGGAAGAATGGAATCTAGATCTATATCTTGAAATTTGACAGCCTGAAAAAAATGTAAAGTTACTTTTTCGAAGAGTAACACTTGTTAATATAGGATTGTACAGTTTATACTGAAAAATGCTCTAATGTTTTGCTAAACTACTCTGGCTTACCATGATAGCATACATCTGCAAAAGAGTAATAAAGACAGTGAACAATAAATTATACAGCATTCTGTTAGAACTACCACACTTGTTACTCAACAACAACACGTCAAAGCCTGTGATGACTACCAAGTAATCTATTAAACACAAAACCAGATGACATCTTATGGTGTCAATATTATATTCCCTACCCTATGAAATTACGATTAAAACGTTTTATGGAGTATTCTTCTAAAAATTCAAACTTACAACACAGAAAATTAAACTGTAACTATACTATGCACAAAGCACAGATATTAATCGGCAATACCAAGCACCAATCCAATGTGCTTTGCACAAATACTATATGCAGCAGACATTATGTGAAAAATCACATAAAATGGCTTTATAGCCTTTGAACAGGGAGAGAGGATTTGTTTGTGCTTTGTCCATTTCCACATACTGCAAGGCTGAAGGCAAAGTGACAAATAAGCAATGGCAAATCCAATGGGTCTGGCCTTTTACATATCTACAGTTACCTTATGTACCTTTTCAGTCAGAAAAAAACAGTGTGAAGTCTTTAACAAGACTGCAGCCTTTTGGAACTTTATTAAATGTCCCTCTCAAATCAGAAGCAATTGCTTTGAAAGTCTGTAAAAAACAGCAATAACCAATCTTCTTGCAAAATGTCCCTCTTGAGTAAGATGCAACTGCTTAACATTTTCTTAACAAAGTTCAGGGGGTGTGGTTTTAACATAAAAATTGACATATATAATTTTGCTACTCTAATAAATTGTGCTGTGTTTCAACAGGACAAGTAAATAAGCCATGCTGGTATACGCTGATGAAACAATATTACACCTTTCAAAAAAAGCATTGATTAATATGGTACACTTGTAATGACAACCTAGTATATATAAGCAATAGCAATCACTGTTAAGTCAAGTGCTTTCAATTGTATAGTTGTGAAACTGTTTTACTGGTTTTTGTTTTTAGGGCACTACATTTATGTCCGAGTAAAATGCCCACATCCTTCTGCTATGGGTAGTAATAGGAGGAAGCAAAACACAACCCAATAGATAAATATATCTGGTGTTATTATATATATATATACACACACACATACATATATATATATACACACATACATATATATATATACACACATACATATATATATATATACACACATACATATATATATATATACACACATACATATATATATATATATACACACATACATATATATATATATATATATACACATACATATATATATATATATATATATATACATATACATATATACACACACACACACACATATATATATATATATATATATATATATATATATATATATATACACAAGAACTCTGAGTAGTTCCCAAATTTAGGTGGAGAGCAGCTCCAATAAGGAGCACTCTACAACACCAGCGACACTCTAAATTTGCTCACCTTAAATATTTATCTAGCAACGTTTTTAAGCATAGGATCAGCATAGTGATATCCACGCCGAGCTAGATAAAGACAAAGTCTTTTGCCATTTGTACAGCAAAATCTTTAAGCATAGGATTGACACAGTGTCATCCTTGCCGAGCTGTAAAATGATAAAAACTTTGCTAGATAAACAGACATTTAAGGTGAGCAAATTTAAAATGTCGCTGGCGTTGTAGAGTGCTCCTTATTGGAGCTGCTCTCCACCTAAATTTGGGAACTACCCAGAGTTCTTGCTTGTATTTTGCATAATTTATGCGTCACTCTAATCCTGAAAGGGTCTTGTTTTGATATATATATAGATATATATATATATGGAAAATGTCACTTACCCAGTGTACATCTGTTCGTGGCATGAGACACTGCAGAGTCACATGCTTTGCACATACCGCCATCTAGTGTTGGGCTCGGAGTGTCACAAGTTGTTTTTCTTCGAAGAAGTCTTTTCGAGTCACAAGATCGAGGGACTCCTCCCCTTTCGGCTCCATTGCGCATGGGCGTCGACTCCATCTTAGATTGTTTTCCCCGCAGAGGGTGAGGTAGGAGTTGTGTATTATAGTAATAGTGCCCATGCAATGGAGTAAATATGTATGTAAATAATATGGTTTAAAGCAATATATTTACAAATTTACAAGTGTTCAAGATCAACTTCAGACGGCTACAGGCTCCCGGGGAGGCGGGCGGGCGCATGTGAATCTGCAGCGTCTCATGCCACGAACAGATGTACACTGGGTAAGTGACATTTTCCGTTCAATGGCATGTGTAGCTGCAGATACACATGCTTTGCATAGACTAGTAAGCAGTTATCTTCCCACAAGCGGTGGCTCAGGCTGTAGGAGTTGAAGTTGTTTGAAATAAAGTTCATAGTGCTGCTTGTCCTACTGTGGCTTGTTGTGTTGTTAACACATCCACGCAGTAGTGCTTGGTAAAGGTATGAGGCGTAGACCATGTGGCTGCCTTACATATTTCCGTCATTGGAATGTTTCCTAGAAAGGCCATGGTAGCACGTTTCTTTCTAGTTGAGTGTGCCTTTGGTGTTATAGGCAGTTCTTTTTTTGCTTTGAGATAACAGGTTTAAATGCATTTAATTATCCATCTTGCAATGCCTTGTTTGGATATTGGATTTCCTGTATGAGGTTTTTGGAAAGCAACGAACAGTTGTTTTGTTTTTCAAATTTGTTTTGTTCTGTCAAGGTAGTACATTAATGTTCTTTTGATGTCTAATGTATGTAGTGATCTTTCAGCTACAGAATCTGGTTCTGGAAAGAACACTGGTAGTTCTACTGTTTGATTTAAGTGGAACGGTGATATGACTTTTAGTAAGAACTTAGGATTTGTTCTTAAAACTACTTTATGCTTGTGTATTTGAATAAAGGGTTCTTGTATGGTAAATGCTTGTATTTCACTTACTCTTCTTAGAGATGTGATGGCAATTAGAAAAGCTACTTTCCATGTTAAATATTGTATCTCACATGAGTGCATGGGTTCTAACGGTGGACCCATGAGCCGTGTTAAGACAATGTTGAGGTTCCACGAAGGAACTGGTGGTGTTCTTGGTGGGATAATTCTTTTCAGGCCCTCCATAAAAGCCTTTATGACTGGGATCCTAAATAGAGAAGTTGTATGCGTAATTTGCAGATAAGCTGAAATTGCGGTGAGATGTATTTTAATGGATGAAAAAGCTAGCTTTGACTTTTGTAAGTGCAGTAGGTAGCTGATGATGTCTTTAGCAGATGCGTGTAAGGGTTGAAATTGTTTATTATGGCAGTAATAAACAAATCTTTTCCACTTATTTGCATAGCAATGTTTTGTGGTTGGTTTTCTAGCTTGTTTTATGACCTCCATACATTCCTGTGTAAGGTCTAGATGTCCTAATTCTAAGACTTCAGGAGCCAAATTGCTAGATTCAGCAATGCTGGATTTGGGTGTCTGATCTGTTGTTTGTGTTGAGTTAACAGATCTGGTCTGTTTGGTAGTTTGACATGAGGCACTACTGAGAGGTCTAGTAGTGTTGTGTACCAAGGTTGTCTTGCCCAAGTTGGTGCTATTAGTATGAGTTTGAGTTTGTTTTGACTCAATTTGTTTATTAGATATGGAAGGAGTGGGAGAGGGGGAAAAGCGTATGCAAATATCCCTGACCAGCTCATCCATAACGCATTCCCTGAGACTGATCTTGTGGGTACCTGGATGCGAAGTTTTTGCATTTTCTTTTGTTGCAAATAGGTCTATTTGTGGTGTTCCCCATCTTTGGAAGTAAGAGTTTAGTATTTGGGGCTGAATCTCCCATTCGTGGATCTGTTGGTGATCCCGAGAGAGATTATCTGCTAGCTGGTTCTGAATTCCTGGAATGAATTGCGCTATTAGGCGAATGTGGTTGTGAATCGCCCAATGCCATATTTTCTGTGCTAGGAGACACAACTGTGTTGAGTGTGTTCCTCCTTGTTTGTTCAGATAATACATCGTTGTCATGTTGTCTGATTTGACAAGAATGTGTTTGTGGATTATCATAGGTTGAAATGCTTTCAGCGCTAGAAATACTGCCAGTAGTTCTAAGTGATTTATGTGAAACTGTCTCTGTTGAGTGTCCCATTGTCCTTGGATGCTGTGTTGGTTGAGGTGTGCTCCCCACCCTATCATGGAGGCATCCGTTGCTATTACGTACTGAGGCACTGGGTCTTGAAAAGGCCGCCCTTTGTTTAAATTTATAGTGTTCCACCATTGAAGCGAGGTGTATGTTTGGCGGTCTGTCAACACTAGATCTTGAAGTTGACCCTGTGCCTGTGACCATTGCGATGCTAGGCACTGTTGTAAGGGCCGCATGTGCAATCTTGCGTTTGGGACAATGGCTATGCATGAGGACATCATGCCTAGTAGTTTCATCACTATCTTGGCTTGCATTTTTTGTTTTGGGTGCATGGCCTGTATTACATTGTGAAATGCCTGTACCCTTTGTGGACTTGGAGTGGCAATCCTTTTTGTTGTGTTGATGGTTGCTCCTAAGTATTGTTGTATTTGACATGGCAGAAGGTGTGACTTGTTGTAGCTGAGTGAGAAACCTAGTCTGTGAAGGGTTTCTATGACATACTTTGTGTGTTGTGAGCACCGTTCCTGCATGTTGGTTTTTATTAACCAATCGTCTAGGTACGGGAACACATGTATTTGCTGCCTTCTGATATGAGCAGCCACTACTGCCAGGCATTTTGTAAAACCTCTTGGCGCAGTTGTTATCCCGAATGGCAACACTTTGAATTGGTAATGTACCCCTTGGAATACAAACCTTAAGTATTTTCTGTGTAAAGGATGTATCGGTATATGGAAGTACGCATCCTTTAGGTCTAGTGTTGTCATGTAGTCTTGTTGTTTGAGCAATGGGATTACGTCCTGCAGTTTCACCATGTGAAAGTGATCTGATTTGATGTAGATATTTAATGTTCTGAGATCTAATATAGGTCTTAGAGTTTTGTCTTTTTTGGGTATGAGAAAGTACAGTGAGTAAACTCCTCTTCCTCTCTGATGAATCGGTACCAACTCTATTGCATCTTTTTGCAACAACGCTTGGACCTCCAGTTGTAGAAGATCCATGTGTTGTTTTGACATGTTGTGTGTTTTCGGTGGGACATTTGGAGGGAATTCTAGAAATTCTATGCAATAACCATGCTGGATAATGGCTAGGACCCACGTGTCTGTTATTTCCTCCCAGTTTTTGTAGAACTTGGTTAGTCTCCCCCCCCACTGGTGTTATGTGTTGGGGATTTGTGACATCAAAGTCACTGTTTATTTTGTGGAGTTTTGGGACTTTGGAGCTTCCCTCTAGTCTTTGGGAACTGTCCCCCTCTATATTGTCCCCGAAAACTTCCCCGCTGGTATTGGCTCTGATAAGTGGGTCTTGTTTGTGAGGTTGTGGGTTCTGTGCTTTGTCCTCGAAACCCCCCTCGAAACTGTGAGTTCCGAAATGTGCCTCTGCTCTGTGGGGAGTAGAGTGCGCCCATGGCTTTGGCCGTATCTGTGTCCTTTTTAAGTTTTTCGATAGCAGTGTCCACCTCCGGCCCAAACAACTGCTGTCCGTTAAATGGCATATTCAGCACAGCTTGTTGTATTTCCGGCTTGAATCCAGATGTACGCAGCCATGCATGTCTCCTTATTGTTACTGCTGTATTTACAGTCCTAGCAGCTGTGTCTGCTGCATCCATTGCTGACCGTATCTGATTGTTCGAGATACTCTGTCCTTCCTCCACCACTTGTTGTGCTCTCTTTTGGAACTCCTTGGGCAAATGTTCTATAAAATGTTGCATTTCATCCCAATGAGCCCTATCATATCTCGCCAACAAGGCCTGTGAGTTGGCAATGCGCCATTGGTTGCCTGCTTGTGCCGCCACTCTTTTCCCCGCCGCGTCGAACTTACGACTCTCTTTGTCTGGAGGTGGTGCATCTCCTGAGGTGTGTGAGTTTGCCCTTTTGCGTGCTGCCCCTACTACCACTGAGTCTGGGGTTAACTGTTGTGTGATGTACACAGGGTCTGTTGGTGGCGGTTTATATTTGTTCTCAACCCTTGGAGTTATGGCCCTTCCTTTCACAGGCTCCTCAAACACTTGTTTGGAGTGTTTTAGCATTCCAGGTAGCATGGGGAGGCTCTGGTACTGGCTATGTGTGGACGACAGTGTGTTAAATAGAAAGTCGTCTTCAATTGGCTCTGCATGCAGGCTGACATTATGAAACGCCGCTGCTCTTGACACCACCTGTGTGTAGGCGGTAATGTCCTCAGGTGGTGACGGTCTAGCTGGATAACAGTCAGGACTGTTATCTGACACTGGCGTATCATAAAGATCCCACGCGTCTGGATCACCCTGACTCATCCCTGTATGAGTTGGGGACTGCATCATTGGTGGAGTGGCTACTGGTGATGGTTGTGGAGAGCGTTGTGGAGATGGTGGCGGGGTTACTCGTCTTGCCACCTTTGCCTGTGGCTGCTTGTCTTTCTCTTGGAAGGCAAGTTTCCGTTTCATTCGTATTGGAGGGAGAGTACTTTATCTTCCCTGTCTCCTTTTGAATGTGGAGCCTTCTTTGGGTGTAATCTGGCTCCATTGTCTCTAGCTCCTGTCCAAATCTATATGTTTGCATTTGTGAGGACAGGCCTTGTTCCTCTGTGTAGGAACTTGCTTTCGGTTCCGATGCCGGATGTTTCGGTACCGAAACCTTTTCGGCTGCTTTTTTCGGTTCCGATGACACTTTTTTGCTCTTCGGCATAGTGATCTCTTGATGCTGACTTATTTCGGTGCCGCTCTCTCAGTGCTGAGATTGCTCTGACCCGGTGTTGAGTCTGCTCTGTGCCGGTATCTCAACCGGAGTCGGATGGCTTCGACACATGCATGCCCTTTTTCGGTGCCGATGCTCGGTCACCTATTTTTCGGGTTAAGCCATGGCCTGCCGGCGGTGGCGTCCCCTGGGCTTTAGTGGTCTTTGCGTGAGTTTTGTGTATCGACGTCTTACTCACGGTTTTCGGCGTCTGTTCAGGGTTGACCTCTTCCGAGTCCGAATCCTCGATGGAGAAGGTTTCCTCTTCTTCCTCCACGTGTTTTTGTCCTGTCGGCACCGACGCCATCTGTAGTCTTCTTGCTCGTCGGTCCCTTAAGGTCTTTCTGGACCGAAACGCTCGACAGGCCTCACAGGTATCCTCCCTGTGTTCTGGAGACAAACACAAATTACAAACCAGATGCTGATCTGTATAAGGATACTTGTGACATTCGGGGCGGAAGCGGAATGGGGTCCGTTCCATTAGCATTGAAGACGCACGTGGTCGGGCCGACCAGGCCCCGCAGGGGAATCAAAAACCCCGAAGGGCCGTCGGAGCTCTTCAAAATTCTGTGTCGATCTGTTGTAACTAACCCAATAACGAACCCAAACAACACCGTCGCATTTTCCGAGATTTTCACTAACTTTCCGAACCGAAACGCGGAGCGAAAAGGAACACGTCCGAACCCGATGGCGGAAAGAAAACAATCTAAGATGGAGTCGACGCCCATGCGCAATGGAGCCGAAAGGAGAGAAGTCCCTCGATCTCGTGACTCGAAAAGACTTCTTCGAAGAAAAACAACTTGTAACACTCCGAGCCCAACACTAGATGGCGGGATGTGCACAGCATGTGTATCTGCAGCTACACATGCCATCGAACATATATATAAATATAAAAACACCTAGTGGCAGTCACCACTAGGTAGTTATTGTTAGGACCATGTTTCTAAAGCAAAAAATGTTTTTGACTTGCCTGTATCTTTGGCACCGTTTGACAAATCTTCACAAACTTTTCCCAAAGAAGTGTTGGGGTGATTCTTGCCCATGGAAAATTTTGGGGAGATCCGTCAAGCGGTGGCTGAGAAAGTGGGAGTGGGGGGGTTTACAAAAAAGTTGTGGTTCCCATGATAATTCCCATAGGAGCTTTAGACACTTCTACAGCTCGAACCACTGGACAGAATTACACCAAACTTAGCAGAAAGCTAGCTTTTGGTACAGAGATTGATTATTTGATGTAAATCTGTTAAGTAGTCTTTAGGAAATATAGGGAAATCCAAATTTATATATCTCTAGCCTCTGCATCATCTCGAATAATTAGAAAAATTTGCAACCTGACTAGAAAGTTGTGGCTGCCATTTTAGTACACGGAACACTGTCCCCAGAGGTGAAAATTGTAATTGAAAGTAGCATAAAGGTCAGAGTGAAGGTACCCTGCCCCCAGGGGTGTGATATAGGTGTGTTTTAGGGGCAAATTATGGGTTTCAAATATTTTGCGTTTCCATGCGTGGCATTCATGAAAATTCACAGACTCATTCATACAGTAATTCATTCACTCATACATGCACTCAGAGACTCATGCACCCACTAACACACCCACTCAAGACACTCATGCACCCACTCACAGATCCATTGACGGAGACAGGCCCTGTGGCCAACCTGCACTGTGGATGGCCAAAGGCCATGAGTGGCATAGGGTTAGGTGTTTATAAGGGCTTACCTGCAAGGCCTGGCTGCAGGCCAGGCTTTGCGACCAACCAGTGTGCGGCAGGGGTTGGAATAATGTATATTAATTAAAATTACTTTACGTTAAAAAACACATAGGAAAAAAAACAGAAAAAAAAATCAAAGGTTACAGGGACGTTATGATTAGGTTCTGAATTTACTCATACAAAACCACTGAAATTCAGCAGTTAGAGTTCCTTCAAGTAATGATAACTAGGTGACCCTAATAAGTCAAATGCAAAAGCACAGAAACACTTTCATGAAGCTACAGTTCCACTAGTCGTTTCTAGGTGTCTCTCAAGTCAAATGCAAAACAATTGATATTAGTTTGTGAAGGTGCAGTCCAAACGTTGTTACTAGGTGTCCGTTTCTAGTCAGATGCACAAGCCTTAAAATTCCCAAATGAAGCCACAGTGCCACTAATCATTATTAAGCGTCCCTATCAAATCAGATGCACAGAGGTGAAATTATTGTATGAAGCTGCAGTTCCACTAGGCATTATTAGGGGTCCCTCACAAGTCAACTGCAAAGGCACTGAAATATTTTCATGAAACTGCAGTTACACTAGTTAACAGAGGTCCCACTCAAGTCAGAAGCAATTGCTTAAAGTGACTTGCACCAAGCCAAGGGGGTATGGCTGTAGAATAAAACACTGCATAAACGCTTTTGCTATTTGAATCACTTGTGCTCGTTTTCCATAACATTAATTGTCAAAGCTGGCCCATATAAATTAGTAAACATTAATACATTTCTTTATTTCTTTAAAGTTTGTGATCACACCCTACTATTTATATGAACTTCTGTTTGTTGGCAAGTACAATTTGCAGGAAGCTGCCCCTGTATATACTTTACCAAAGTAAGGTATAGTGTACACAGAGTCTAGTGGATCCCCAGATGTTTTACAGAGGCTAAAGTAGATAATACTAATGCTCTCTTTTGTGGTAGTGTGGTCGAGCAGTTAAGCTTAGTGCTAAGTATTTGTGGTACAATCAAATTCATGAAATGAGGCACACACTCAAGTACTAACTCCAGGCCAATGTTTTTTGTATCAAAAATATACTTTGTTAATTTATTTCTAGGACCAAAAGGATCTTTGTTGCAGGTAAGTACAGTTTCAAGAATGTACTACTTTCAAGTATCAAATGCACTTTGTTTAGAATTCCCAGGTTTAAAGGTAAGTAATAATGAAAATGTCACTTACCCAGTGTACATCTGTTCGTGGCATTAGTCGCTGCAGATTCACATGTTTGGCACAGTCCGCTGCCTGGTGTTGGGCTCGGAGTATTACAAGTTGTTTTTCTTCGAAGAAGTCTTTTTGGTCACGGGACCGAAGGACTCCTCCCTCCTCGGCTCCATTGCGCATGGGCGTCGACTCCATCTTAGATTGTTTTCCCCGCAGAGGGTGAGGATGGAGTTGTTTGGTATAAATAGTGCCCATGCAATGGAGTGAATATGTATGTACGTTAAGAGTTTCTAATAATTATTTACAAATGTTCAGATGTTTAAGATTTATGATCTACTTCTAAACGGCTACAGGCTTCCCGGGGAGGTGGGAGGGTACATGTGAATCTGCAGCGACTAATGCCACGAACAGATGTACACTGGGTAAGTGACATTTTCAGTTCGATGGCATATGTTGCTGCAGATACACATGTTTGGCATAGACTATAAAGCAGTTACCTCCCCTAAAAGCGGTGGTTTAGCCTGTAGGAGTTGAAGTAGTTTGGAATAATGTTCTTAGTACAGCTTGGCCCACTGTAGCTTGTTGTGCATTTAGTACGTCTACACAGTAGTGTTTAGTAAACGTATGAGGCGTAGACCAGGTTGCAGCCTTACATATTTCGCTCATAGGAATGTTTCCTAGAAAGGCCATTGTAGCACCTTTCTTTCTGGTTGAGTGTGCCTTTGGTGTAATAGGCAATTCTCTTTTGGCTTTAAGATAGCATGTTTGAATGCATCTGACTATCCATCTAGCAATGCCTTGTTTAGAGATTGGATTTCCTATGTGTGGTTTTTGAAAAGCTATGAACAGTTGTTTTGTTTTCCTGATTAGCTTTGTTCTGTCAATGTAATACATTAGTGCTCTTTTGATGTCTAATGTATGTAGTGCCCTTTCAGCCACAGAATTTGGTTGTGGGAAGAACACTGGCAATTCTACTGTTTGATTTAAATGGAATGGTGAGATTACTTTTGGCAGAAATTTTGGATTTGTTCTTAGAACTATTTTATTGTTGTGTATTTGAATAAATGGTTCTTGTATGGTAAATGCCTGTATTTCACTTACTCTTCTGAGGGATGTGATTGCAATGAGAAATGCGACCTTCCAGGTTAGATATTGCATTTCACAGGAATGCATGGGTTCGAAAGGTGGACCCATGAGTCTTGTTAAGACGATGTTAAGATTCCATGAAGGAACTGGTGGTGTTCTTGGTGGTATAATTCTTTTTAGCCCTTCCATGAATGCTTTAATAACTGGTATTCTAAATAGAGACGATGAATGAGTAGTTTGTAGGTAAGCAGATATTGCTGCGAGGTGTATTTTTATAGATGAAAAAGCGAGATTTGCTTTTTGCAAATGTAGTAGGTATCCTACTATGTCTTTAGTAGAGGCATGTAATGGTTGTATTTGATTGGCATGGCAGTAGTAAACAAATCTTTTCCACTTAGATGCATAGCAGTGTCTAGTGGAAGGTTTTCTAGCTTGTTTTATGACCTCCATGCATTCTTGTGTGAGGTCTAAGTGTCCGAATTCTAGGATTTCAGGAGCCAAATTGCCAGATTCAATGATGCTGGGTTTGGATGCCTGATCTGTTGTTTGTGTTGTGTTAACAGATCTGGCCTGTTGGGTAGTTTGACATGCGGTACTAGTGAAAGGTCTAGTAGAGTTGTATACCAAGGTTGTCTTGCCCATGTGGGTGCTATCAGTATGAGTTTGAGTTGGTTTTGACTCAACTTGTTTACTAGATATGGAAGGAGAGGGAGAGGGGGAAAAGCGTACGCAAATATCCCTGACCAACTCATCCATAGAGCATTGCCTTGTGATTCGCGGTGTGGGTACCTGGATGCGAAGTTTTGGCATTTTGAGTTTTCTTTTGTTGCGAACAAATCTACCTGGGGTGTTCCCCAAATTTGAAAGTACTTGTTCAGAACTTGGGGGTGAATTTCCCATTCGTGGACTTGTTGGTGGTCTCGCGAAAGGTTGTCTGCTAGTTGGTTTTGTATTCCTGGAATAAATTGTGCTATTAGGCGAATGTTGTTGTGAATCGCCCACTGCCAAATTTTTTGTGTTAGGAGGCACAATTGTGTTGAGTGTGTTCCTCCTTGTTTGTTTAAATAATACATTGTTGTCATGTTGTCTGTTTTGACAAGAATGTATTTGTGTGTTATTATGGGTTGGAAGGCTTTTAACGCTAGAAATACTGCTAACAGTTCTAGGTAATTGATATGAAATTTTGTTTCGTGTATATCCCATTGTCCTTGAATGCTGTGGTGATTGAGGTGTGCTCCCCACCCTGTCATGGAAGCATCTGTTGTTATAACGTATTGAGGCACTGGGTCCTGAAATGTCCGCCCTTTGTTTAAATTTTTGCTGTTCCACCATAGAAGCGAGAGGTATGTTTGGCGGTCTACCAACACCAGATTTTGAAGTTGACCCTGTGCCTGTGACCATTGTGATGCTAGACACTGTTGTAAGGGTCGCATGTGTAGTCTTGCGTTTGGGACAATGGCTATGCATGATGACATCATGCCTAGAAGTTTTAGCACAAATTTTGCTTGTATCTTTTGGTTTGGAAACATAGCACTTATTACCTTGTGGAATGCCTGCACTCTTTGTGGACTTGGAGTGGCAATTCCTTTTGATGTGTTGATGGTTGCTCCTGGATATTGTTGTGTTTGACACGGTTCTAGGTGTGATTTTGTATAGTTGATGGAAAACCCCAGTTTGTGAAGGGTTTGTATGACAAATGTGGTGTCGTTTGCGCATTTTTTTACTGTGTTGGTCTTGATTAGCCAATCGTCTAGGTAAGGGAACACATGTATCTGTTGTCTCCTGATGTGTGCTGCTACTACTGCTAGACATTTTGTGAACACTCTTGGTGCAGTTGTTATTCCGAATGGCAACACCTTGAATTGGTAATGTATTCCTTTGAATACGAACCGTAGGTACTTTCTGTGAGAAGGGTGTATTGGTATATGAAAGTACGCATCCTTTAGGTCTAATGTGGTCATGTAATCTTGCTGTTTGAGCAGTGGAATGATGTCTTGTAGTGTGACCATGTGAAAATGGTCCGATATGATGTAGGTATTTAGTGTCCTGAGATCTAATGTTGGTCTTAATGTTTTGTCTTTTTTTGGAATTAGAAAGTACAGGGAGTAAACTCCTGTGTTTTTTTGTTGTACTGGTACTAACTCTATTGCATCCTTTTGCAGTAGTGCTTGAACTTCTAGTCCTAAAAGTTCTAAATGTTGTGGTGACATTTTGCGTGTTTTGGGGGGGATGTTTGGTGGGAAGTTGTGGAATTCTATGCAATAGCCATGTTGGATTATTGCTAATACCCAATTGTCTGTTGTAATCTGTTGCCAAGATTGGTAGAATTGGCTTAGTCTTCCCCCCACTGGTGTTGAGTGAAGGGGTTGCGTGACTTGAAAGTCACTGTTTAGGTGGAGGTGTTTTTGGAGTCTGGAATCTTCCCCTACTCCTTGGGAATTGACCCCCCCGATATCCCCTGAAACCTCCCCTTTGGAAGGAACCCTGATATGGTGTGGTTCTTGTTTGTTGGCTGGTGGTGTCTGTGGGTTGGCCACGAAACCCCCCTCTAAATGGAGTTTTTCTGAAAGAGCCTCCGCTCTGCGGGGAGTAGAGTGCGCCCATGGCCTTGGCCGTGTCTGTGTCCTTTTTAAGTTTTTCAATGGCTGTATCCACTTCAGAGCCAAAAAGTTGTTTCTCGTTGAAGGGCATATTAAGGACAGCCTGCTGGATTTCAGGTTTGAAGCCTGAAGTGCGTAGTCAAGCGTGTCTCCTTATGGTGACAGCAGTGTTGACTGTTCTTGCTGCAGTATCGGCTGCGTCTAGTGAAGAGCGGATTTGATTGTTTGAGATCGTTTGTCCCTCTTCAACTATTTGCTGCGCCCTTTTTTGGTATTCCTGGGGAAGATGGTCTACGAGAAGTTGCATCTCGTCCCAGTGTGCGCGGTCATATCTGGCCAGCAGCGCTTGTGAATTTGCGATGCGCCACTGGTTGGCTGCCTGTGATGCTACTCTTTTTCCTGCCGCATCAAATTTTCGGCTTTCTTTGTCCGGAGGTGGGGCGTCGCCAGATGTATGTGAATTTGCTCTCTTGCGAGCTGCCCCTACTACCACGGAGTCAGGTGGTAACTGCGAAGTAATAAACACTGGGTCTGTGGGTGGTGGTTTGTATTTTTTATCCACCCTTGGGGTGATGGCTCTTGATTTTACGGGCTCTTCAAAAATTTGTTTTGCGTGTCGTAACATCCCTGGTAGCATTGGGAGACATTGATATTGGCTGTGTGTAGCCGAGAGGGTGTTAAATAAAAAATCATCCTCTATAGGATCGGAATGCAGTTGGACATTGTGGAATTCTGCTGCCCTAGCCACCAGTTGCGAGTATGAGGTACTGTCCTCTGGCGGTGACGGCTTTGTGGGGTATGACTCGGGATCATTGTCCGGCACTGGGGTGTCATACAGGTCCCAAGCGTCTTGATCCTGATCGTCATGACTTATGGTAGTTTGCGCTGGTGAGTGCATTTGTGGCGGTGTTTGTGCCGGCGATGCCTGTGGTGGAGAGGGCGGAGGCGTGACTTTTTTAACCACTTTGGCTTGTGGTTGTGCGTCATCCTTTGGAAGTCCGATCCTTCTTTTCCTCATGATTGGGGGAAGGGTTGTTATCTTCCCTGTGTCTTGGTGGATGTACAGTCTCTTTTGTGTGTAGTCCGATTCTACACTTTGGAGCTCTTGTCCAAATCTGTGCATTTGGCCACTTATTCCTTGTTCCTCTGAGTAGGATGAAGGTGTGGTATTTTTCGGCGCCGAGAGAGAATCTTTTTTCGGTTTCGGCACCGACAGAATTTTTGTTCCTTTCGGCATGGATTCTCGGTGCCGATGTTTTTCGGTGCCGGTATCTTGTTTTTGTCTCTCGGAGCCGCTTTCTCGGCTCCGAGGTTGCTCCATGGCGGTCCCTCGACCGGAGTCGGGTGTCTTCGCTATGGGCGTGCCCTTTTTCGGCGCCTTCGACGGGTCGCCTGTTTTATGGGTCGAGCCATGGCCTGTTGGCAGTGGCGTCCCCTGGGCTTTCGGTTTGTCGATGGATTTACTTTTCGACGTCTTACTCACAGTTTGTTGCTGTTGTTCGACGTCGGAGTCTCCGGATTCTGATTCCGGAACCGAGAATGTTTCCTCTTCGTCGTCGAAACGTTGTTTGGTCGGCGTGGACGCCATTTGTAGACGCCTGGCTCTTCGGTCCCGGAGTGTTTTTCTGGACCGGAAGGCTCGACAGGCTTCACAGGTATCCTCCTTGTGCTCGGGGGACAAGCACAAGTTACAGACCAAGTGCTGATCTGTATAAGGATACTTACTGTGACATTTTGGGCAGAAACGAAACGGGGTCCGTTCCATCGGCTTCGATGTCGCACGCGGTCGGGCCGACCAGGCCCCGATGGGGGATCGAAACTACCCCAAAGTCTTCCGATGATCGGTGTCGATGTACCTAACTATCCCGATACCGAACGGAACAATACCGACGCTTTCTTCCGAGATTCTGACTAACTTTCCGAACCGAAACACGGAGCGAAAAGGAATACGTCCGAACCCGACAGCGGAAAAAAACAATCTAAGATGGAGTCGACGCCCATGCGCAATGGAGCCGAGGAGGGAGGAGTCCTTCGGTCCCGTGACCAAAAAGACTTCTTCGAAGAAAAACAACTTGTAATACTCCGAGCCCAACACCAGGCAGCGGACTGTGCCAAACATGTGTATCTGCAGCAACATATGCCATCGAACTTATCAGTTTCAAAAGTGGACACTTACTGCAATTTCTCAGAGAAAGCAATGCATTGCTAGGAAAGGAAACATACCAACTCAATTTGCAGGTAAGTACTCGACTTGTGATCCCAGTCTTCGGGGTTCCACAGGGCAAAGTTTAAGTAGACACCAAGAGTGCACCGCCAGCAACAACGGGCCTGCCGGGTGTAGGGGGTCAAAGTTGGTGTTGGGCACCCAATGGAATCCTACGGAGACAGGGGGCACTTAGAAAGAAACAGCTTGCAGGTAAGCACCCGTGACTTCAGGGCACAGACATGGGAGTTTAGATCTGTAGGGGGGGGCCGCAGGTCAGCACCAAACACACATCCTCCGCTGCACAGGGGCAGCCGGGTGTAGGGTACAAACAGAGCATCAGGCACCCAATTCTTTTAAATGAGGGAACTCCAGAGATCACAAAGATGCTGTAGGTGTCGTCCAAGGAGTCGACTGAAAAAAACCAACTGCTGGACTGGTAGGTAGAGAGCCCATTGGACGTTGATGGACCATCAGTTGGGTTCCCCAAGGTCGAGGGGGGCTGAAGGTGCAGGGGTACCTTTGGGCGTCAGGAAATCATCACCTGAGCCAGTCGCGTTCAGCGGGGTCCTCTGGATTTAGGGTGCAGGCATCGTTGGGTTGGTCAGGAGTGGTCATGATTTTAACTTGATCTGCTTCCAAGAGACTTGGTGTAACGAGGATTTCCATAATAATAGTTTTCATTATATCGTGCTCTTGCTGTACAATCCAATATGGCAGTCCTGAGAGGGGCGATGTCAGGGGGTGTCAGCTTCGGGGGGAATTGGTGGTCTCATTGACAGCAAATTGCACTAACCTTACTCTGAGTTTGTTGTCCTCCTCACACTTCTAACAAACTTTTGTTGTTGAAAAATGTAGGGGGGGACAATTTTTACTGCAATTTTTTTTATCACTAAAATACTTTGGTAGTTAAAGATTTAGAGAATGAACTAAATAAACAACTTAGGAATTTCCACACACTCCACTTATACTATGAGTGAGAGAATTCAATGTTATGAGTTGTTAACATCCCAGCAAGACAGTCTGTGCTTTGTAGATGCATTTGGGGAGGGTCACTCCCATTTTAAACATAATGCACAGGGTGATGTTTTAAATATTTTAATCATAACATATAATTTACCTTTAGCATCCTCAGTTTAGATGGGCGTAGACAGCTATTCACTGCTGAACTTTACAGGGAAAGAAGTATGGAGCACCACTGATATAATCTTATTATCTGCTCCCTTAAGTAATGTGATGTCTAATTTTAAGGTCACGCCCAAATGTTATAGTGACCATAACCCACTTAATTTTATTCATCTTGGATGGAAATAAAAACAAAAGGATGGTCTGGCAGTCAATACTCTAGAAATTAAGGTGTCTGTCTAAAATAGGATAAAACTGACCCTACCAGTTTTCTGACAGAATTATTGTTAGACTATGGTGGTCATATAAAGAAGTGCCTGAACTCTGATGGCGATCCTAACAAAATTCATATATGCCTTCCAGTCACTTAGTGAGACCATAAGTCACAGGTTGATCAGTAAAAGTCATTGATCATATAAACCCAGACCGGGCTGGATTTACCAAGCATGCTCTGGGGGTCATTAACAGCTTTCAATTGCCCTTATAAGAGTACCCCGGGGTCAAGAGAAGGAATCAGGCTCTCCAGGGATAATTATAAACAGACACTAAAAGAAACAGTGGTAGGAAATTAAGGAAAAAGCCTGGGATGATCTGGAAGCAGATGGTAAATATAAGATGCTGGAGCATTTTGGAGGGTAGTAACTTCACCTTCACTTTACATCGATTGGTCCTCCCCAGAAACTATAATTCAAGCTGAACAGTGGGTTGAACACTTTTCAAAAGTTTTCAACTCGGACAAGGTCCTTAATGGGACAGAACCTTTTGAACCTTTGGCTGAAGAGGAGGGGCTACTGTAGTTTTCCCTTCTCTATCCAAATGGTCACAAATGTATTGATGGCCTGCTTCTCAGGTAAAGCCACGGGCCCAGATGGTTTACCAGTGGGCGTTTTAAAAGTCATATTTCTTTGTGGGCTCTGCTGTTGATGAAAGTGATCGGGCTGCCACTACTGGAGTGTTCCCATCCACTTAGTCATAAGCAACAATAGTTCCTATATTTAGTAACGGAGATGGGAGCCTCCCTGCCTTTTTCTGCTTATTTTCGCTGCTTGACTCAATGGTTCACGTTTCAGGAAGAGTTTTACTCACAAGGCTAGCGAGTTTGGTAGAGGACAGATGTGAACAGTGTACTGCTGGGCTGATGGGGCACACACAAGCTTTGGCAGTAGCTGTACCTGTAAATGTGCATGGTTCTATACACAGAAAAACAATAAAAAGGGTTAATTAAAAATATAGAGAATATCAGTGAATATCCCAAGATAGATAATTCTTGATGAGCAAAATATCTTAATTGTGGTTTACAGATTTTTCAAGGCTTTTAACCCACTCATGAAACAGAGTTCATGTTTTTGACTAAAATGTGATGTTTATAATCTACCTCAAAACAAATATGTCAGTGGTAAAGATAATGCAGGAAATGTCTTGGTCTCTGAATGTTGCACTGTCAGATGAGTACAGATAAGATTTCTAGCATCTGTGCACAGATGATGTTTCATCTAGAAATGAATCTGCACATGATATAGTATATTGCAATCCTTGTTAGTTAAAAAGAAACTCTGTACAAAAATACAGAAAATATATATTTTTCAACATTACCAAGAACCCAAATGTTTTAATAGAAGCTCTGAATGCTAAGCACAGAAGAACATTTATGAAAGTCTCTAAATTGTTTATCTGGTTATATTATTTGCAACGTGTCACACAGATAAAGAAAGACAAAAGTATAATTTTCCACACAAAAAAGGTTCATTCTATTTCGGTTTGGCATTGCCAGGTTTGTGCAGATCTATCAAGTGAAGGCAAAAAAAAATTAAGTGACATTTACCATTTTAATTCCCATAGCATTCTTTGCTCTATGATTAAACTAAAATGGCTGAACAAATTTACACCAAAACTGGCATGAAAGTAGAACTTAACTCAAGAAAGTGTTTTTGATTTGTTTGGTGTAAATCTGTTAAGTGATTATCTGGACTGTTAAATCCACAGTGGACAGTGAACCTGGGTTTGAGGTCCTTCTGTAGATCCAAATATTAAGATCTGATTGGTCAAGGGAGCTTTTCTCTGTGTCGCCATGTTAGCCCTACAAACACAGAACTGTCCATGGACCTGAAGCTCTCTGATTGTCTGGGCACTACAGAGCAAAATCTACTGTGGGCGCTCTTATAAGACTGGATCTGCGTGTCCTGAAAAATAAAAATTAAATTAAATGAGCCAAATGGGGGCAGGGTAGCATCTCCTAAGCCCTAGGATTAAATGATGGTAGAGTCTTGGGTTCTAAGGAACCCCCCTCTTAAGTTAGAATATCTATTAATAATAAAAACAATATTTTGCTACAGGGGTTGTAAGCCCTGGGGACGGAAAAAGAAAAAAAGAGGGCACATAGCTGGCCATGTTGTTGTTCTTTTGATAGCTTTCTTTTTTGTACCATTGGCAAATTGGTGTTTTAAGCATGGTGGACAGTGCAAGCCATGGCTTGTTTTGCATGCACTGGCAGCCATAACTAGTGAATCCCACTGGTTTTACGAGTTTCACCAAAACTATAAATCAGTTTGAACTTTTTTTGTTTTTTTAATGAACGTCTATTTTTATATGATGAACTTAGATTTCTCCCCTCCAACCCTCTCCCCTCCCCCACCTGACTGCACAGGAGTCCAACAATTGTTGTGAATGGAGGTTTGTTAGCACTGTGCTCAATCCATTCCGGTTGTCTTGAACCACCGCTGCATAAAACAGTTGGCCTATGATGTTTAGCTTGCTGCCTATCATCATTATTAATATTATTATTATTACATTTTCTTTGGATTTTGGATTTGCAGATCCCATGTTGGAACCAAGGCATAGGCAGATACCAGACCTGCAAAAGTAGGCAGATTACAACAGTGAATCAAGCAATAAAGTTTCATCCATAAGTCTGGTAAACAACAAGCTTACCTTACTTAGAAACATAGCATAATAACGATGCAGTGGCAAGTGAAAGGTGACCTGGTTAGGAGCTGGCTGAAAGAAAAATCAAGCAGTATCAAAATGATTAACATTGCAAGACATTTCTACACTGCAAATTTAATCAAGGGTCTGCAATCAAACATACCTCATCTATGAAGTTGATGGCATCGAACCAGTCCTGAAGTGCTTCAAGGCAATATCTAACAACATTTCTAGTATAGTCTTGTGTCTCCTAGGGAAAGAAGTGTCAGAACATTAAACAGTTCAAATAATTTCACTTACATTTGTGACATAAGTAATGATCACTGGGAAACTGAAATGTAGCGTTCAAAATGCAGGTTTGCACAACTCAGAGGGTGTATTTTGAGAATTTCCAGACAAGTCAGCAGTATAGTAGAAGATCTGCAGATTTTGACAAAGAGGGAAATAATTCTAAGGAATACATAAGGATGTTTCACTGACTCAAGTCACTTCCTCTATATCTAAAGTGAGTGCAGATATTTGTTTCATGCAGCTTTATCCTTATAATGTTAACACACTAGTGCTAAATACCACGCAACCAATACTATCTATGCTTTTCTAGCTGGTGTTATCCATATCTTCTTTGCTTTGACCTATATTATTTTATTCTATTCTATTATTTTTGTCATTTGTTTATAGTTTTTGTTCCATGTAACACTTTTGTATTAAAGGTCGACTGTGCTTTAAACGCTGGTGTCCCCACAGTACCTCCACAATAGTTCAGAATGCTCAAACAGATGAGGACAATGTCAATTTATGATTCAAATAAAGGCATTCTCTTTTAATTTTGACTGTAAATGCAAAGAAAGAAATGTACAGGATGCCTTACCAAGTTTAAACGATGCAATGAAAAATGGATAAAAGATCACTAAAAATTATTACTGTTTGCCTTGTGCAACATATTCACAATTGAAGGCAGTAACAAACGATCTATGATACTCTCCAGAAAAATAAATAGATTTCAATAAATGAATACGGTTCCATTAGCACGAGATTGTTATGCTAGAGCATAAGGTGAACATTGAAAGAAACTGCATGCGATACAACAAAGACTATCAAAAGGGTATAGGAAATGTAGTGGCAGAACTTCATGCGATCACTGATGGAGACATAATAAAGAACTTCAATTTTTTAGATGTCAACCAGCATTTAAAATGAAACGCTGATAAAGGATTAGTTTCCACTTGTATTATGAGCAATGCTTACAAGAAACAGAAGATCAATTTTTTGTCCTGATGAAAGCCCAAGAACCCCTAGTGGCCACAATCTATGGGCTGAAACATGTCAACAAATAAATAGGGTAATAGGGTCATCATTCCCTACTGTTACCCACCATATAGTTTGTAACCATACTTGAGCAACCACCTGCAAAGGGGAAACCTGGGTAGCTTAAGTTATTTTTATTCTTTAAGACCCCGGGTGCTATTATTCAAAATGCACCCTGGAATATGGTTGAGCTCCTCCTGGTTTTTAGGGAGCAAGATGAGACCCGATGATAAAGCATGCCACTACTACCGTGGGTGAGGGCCCTTAAAAATAAATACTTGTATTTCTGCAGCAGACAGTGATTAGCCCAGGCGAACACACGTAGTCTCACAATTAAGATAAAGCTATTCCTGAGTTGGCTAACAGTAAGCCCCTGACTTTCACAGCATATATACAGACTATTATGAAGAATATTCTAATGTGAAGTAGCCTCAACTTCTCTGAATGTACAAGAAAATGTAGACTGCTGGACAGTCACCTTTCTCTACTACAGCAATTAATTGAGTTGTTGTTAAAGCCAGGCAAGTCAGCGAAGGCATGTGCCTCCCATTTGAGACACTAGCTAATTAAAACACAACAAAAAGTCTAGTGAAACTATTAACATGAGGTGATTCTCATCTATATCTTTTTTTGGTCCTCCCAGACAAGGCAGTTTCATAAGGGGCAGATTTACACAGGTTAAATTAAGAATGTTTTTTTATTTATTTTGCATAATGTAGATCTCCAGATTCCAAAAATGTTGGTGGCTGTTTATGCAGAAAAGGTCTGTGACACTGAGTGGCTTTTTGATCAGTGGCACAGGTGTGGGAAATTATTTCTCTCCATCATGAGGTTGCTTTACACTGCTCCTGTTGCTAATGTTTGTTTTAATGGAATGATTTCTATGGATATATATCCAAGCAGAAGAACGAGGCAGTGATGTCGATTGTCGCCACAGCTGTTTGCCTTGGCAGTAGAACGACTGGCCAGTTGGATATGGGAAGTAAACTCTAACAAAGGCACTAAGATCTTTGCTCCTAAACATATTAGTTTACATGCTGATGACAGCTTTGCTTGTGGCAAGCATCCCTGGGCTAATTTGGCTCCAATATTAACTAACATCTGTGAGTTTCGTACATACTCTAGCATATGCATGAACTGGGACAATCAGAGTTGCTGTCGCTTTACACTGGCTGCTTGATTAATTTCCATTTGCTGGTCTCATGCAGAGAACCCAATATTCAGGGGTGACATTCACCAATCATATGACAGCCTTGTATGAAAGAAATTAAACAGCAGTGTTGAATGAAATAGAGGTAAAGGTTTATACTTGGAAAATTCTGCCTCTTTCTTTATCAAGTCTTATTTTATTGATCAAGATGATAGTGTTAGCTCAATTGGGATGTTCCTCACATTTTAGCTAGATATTCTGTGTTTAAGAGGAGACAAAGCCAAGTGCAGGTCACATGGATGAAACAAGGGAGATGCATATGCATTAATCTGTCACAATGTTGTCAGATATTTCTTTTTGTTTTTTTGTTTTTTAGAGTGAGGAAACATGACTCATATTACTTTCAAGTAATAGCTGTTGGGTGAGTCCTTTAAATGGGCACTCAGCGCCTATGTCAACTACGCCTTTAGTGAACATTAGGACACTACAGATGGAAAAAAAATGAGTGGATTAATCCCTTTCTTTGAATCTGTCATAGAATATGTTACCCATTCTTTTATTACTTGTCAAGTGTTTTTTAGTTGTCAACATGACAGATAACAGGACCTTCAAAGACTTAGGTGGGTAAAGGCTAATTCCTCAAGAGACCTACATCTCAAAATCAGAGATGGAAAGAAACACTCTCGGACTGGAGATACATAACTGAAAAGGTCATGGCACAGAAGCATAACATATGCAGCAATTTTGCAACCTTTGACATCCCAGGCAGACTCGGGAATAGAAGGACTCAATGTGTTACTTGAGAAAGCATCTCACATATAGCCTCAACTCCGCCCATTACAGGACATAGTACATAAAAAAAAGGCATTACATCAGCAAAGTAAATACTGATTACATAACTAGTGTTGGTATCCAGAAATGCAGACCAGATAACCCTACTCTCAAGGATACAAGTTAAAATTTTATTTTCTGGGGGCGTGGCCAAGCAACATGGCCAGCGGGACGCACTCCTAGTGTGGTCCCGGTTCTCGGTGAAATCCTGCAGTAATCCTGGGGTGCCTGAGGAACATGGGGCTCCCCTCCTGCCATGGGACGGAGGACTAAGAGGTCCGGCGTGACAGAATCCCCCTTTTTTGGGGCTTGCGGAGGCAGGCGCTGAGGCCGTGTTTGCTGGCCTCTCTTGGGCCTCGCAGGAGGCGGCTGCTGGAGCGGGTGTGCGCGCGGCGCCCCTAGGTCCAGATTTTCTACCTCTTTGACTGCTTTGGCTCTTACCTCTGAATGCACTGAGAGGGCTCCTCTCTTATTGGGGGTATCTACGACCTCTGCTCTGCGCACAATGCGAAACAGCAGTGTATAGTGGTGCACTGCGGAGTGAGGAGTAGCGGATCCTGTTTTTGTGGTACTTTGCGCTCTGGACCCGAGTGCCGTTTCCCTGCTACATCAGAGTCTGGGTCATAGTCCTGGTACGCAGTGAGATGGGGCGGCATAGGCAGACAGATGCATCACAGAGTAACACCATGGAACAATATACTACCCCGATGCCCTTGCCACAGCGTCTGGCCAGTTCGGAGGGGAGCGGAGATGGTTGAGGGTACTGGCGAATTCTGAGGAGCCCTCACGTGCAGAGTTTCTTGCAGCCATTCAGGGCTCTAGGGTAGCTCTGGAGGGTAAGATAGAAACCGTGGCAGTGGAAGTTAACTGACTCCGGGTGGACCTTTGGAAGGTGTCTGATAAGGTCAAGGTGGCGGAGGGCTCTATTGTGGAGCTACAAACAGAGGTGGGGGGTCCTGTGGAAACAAATGGTGCAGGCCAGTTCCACGGTCGGACAGCTGGAGGAGGAATAGGGGAGGTCCTGGCGAAATAATGTCAGACTGCTGGGTTTCCTGGAGCATGCGGAGGGGTCCGCAGCAGAAGCTTTTGTGGAGAACTGGTTCAGGGATGTGCTGCAGCCGACTGGGCTTTCCAGGGTATTTGTAGTGGAACGAGCTCATAGGGCCCTTGTTGTGCCTCCACGGCCTGGTGCACCGCCAAGGGCTATCATTGCCCGTCTGCTGAACTATAAGGACCGAGACTGTGTTGTGGGCCGCCCGTAAGTCCGACGGGGCAATATATAAGAACTGCAAAATATCCATCTATCCTGACTACGCAATCAAGGTGCAGAGTTCTCAAAAGGGATTCATGGAGGTCAAGGCAAAACTTTGCGCCATGAACATCAGATATATGCTCCTGTATCCTGCACGTTTAAAGGTGCTTTCAGGTGGGAGATCACTTTTCTTCAAATGCCTGGACGAGGTATGGAGATGGTTGGAAATGAGGGATAAGGTGATCCCGGGAAGGACGGAAAGGGCTGGAGGGGTCTGTACTCTGGCCTCTGGAGCAGAAGGTCCGGACTGGAGGTCATGTGATGCTGGTCAGCTGGAGGATGCTGGGACTTGCGGGTCGGCTGCAAACTCTGCTCATAGGGTGGAGATACAACAGGATGGAACAATGGCAGTGGTGTCTGCTGGTCTGGAAGGGAGTCTGGATGTGGAGCTGGAGTGGAGAGCTCGTTGGGGGGGGGGGGGGGCGCGCACAAGTCTGACTATGACTTTAATGATTCAGGGTGCCTGCTGTGCCCTTGCTTGCGAGGCTTGTGGTAAACAGAGTGCCTCTCTGGTGGAAAGATGCAGCTAGAATATGGTTCAGGTCTGGACAGGGCCTCACTTAAGAACTGGAATATACTGGTCATTGGGGGGGGGGGGGTCCTGACAATTAGTGAGCTACGATTGGGGTGGTATTCAGGCAATTTGTGGATCGATGCAGGGGTGGGGGGTGGTCACTCCACAGTTGTGGTAGGACTTATGACCTGGATAGTTAGGGTTTAGACTGTTGTCCTGGCAGCTTCTATAGTATGGATTTACAGTATGGTTTGTTACAGTTGTTTTACTGCATATCCGGGCTGGGGGTTGAAGGGTTTGATTGGCAAAGTTTGTCAATATTTGAAGTTTTTTCAACAGTGCAGGTTTAAGGGCGAGATGTGCAGTATGTACTTTCCTTGTCTTCCCCTGGTGGGGTGGGACACAGGGGGTGGCGCTAAAATGGATGGGATGGGATGGCAGTTCAGTACCAATATGGGTTGTCTGATTAATATGTTGACGTGGAATGTCAGGGGGTTGAAGAGCTACACCAAGAGCTATAGGGTACACTCCTTTTTAAAGAGGCATAAGGTTCATATTGCCTGTCTTCAGGAAACACAAATGACTGAGAAGGAAGAACAAAAACTGCCCAAGAAGTGGTGGGTCAAATGTTTTCATCTTCCTTCTCCTCTTATGCACGGGTGTGTCTATATGGGTGGCTCCGGGGGGTTCCATTCACTCCCATATACAGTGAAGTAGATGTCGAGGGTTGATATGTTCTGACTGAAGGTATGTTGGATGGCTCACCTATCGTTATCTTCACCACTTATGCGCCTAATACTGATGATCACTCCTTTTATACCAAAATACCAGAGATTTTGGGGGACAGTGTGGATAGTCCTCTTGTTTGGGCAGGGTATTACAACTGTATATTGAACGATGAACTGGATCGCCTCCCGCTGAAGTTGGGGACTAAACCTTTGATGCGAAATCCCTCGCGGAAGTGTTGACACATTTAGGGTTAAGGGACAGTTGGAGGAAACTGCACCCTGAGAGCAGGAAATACACTTGTCATTCCAGAACACAATACACATACCCGATTGGACAGGTTTCTGCTGGGCGGTCTTAATAGCTCGCAGGTGCTGGATGTTACACATATGGGTAGGTTATCATCTGCTCAGGCACCAATGCTGATGCAATTACGGTGGGGGGCAGTTGCCACCAGTTTAGTGCGTAGTTGGCGTTTGCCTGCGGACTTCCTCACTGATGTGGGGTGTCGGGAAAGGGTGGGTGAAGCCATCAAAGGGTACCTGGATTTGAACTGGAGGGGCCTGGAGAGGAAGGCTATGAAGGCAGTAGTCTGGGGGGTGTGTATAGGTACGGCGTGCGGGGTACGCAGACAAATGGGGCGGGAACTTACAGATTTGGAGGAGAAACAGCGGTTACTGGACACAAGAACGGCTGAAAGGGAGGAACTCAGGTTATACAAGGTGGTCAATAGTTGCTGGGATACCCTGAACCGGGTCATACTTAGAGGATACAGGTAGGGACTGCATCGGGAGGGGGATAAATCTGGCAAACATTTGGCATGGATTCTGAAACGGGAGGTAGAGAATCCTCCTATTTTGCACATTAGGAATACTAGCGGCGAAATGCTCACAAAGCGCACGGACATTCTGCGGGTTTTGGCTGAACATCTGTAAGGGGTGTCGAGGGCTGGTGCTGCACCTCCTGAGGATGGCGTGGGGGGTGGGGTTTCTGAAGCAGATACGGCTTCCACGCTTGGAATTAGAGAGTAAGGATGCTCTGAAGACTGCGATTATTGTGGAGGAGGTGGGTAAGGCAGTTGCTGTGATGGCCAAGTCCAAGTCCCCGGGGAGTGATGGTTTTCCTGTTGAGTTGTATCAAATGTTTTCCTTGTGTCGGAGGGAGAAGCTTCTGGAGGTGTTCGAGGAAGCTCGAGAGCATGGTATGTTGCCAGAATCCATGCGTCAGGGTGTTGTGTGCTTAATGCTCAACCCGGGAGGGGATCCTGGTGACCTCTCTTCTTATCGCCCCTTAGATGTTAAATATCGATGTCATGATACTTTTCAAGATTCTGGCCACTCAGCTCCGCAAGGTGATCCAGGGTTTAGTGCACGAGGAGCAATGTAGGTTTATTCCTGGTCGTAGCACATCCTATAACTTGTGCCGTTTGGCACATGTCCTGCACGAGACTGAAGGTGGGGAAACTGAATTGGCGGTAATGTCTTTGGATCTGGAGAAAGCCTTTGACACAGTTGAGTGGGGCTATTTCTTAAAGGTTTTGCAGGGCATGGCGTATGGCCCTGGTTTCTGCGACTGGCTGCGGTTACTGTATACTGCCCCCACGGCACAAGTATGGGTGGGGGGAGAGCTAACAGACACCTGGGAGATTGGTAGGGGCACGAGGCAGGGATGCCCGCTTTTGCCTCTCCTTTTTGCTCTGGCGGTGGGCCCACTAGAGATTTGGCTTTGAGAGGAGCTAGGACCGTGGGGTATCCAGGTGGGGCGGACAACCATGTGGTTTCCCTGTATGCAGATGACACGTTGGTTTATTTACGGGAACCTCGTGTCTCGGTACCGATGCTGCTGAAGAGGTTGGATGTTTTTTGGGTCATCTCTGGTCTCAAAGTAAATAAGAAAGAAAATTGCTCCTGTTCCCCTTGGGGTCCCTTAGCAGGGTTCCGCAGGCTGATTTACCTAGGGCAGGACTCAGATGGGAATCTGAGTTTCCGGTATCTGGGTATATGGGTCACTCATTCTATGGCTGCGCATGAAAATCATAATGTCGAGTGAGTAGTTGCCGGCCTGGAACGTTCGGTATTATTCTGGAACAGATTACCTCTTTCTGTGATGGGCAGGGCCGCTGTGGCAAAGATGGTGTTCTTACTGCAGTGTCTATACTTGGTCCAGAACGCTCTGTATCCGTTGGCTGCCCATCTCTTCCGTCGTTTGGATAGTCTGTTAATTTCTTTGGTGTGGGCTGGGTGACAAAGCAGGGTGGCTCTGCCAGTGTTGCAGAGCGATCTTGAGGGGGGAGGATTGGCGATTCCTAATATTAGATATTACTATTACGCAGCACACTTGCAATATGCTGCCAAGTGGATGATGGATACTGGTAACTGGGAGAAGAGATTGTTTGCAGGAATGCGTGAGGGGCGGACATTGGTGCATACGTTGATGTCAGTGGTGGATCTGACGCCTCTGCCCCCTACTTGATCAAGACCACTGCTGGGATTTGGGAGCAGGCAGTCAAACATGTACTTCTACAAGCCCATTTCGACAGACAGCTGAAGATATGGGACTTGGCCCCATTTCAGGACATGGAGAAGTTGATGTCTGTGGAGGCTTGGAGACTGGGAGGATGTGACGTGTCTGGAGATCTTTACCCCAATGGAGAGTTTATTTCTTTCTTTCACTGAAGCTAAGGATTTGTTTGATCTGGGCCTTGCTCAATTCCTGCAATGTGCAAAAATGGAAGGTGTGGTATGTGAGATTTGGAGTTGGTTTCCGGTAGCCCCTGAGGCCTCTACGGTGGTGAACTGCTTGATTAACTGGGAGGAGGGGACTCACTTGATTACCAGGTTTTATAAAGCCTTTCGGGAGGATCAACCAGGTGTGATAAGTGTGGGGCGCAGTGCGTGGAAGTGTGACCCGGGGGAACTCATAGCGGATGCTGATTAGGATTTGGCTTTGTCTCTGGTGCGTACAGTGTCATGTACTAATAGGTTCAAGTTGTTACATTTTAACTTTGTACACAGAACGTATCTCACACCCAGTTGACTAAACAAGATTGACCCGAGCCGTAGAGCGCAATGCCCTATGAGTGGTACATTTGGTGCTTCATTCCTACATCTGGCCTGGACTAGAAGGGCAATTTATGACTTCTGGCAGGAAGTAGCAGCGACAGTTGAGGAGGTTACAGGACTGGGGTTGGAGGCAACGCTGATGACCTGTCTCTTGGGAGTGGTGCGGAAGCCACGTGGCCAGAGCATTCCATATAAATAGGCACAGCTAGCGCTGGTGCTGGATAGGCGCAGAGTAGCAATTGGTTGGATGAGCTCCCGGAATCCATTGATCTCCAAATGGATGCGGAATTTAATGGAATGGGGTGCGCCTGACATGAAGGGATGAGAGGGCACTTGCCGATGTAGCAGCCTGGGGAACCTTACTGGAACGGTTTATTGGTGTGGAGGACATAAGCTCTGTAGGTAGTGCGGAGGATGAAGGGGGTGAGTATACACATTGCACCCTCTGAGCAGGTGACGGCCAATTATGGTTTCGACACGTTCCTGTTTTCCATAAGCTATATAGTGTCTGGTCTCATAAGGATTTGGGCTGGGATGGCGGGATGGAGGGCAATATTAGTGCAGAGGATGTGACTATTTCATGGCTTGGATTCTGTTGGATAATACCCCTTGGTACTGTGATATAACTATGATGTACTGTCTTTCTATAACCTGCACTGCACTGTATGTTATTGTTGGTTAAAAAAAATTAACTCAATAAATACAGTTTAGAAAACTAATTGTTACTTTCTAATGTGTTTAAAAAAGGGCAATTTGTAAGACGAAGATTAATTACTAAGAAGTTGAAAGGCCACTCACTGTGTGTATTCCATGTGTTGCAAAAACAGGCTACTCGCTGTGTGGATTCCAAGAGTTCAAAATGGCACATTGTTTTCATTTATCTTTGAGTTTGCACAATTTATAGGTTGGTGTACATGTACATAATAGTTTATGTTGTTAACATTGGTACAGGTGTTCTGTAAATGTCTGAACGTTTTGCATGACCAAATAACAAGGATATTGAAGTAGTGAGTGTATATCTGTATGTGATGCCTTAAGTTCTGTGCTATGTGGTTAGGATCTGTGGTGGACATCTTGGGGAAATTCTGCATTAATCAATGTGTTTGTGTAAAGATTAAGTACACAATCAGGAACAAAGGTCACCCAGATTCAGGTCACATTGTTTTTGGGTTGTGTTTAAAACTTGACCCACAGCCCGAGCACCCACATGCAAAGACACAAAGCGTTAGTGTACCTGTTGTGTTCAGATTTTGATTTTTGGAATTGTGCATGCAGATGGGTAGTAGTATGTAGGTGCCACTAGCTGTGGTCCTGGAAGCAGCAAAAGGAAGGTGAAAGAATTGCAGACAATGCTCCCACCTCCTTCCCATCAACTACTTTGAGGCGGAAGATAGCGATGGGATTACCATTCTCACCATCAAAGCCAAGAATCAGTTAAAAGGTTATAAGGAAGAACAGTCATTGTTGCTCCCAAACCCTAACCTTAAAGCCCTATCGGTTCATTCTAAATGAGGGATTTGTAGGGAGATAAATAATGTAACCCTGCATCCCCAATATGGTACTCACAACATATACATATTCATCTGAAGGGCAGGAAGGGTTGATCGGCCTACTACCAAAAATGTTCAGATAAGAGCAGCAATGATGACAGCAGTTAAGATCAGGGTAGGAGTACGGGCAAAAGGGAGGCTAAGAGTGATGGCATTAGTAGACGAGAGGGGGTTGGCAAGGAAGTGAGGGAAGGTAGGGAAAGGAGGGAAAATGATAAGAGTAAGGACAAAGAAGGGGAAAGGTTAAATGTATTTCATACCCAATAGATCTGTCAGTGCGGTGAGGTTCAAAATAATTATGTAGGGAGAGGAAACTACATGGTAAGGTATAGCTTGCATAGACAAGTCTTTATTAGGTGACAAATCAAGGCTAGAGCTGGTGAAGTTCTGATATTCATAGGCAGGAAATTCCAGAAGGTGAAGGCTGTTCCAGAAAAGGAATGTTACAGTGTGTGTGAGATTCAGAACAGGGGTGTTTAAAGAAGGTTTTCTCTACTTCCCAGGATTTGTGAGCCACCCAATGTGTTGGAGAGGTTGGTGATGTAGGATGGGAGTTTAGTATGGATTGTTTTGGAAGCTAAGTGACCCAGCTTAAACTTTGATTCCTATGTTTGGTAACAGTCTTTCTGGTGGATAATCTACCTAACCACAGATTCTTAGCCTTGTGAATATCCCAAGGGGTCAGCATGGAAGCGGAAAACTCAAAAGCAGTACTCCAGCGCCCCAGTAGATGCAATTGTTAGACTTCATGTCAACACTGTTCGGCTCTGCATGTGACAAACAGAGCTGTATATAACAATCACCCATGCATCATGACATCAGTTTCTTTTGCAGGCTTGTCTGCGGCCTCAGACGCCCAGCCTACAAGCAACTTGGTATGACCAGAGTGGAGATTTCTAGATTGGGATATTTTTTAAATGGAACAGAGTTTGAGAGCTGGGAGTGGTGCTGAGGAATGTGCAGTTAGATTAAGTATCTACCAGAATAATTGTTACTGAAGGTCCGTAGCTTGTTCTTCTGATGGAAATGTCTAACCAAACATTCATTACCTTGTGAATACATATCAAAGCAGTATCTCCCCAGGTGGTAGGTCTGTGGAATGGCACAGTTCAAAAAGTGCAGGAGAATCGATCAGGTGGACTGGCCATCCCAACAGACCAGACTGTAAAACAAATAAGGGCTTTGTAAATGTTTGCACTGCTGAACAAGTAGCAGCCTGGCTGATATCCAGGATAGGTACACCCTGTGCCAGCGCTGTAGTGGCAGGGTTGGCTTGAGCAGAATAGTCTTTAATCCTTCTTGTAGCTGCTTCTTTGCAGACACATAGCAGATTTAATGCAAAGGACTATCCACCTAGATATGGTTATTTTTTGCAATGACATGCCCTTCTGTGCTCTCAGGACGCAACATAGAGCTGATAGACCACCCAATAGTCTCTGGTATAATCAATGCAGAAACTGAGGACTCTGTTGGGGTCCAAACGAGGAGTCTGTCAGGGACAAATGCAGAGTCCTCAGTACTAGTTTGTCCAGGAAAAAGGCTTGATAAGGCTTCTGGATGTATAGTACCTGCAGCTCACTCACGCAACAAGCAGAGATCCTCACCACCATAAGGACCATTTTCAGGGTCAAAAGGCATAGTGTGCAAGGGGTACATTTAAAAAATAAAAAAAACAAGCGAGAAGCAGATTTAAGTGCCACTGCAGTATGAAAGTGCTTCGGCAGGCACATATATTGTAAACCTTTCAGAATCTCATCCCAACAGGTGATTTGAACAAAGAAGTCTGATCAGGTAACCGTAAAATACCTGACAAGTAGCCTTTAACAGTGCCCAGTGAAAGTCCTTGTTGGGCCAAAGGAAAAAAAAATAACATTTTGGCCTGTAATGGGTCCATCTGGCGGTTTGCTGCACCAAACTTGTCCCAGTGCCAGACATACTCTGGTTTGTGGAAGGGTGTCTAGCTGCCAAGATAACACTAAAGACCTTATGCGGAAGATCGAATAGAATCAATTGCTTCCATTGAATCTCCATGCATGAAGGGGCAGGATGCGTGGGACCAGGTGTAAGACCCGACCCTGCCCTGCCCTGCCCTGCCCTGCTACTGCAATAGAGGTTCCTTCTGAAGCAGCAGCTTGAAGAGAGGACAGATGCTCATGCACAGGCATTCTGGATATCAAACTTCCCAGGCCCAATCCAGAGCCACTAAGATGGCTTGGGTGCTGTTGGTCCTCATCTTTTTCAGAACTCGAGCCAGGAAAGGCTTGGGTGGATAGACATACTAGAACCCACAGCTTCACTCTAGTTAGAATGAGTCTCAGAGAGAGCCTTTTTAGGAACTCCTGCTTGCAAACTGTTGACACTGCATCCTCAGCAGTGGCGAAAAGATCAAGCTAGGGTTCTCCCCATTGCGAAAAAAGCCCTGCTGCATCTTCGGAAGTAACAACCATTTCTGATCAGCAAAGTGTCCATTGCTGGCTTTGTTTGCCTGGTGTTTAGAGAATCCCACAAGGTGGTTTACCACCAGAAAAAAAACCTGGTGGTGGCTTAAGACTGCCTCGGCTGAGCATGCCTACAACAGCCAATCATTAAGTTAAGGCACGACTGGAACCCTGAAAATTTGCCCATTCTGCAGGGTCAACCACATTTTCTGCTTTTTGCTAAACCCAATATTTGCTAGCTATAGCATTCTACTTTACTCCTGCTAACCAGCAGTAAAGTGTTTGTGCTCCTCCTTTTAATATGATGAAATGGACATACCCCAAACTGGCATGTTCAACTTATCTTCAAGTCCCTAGTATTCGGTAATCACAGGGTACCCTGGACCTGTAAGTTAAATGTCACCAGAGACAATGCAAACATGAATGTAGGCCTGCTACCAGTAGCCTGGCTATGCATGATTAATCCGCAAATTTGACCTGCCAAAATAACCCCTTCTGAGAAGTGACAACCCTCCTTTTAAATATTAAGTCACCCAAAAGTAGGCTATACTGTCTATTACAGCAAAGTGCATGGTATTCAAGAGTAGGACATGCAATGGTTTAATGTTAAACATGTCCTTCAAGTCAAAAGGCCGAAACAGCTATTTTCACTGTGGCATCCGTTCCATAGGAAAGCACTGGAATGCAGTATTAAGTTTAATAAATGTCCTCTCCGCCTAGGTTACCGCTAGAGAAATACTTCAAGGACTCTTTTTAAGAACTAAACAAAATCCAATGTAATGGTAAAGTCAATTGTTGTCTAAGCATTACAGAAAAGGTACTTTAGAAAACATATCGTTTGCGTGCCTAAAGCATCTAAGGTGTTTCAGCACCTTCCAAAGGTCACCTGGCAGCTCCTGGCTCCGATGTGGTGGGGGGTGAACTTCTCACAGGAGCAAACAATAGGCTGATCTTAATGGGCAGTGATGACTGTGAGGAGGAGCATTCAAGTCCTGCTTAAATGTAACATCCTGCCGGACAGGTCTGCTAGGGGTTTCATAGAACGATTGGGATGCACTTCATAAAGGCTTCCTCTGTCACAGGTAAACCTAAGCTGACACTTAGGCAGTGCCCTTTTGTTGTCCTGCCAGCCAGTCAAGCACCAACCACAGTGGGACACTCTTTTCCATTAGTATCACAGCCCGTCTGATGGGTTAACATAAAACATTTGGGGCACACTTCAAAGGAGGGAAACGAAATGTCAAAGCACTGTGTGTAACCACTTTTTGGTTGTAGAAAGCTCAGCTGTGATTTTACCAGACATCTGTCTTCAAGTCTAATGGGGCTACGTGGCTAGCCTAAAACTAGATTTTAGTGTTAGATCTGGCAACACATCATGATTACCCTAGAACACTCCCCACACACCCACACTCCCCCCAAGCCCTTAAACCCCAAGTTCAGTGTGGCTGTCTCAGGAAATGCCCAAAGTGGGTAGGATTAGCCCAGGGAACTTTTACCACATTGATTAGGGTGTCCCAGGGGTCATTCCCATCCACTAGCTTATGCCAGGCACAAATGTGGCACCTTCAGGGACTAACGTCAAAACACTCCTGGACATGTGGAAGATCAAAAAAGTACAGAACTTGCTGTCTGAGACTTTCAACGAGACTCAAAGACAGGTCCTGCACTTCCTCAAGTACCCAGGTAAAAGAAGTGGACTTCAAGGGTCATAAGGCTGAACTCCTGTTAAAGCTGAAAGGCCACACAATGCAACAAAAGTTATTTTTCCTGTAATTGCCCAATGGAACAGTGGCAACTGGACCTGGACTGACCCTACTGTAGCCCATGCCTCGCACCCTGTAAGTCTTTAAGTAACTCTCCTGAGGTCCTGGGGGTTTTAGAAGTGAATGTCTGTGGTGGAATGGGACTTAAAGTAGGAAGGCAAAATCTTTGACCAGGACTAACCTGGACAGTGCATCCAACCTATTGCTCTACTGCAGTAAGGTGCAAAATGAGCCCAGGACCCAGTCTACCATGACCACAAAAATGGGCAAAATTGTTCAGGTAGAAGTCTGGTGGGTGTGGAGAGGCCCAAGGAGTGAGCTGCAGCGAGACTCTACTTAAACCACTCGAGGACCAAATTCACCTTCTCAAAGAGAAAAGCACCATCAAATGACATATCTATTAAGGATGCTTGGACACCCTTTGAGAACCCTGTAGACCTACTTTTAATTTTGAACCAAAGCACAACACTTGTGCCAAATGCCCCACCCAAGCAATCAGTTGCTTCCAGTCCAAGACCACATAACCAATTTTGCTGCATTCCAGCTGTTCCAAATCAGCTGGGTTAAAGACAGCCATAGATCATCTGGGACCACCTTTAAGATCTGATCGACCATTTACTATAGTGAATGGGTGTTGCGGCCAAGGAGACAGCTAGTGTTTACTGATCGCAGAGGAAGAGTGGCACAAGAAAATATGTACTTCCCAAAGGTTTCCATGCATTTGGATTTGCAATCAGGTGAGCTTGTAGAAATGGCGTTATAGTTAACTTCACTGGTGGATGTCTGAACCACCAGGATCTCTGGTGCTGGAAACTAAGTGAGAAATTCTGGGTTACCTGGAGCTGGTGAATGGCAATGTACAACTTGCCTGTTGGTCAGAGGGCCAGAGCATGGTTTTGCCCAAGTGCCAAAGAGCCTTATTGGTAACTGGGAGGAGATATTCAGGAAGAGGCTGGACATGGTGAAGGGCCTCCAAAAGGACATTGGTTTAACCTTTAACCATTGGTTTAGTTGGAAGCTGTATGTCGGGAACTTCCACAGCCCTTCCAAGCACAAAGGCAAAAGATGCACTCTTCTCAGTGGCAGGGCCAAAGGAAGCAACTAATACAGTGCCTGGGGAGGTGTCCAAACCACTGGCTTCCTGTAATTCCTCACAGCAATTGTCTTCATCATATTGTGGGGGACTGGTCTATCCCCTTTATCAACATAATTCTGGCTCTGATCTGAGTCTGGGCCAAAAACCTGCTGAAACGTGTACAGCCACATGGTAAAGGAAGTGTTTCAGTCAGAAGGATTTCCAATTGGCTATGCCCCAGTGGGTTTAGAGTAATCCCTCACCCAAGGATGGCGTAGAGTCAAAGACTACTACAGCTTGTGGCAGCAAAGCCAGTGCAGAATCTGAGGTGGGTCCGAGAGGCGCAGACACTGCTGAGGATGAATCTGCTAGCAGAAGTCCAACTCAAGGAACCTGTGGCTCCTTAGGGCCCAAAGACATACCAAAGAGAACACAAAGTATGCTAAAGATGCGCAGTGTGCCTGGAAAGTCTGGTTGCATCTGCACCAGGATCGGAATAAGCTCCTTAGGAGTTTAGGAACAAGACCGGGTGGCATACTGACACACACACGCTCATTATGGAGATCAAGAATGGCAAAGAGGGACTGATTTCTGCTTGGATTTCTTGTGATTCTTCTTTGACATAACCAAAGACTTCGACTGCAACAAAGTTCTGCTGCTCGTATGACTTCTAGAACAGAGATGTGACATTCCTTTTGACTTTAATCATCATGGTGTGAAGACTAGCGAAGATTTGCAACAAAGAGCTTTGCTTTGTGATCCTGTATAGCCTTTGGGTTCATCTGAGTGCAGTCACTAGAGTTGTGTCCGACCCCAAGCATGAGAAGCATACCTAGTGGGGATCAGTCACACATAAATGTATGCAACATTCTCCACAAGGTTTAAACCCTGTCATTCTAGGCATTGTAATTCCCTTGCACACTGGTAAAAAGATCAGAAAATCTCATCTGAGATAAAAAGAGTAGAGCTCTGAATCAGCATCTTAAGGTGCAGAAATAACTAAACTGACATCAGTGTGCATGGCTGGTGCTTATATACGGCTCAGTTCGTCACTTAAGATGTAGAACAGCATCGACACCATAGCACACACCACCACCTACCGGGGTGCAAGAGTACTGATTTAGAGTTTTCCAAATCCAGTCGGATGACTGGGGATATTCACAAAGTGAGGAATCGATGGTTAGAAGTATGGATCAGATGTTGGATTGGAAAAGCTCATTTTGCCTTAACCAAGCTTTGACAGAACAGCCTTAGAGGACAGAAAGATCATTTGCTTAAGGTCAGGTTTGTGTCACAACAGCTGACTTTCTCTGTCTTGACATTTAACTATCTTTTTCCAGAAAACTGTTTTCAAGTTGTCCGGTCACCTCTACTCCACACATTACCAAGCAAAACAAGCACTACATAGTCCATAACATGAACCTTGATGAATGGCCTCAGCCCCAACTTTCAACCAATACCAAGTCACTTAGGTTCACTCTGGACACCAACCTCTCCCTGAAGGAACACACAGTTAAGAAAACAAAGATGGGCAGGTAACAGACTTTTATACTGAAGAAAATTAAACTATTCCTACCAGAAAGTAACTTCTGAAGTACTGTTCAAGCACTCTTACTCTTGAATCAGGATGGTGGAAACATCCATGGTCATCCATGGCCTGCTCCATGGCCTTCCAATCTCCACACAGGCCCCTCCTATAGGGCGATCCGACCCACCACAGCATGTCTCATCCAGGGCAAGAAGAAATATGTCTACATCATCCCCACCCTACTGCAACTCCACTGTCTCCCCTTTTTAAGCCCGCACAATCTTCAAAAACAGCTGCTTCAGCTACAGAACCAAACAGCACGCCAACTACTTCATTGACAAACCCACCATCTCTGATGGCTCTCCATAAACCAACAGCCAGTACAACAAAAGAATGGACTCAAAGATGAGCTAACAAGAAAAAACAAAGCAACATGCCTTTTCCAACTATGCATCAGGGATTATAAATAATATCCTCCTGGTATCCATCAGGACTGTTACAACCCTACTACCATGCAGGAAAGAGTAAAAGTTGCACCATTTTAAAGAACACTACAACATGGTGCAAATAACAGGTCACAAACCAGTGACAAACCAGCGACTTCTCAAGTCATATGTTGTTTACTTGCCTATGGCTCAATGCAGTTGTCTGCTGCCTTTTGGCTGGGTTTACACTACGTAATACAAAGAAACATCAAATATGGCATCGCACACTTTAAGGGAGGGTGGGGTGCAGCAACTTCAAAAGATTGTGTGGCATTAACCTATTTCTTCATTTAAGAATACATTGCCAAAATGACTTTTTTGAGACAGGAGAAAATAAAAGTAAAAGATTACATCACCCAACTCTCTCTTGCCTGGAGGTTTACACTGAATACGTGTTTCGCCAAGTTTATTAAATTTCTCTCACGATCTCAGTAAGCAATGGGGAAACCTGACCAATTTCTTATCTGTTATCTTACCAGCTGATCAGTGCCAAATTGAGGTACACAGTTTGCTGCTGAACTGACAGCTCCTAATCTTAGGCTTTTGTCAAATAGCAGATCCCAAAGAATGGCTACAATGGAAACTGCGCATCTCTGAATTTAAGGAAATGTCCAGTGTTAGTGAAAGTGATGGAGAAACGTCTCTAGGACATCTACCGGGATAATGGATCCCGCTTACTTCAATGCACAAGGAACACTAAAACTTAATAGAATAAATAGAACACCTACTAAAGCAGCTCTCATGATACACCATCTTCAACACTGAAAGTAGTTCTCACTTTCTTCTTGCAGAATAAAATGTATTTAAGCAATATATTTTGCTAGAAACTAATGTACCTATAGAGAGTTAGAAGCACAGATACAGTGCTGTGTGGTGTCATCACGTTCATGTGGTGCATGCATGTGCATGTCTGGGATCAACTTGTTATAATAAGTTCAGAGTTGCAGCTTGATGACTTAAGATTTTCAATGATGACAAGTCACAAGTTACTTACCTTCAGTGACACCTTATCTGTAGGGACACTATATGGCTGCATATTCCTTAACTTAGCTTCCCTGGCATCAGACTGGATCCAGAACATCCTGAGCAATACCTCTGTGTGCCTAAAGGTGGCGTTGATTGGCTCCACATCAGCGACGTCCACGCCAGACGTGACATGGCAGTGCCTATATAGGTGCCACCCCAGTGCGCTGACCACTTTTGTTGTGACAGTGTCGCTACCAGATAAGGTGTTATCAAAGGTAATTAACTTTTTCATCTGTTAGAGTCTTTCAGCCGCAGATTCCTTATCTCAGAATAGCTATCCAAGCAGTAACTCACTGGAGGTGGGTCTTCGAACTGTTTCAGACCATGAAGTCCAGTAAGACCCGCTGGGCAAAGTGCCTGTCATAACAGACCTAAATGTCTAGGCAGTAGTGCTTGGTAAACATCTGCAGAGATGCACATGTTGCAGTCTGACAGATGTCCAGGACAGGGATACCACGAGCTACTGCAGTGGTCACAGCCTTGGCTGTGGTGGAATGAGCCTGCAAGCCTTCAGGTGGCTGCTTCTTGGCCGGTGTATAGCAGATTTGAATTCAATGTACAATCTATCGGGAGCCGGCTCTTTCTGCTCATCTTTACACCTTTCTTTGACCCAATGAACTCAATGGAAAGTTGATTGGCCACCCATTGCACTTTGGTACGATCAATGTAGAATGATAACGTCCATTTTTTGTTTCCGGCAGTGGAGTCTCTCCTCTTCTTTGGAATGGTGAGGCAGAGCAAAGAAAGTCGACAGAGTGATATTTAAGCCAAAGTGGAAGAGTGACACCACTTTCTACAGTAAAGAGTCACATGTTCTCAGAGCCAGTTTATCTGGATGAAAAGGTAGAGTATGGAGGGTGCACAGAGAGGGTCTTCAACTTGTTAACCTTCCTGGCTGACGTAATGGCCACTAGAAAGGCTGTTTTGATGTCCAAGAGCAGTAGAAGGTAGCTATGCATCTGCTCAAATGGTGAGCAAATCAAGAAATTCAGAACCAAGTTAAGTGCCTTTTGAGGCATGATAAAAGGTTTTGGGGTAAACATGTTGGAGGCCTTTGAGATAACGGGTCACAAATGTGACTTGAACAGGGGAGGCTGAATTCCAAATGCAAGAAAGTCCATATGCTCGAAAGGTACCCATTAACTGTGCCCAATGCAAAGCCTAGCCAGGCTAAAGAAAGAACAAACACCACCTCAAACAAAGGTGAAAACAGGGAATCTACATTTTTGGTAGCACATCAAACCACAAATTTGTCCCAACAGTTGGCATATATGGTCTTGGTTGACTGACGCCTTGCTGCCAGAATAACATCACAGACTTCTGAAAGGAATTCAAAAAAATATTATGGCTAATACTCCTACTGGAGAAATCAAATGTTGAAAATGTGTGGATGAATGAGTTTCAGAAGTATCTCCCAACTGTGCTGAATCTTATTCTGAAGTGATACGCCATCAACGTATGGCGAAAGGTGTCACAACCAAAGACTGCAGGCATTGAAGAGGAAGATAAATAATATATATTCAATTTACTCTGTTAACAACGGCCTGTGTGGCATGAACTGCAATTTTGAGGCAATTTGGAGTCTAAAGGGAAGGACAATGACAGAATCAGCAATCATTTAAAGCCTCCTAACAACATTGCACTCAGCTAAAAACAAAAAAGCAACATTTTCGGTCTAACTTCAGAAGTAGATCAAATAGAAACAAATGTTTGTTCTACATAGGAACAAGGTATGGGGGCATGATGTCAAGCATGCTTTTATAACCAGTCCATATATTTAACAAGTTACATTGGAGTGCATCTATCCACTGGGAGGCCTAACTGACATACTTCGAAAGGAAGGACAGAACAGAAGAATAGATTTGAATGGCAAATATTTATAAACCATATTCTATAATTGAAATGGATAGCAGCATAACCTTAAAGCCTTTGACTTACCCGAACTTTGCAGTGGGCTAATAATCCCCACATTGGCTGTGCACAAGCTTCAAGTTCTGCAGCAAATGCTGCGTAATATGTCTGAGACTCAAATTCCACATGCTCATTGAGTTCACGCTTATTCAAATTCATACCTTTAAAAACACAATGAGAAAAGAGATTTCTATGTCTAACAGGGTTCTTTTTTAAACAAAAAACAGTACAGCAAGGACTGCAATGCAACCGTGTTTTCCTATTATTGGTTAAATGTCTGAACAGACAAAACTGTCTATTTGACTTCTCATTCCCTTTAATTCAAAGGAATCGAACTATCTCACCTAATATAGTTTAAGTAAACACAGCATAGCCAATGTGCAGAATTTTAGTGACTGAACTGTTGTCCCTCATATATTTGTGATTTCAGTGTAACTTGCTCAAAAGCTACACAAACCATAAATCGCGCACCAAAGCAATGCTTGCCTCAAATTAATATCCCAATATAGAACTGAAATGTAACTAAACAACACATAAGCAAACCAATTAATTACCCTACATTGATAGTCGTCTGTCAAAGTACTAGGCGCAATGCTATATGTAATCTCACCTGTAAGATGATTTACAGTACACATTTATACTTGCATTTGTTTCTTTAGAGGGATGTCATGAGCACTGCATTTGAGATGCAAGTTACAGTTTGCATGGCTGCTGTGTTAAATTAGGTATTGTTGCCCTAACCATAACTTGTGCATTTTTTTTCTCGATTTTAATGAATTTGAGGGACCCCACAGCACAAAGGAGATGTGGAAGATCGTATCACCATAAATGAGAGAAGTTTGGTAATTAAATGCCTAATATGCCCTAAAACCTGTGAGGGTTGGCAAGGTCAAAAGGAAGCACAGAAATATATGCCCTCTCGTCAGGAGATTTAAACTATAGAAAAAGTACTTGTCTAGCACTCGGATGCAGTTTGAAAAGACAATTACCTTAAAACACAGTACTTCAATGTTGGTTTAACCCAGTTTCCTCTGCTTTTGGATTAATCCCTATCATCACACTAAGAATATTCATATATTTTACACAGCAATAATAAAGGCATACATTTAATACAGTACCCCAGCCAAGCTACCTCCCATTGTGTTTGTGTGTCAGAATATATTACATGTAGATTTTCTGATGAGGATAAATCACAGATGACTACAGATGATAACAGCTCTGATTTATTGTAGTAACAGGTAAAAACAATCTTGTTATTCACAGAGTCAAATTTCTGGATTACATTAACTAGCAGTACACAGAAGGGAAGGAACAAACCCCATCATAATATGTTCTTGAAGTGCAACTCTAATTTATTGCTGGATGTCAAAGCAGTAATGCCTTCTGAATGATACGCGAGAGTATGTCAGTGGGGTTATTGTGTGTCCATTTGCAGTGTGTGTGTGTGTGTGTGTGTATATGTATATATATATATATATATATATATATATATATATATATATATATATATATATATAAGGAAAATGTCACTTACCCAGTGTACATCTGTTCGTGGCATGTTGCGCTGCAGATTCACATGCTGTGCACTGTTCCTGCCATCTAGTGTTGGGCTTGGAGTGTTACAAGGTGTTTTTCTTCGAAGAAGTCTTTTCGAGTCACAGGACGAGTGACTCCTCCCTTTCGGCTCCATTGTGCATGGGCGTCGACTCCATCTTAGAGTGTTCTCCCGGCACAGGGTCAGGTAGGAGTTGTTAAAGTAAGGATACTAGAGGTGCCCATGCAATGGAGTAGATATGTATGTGCATAGTGTGTAGTAAAGGAATGTTTATTTACATATTTACAATTTACATGCAACTAAAACGGCTACAGGCTCCCGGGGAGGTGGGAGGGCGCATGTGAATCTGCAGCGCAACATGCCACGAATAGATGTACACTGGGTAAGTGACATTTTCCGTTCTATGGCATGTGTAGCTGCAGATACACATGCTGTGCATAGACTACAAAGCAGTAAGCCTCCCGAAAGCGGTAGTCAGCCTGTAGGAGTTGAAGTTGTCTGAAATAATGTTCCTAATACAGCCTGTCCTACTGTGGCTTGTTGTGCTGCCAACACATCTACACAGTAATGCTTAGTAAATGTATGGGGTGTAGACCAGGTGGCTGCTTTACAAATCTCTGTCATTGGTATATTACCAAGAACAGCCATTGTGGGGCCTTTCTTTCTGGTGGAGTGTGCCCTTGGTGTAATGGGTAATTCTCTTTTAACTTTAAGGTAACAGGTCTGAATGCATTTGACTATCCATCTGGCAATGCCCTGTTTGGATATAGAGCTACCTGCATGTGGTTTTTGGAAAGCTACGAACAATTGTTTTGTTTTACGAAATTGTTTTGTTCTATCAATGTAATACATTAGCGCTCTTTTTATGTCTAATGTATGCAATGCTCTTTCTGCTACTGAGTCCGGTTGTGGAAAGAAGACTGGGAGTTCAACAGTTTGGTTTAGATGAAACAGTGATATGTCTTTTGGTAAAAATTGTGGCTTTGTATGGAGAACCACTTTATGTTTATGTATTTGTATAAAGGGTTCTTGGATAGTAAATGCTTGTATTTCGCTAACTCTTCGTAGTGAAGTGATGGCTATTAGAAAGGCTACTTTCCAAGTCAAGAATTGGTTTTGACAAAAATGCATGGGTTTAAATGGTGGCCCCATGAGTCGTGTTAGTACAATATTAAGTTTCCACGAAGGAACTGGTGGTGTCCTTGGGGGTATGATTCTTTTTAGTCCTTCCATAAAGGCTTTAATAACTAGGATTCTAAAAAGCGATTTTGTATGTTTAATCTGCAGATAAGCAGATATTGCAGTGAGATGGATTTTAATGGAAGAAAAAGCTAGATTTGATTTTTGTAAGTGTAGTAAATAACTTACAATGTTTTGTATGGAGGCGTTTAGCGGCGTAATTTGATTAGCCCGGCAGTAGAAAACAAACCTTTTCCATTTATTAGCATAACAATGACTTGTTGTGGGTTTTCTTGCTTGTTTAATGACCTCCATACACTCTTTTGAGAGGTTTAGATATCCGAATTCTAAGACTTCAGGAGCCAGATTGCTAGGTTGAGCGATGCTGGGTTCAGGTGTCTGGTCTGTTGTTTGTGTTGTGTTAACAGATCTGGTCTGTTTGGTAGTTTGATGTGCGGTACTACTGAGAAGTCCAACAGTGTGGTATACCACGGTTGGCGAGCCCATGTTGGTGCTATGAGTATTAGTTTGAGTTTGTTTTGACTCAGTTTGTTGACCAGAAAAGGAATGAGCGGGAGAGGGGGAAAAGCATAAGCAAATATCCCTGACAAGCTGATCCATAGAGCATTGCCCTTGGACTGAGGGTGTGGGTATCTGGACGCAACGTTTTGGCATTTCGTGTTTTCTTTTGTTGCAAACAGATCTATGTTTGGTGTCCCCTATCGGTAAAAGTGATCTTGTAGAACCTGGGGATGTATTTCCCACTCGTGAGTCTGCTGGTGATCTCAACTGAGATTGTCGGCTAACTGATTGTGAATGCCTGGTATATATTGTGCTATCAGGCGAATGTTGTTGTGAATCGCCCAATGCCAAATTTTTTGTGCTAGGATACACAGCTGTGACGAGTGCGTCCCCCCCTGTTGGTTTAAATAATACATTGTTGTCATATTGTCTGTCTTGAAAAGAATGTGTTTGTGGGCTAGAAGGGGCTGAAAGGCTTTTAATGCTAGAAAGACTGGTAGCAGTTCTAAGTGATTTATGTGAAGTTGTTTTTGTTGACTGTCCCATTGACCTTGTATGCTGTGACTGTTAAGGTGCGCTCCCCACCCAATCATGGAGGCGTCTGTTGTGATAATGGCGTGAGGCGTTGGGTCTTGAAAAGGCCACCCCTTGTTTAAATTTACAGGGTTCCACCATTGTAGCGAAGAGTGTATTTGGCGGTCTATCAACACTAGATCTTGGAGTTGACCCTGTGCCTGCGTCCATTGTTTTGCAAGGCACTTTTGTAAGGGCCGCATGTGTAGTCTTGCATTTGGGACAATAGCTATGCATGAGGACATCATGCCTAGTAGTTTCATCACAAACCTGACTGTGTATTGTTGGTTTGGTTGCATGCTTGATCCTATATTTTGAAACGACTGAACTCTGTGGACTTGGAGTGGCAATTGCTCTTTGTGTGTTGAGTGTTGCTCCCAAGTATTGCTGTATTTGGGATGGTTGTAAATGTGATTTTTGGTAATTTATAGAAAACCCTAGTTTGTGCAGAGTATCTATTACATATTGAGTGTGAATTTGACATTGTTGTTGAGTGTTGGCTTTTATTAGCCAATCGTCTAGATACGGGAATACGTGCATGTGACGTCTCCTTATATGAGCTGCTACTACAGCTAGGCATTTTGTAAATACCCTGGGGACCGTTGTTATTCCGAATGGCAACACTTTGAATTGGTAACGTTTGCCTTGTATTACAAACCTGAGGTATTTCCTGTGAGATGGATGGATGGGTATGTGAAAATACGCATCTTTTAGATCCAGTGTTGCCATGTATTCCCCTTGTTTTAGTAAGGGGACTACGTCATGTAGTGTTACCATGTGGAAATGATCTGATTTGATGAAGGGATTCAGTGTTCTGAGATATAAAATAGGCCTTAATGTTTTGTCTTTCTTTGGGAGAAGGAAATACAGGGAGTAAACCCCTGTTCCTTTTTGGTGATACAGTACTAGTTCTATGGCTTCCTTTGCTAGTAGTGCTTGGACCTCTATTTGTAATAGGTCTAAGTGTTGTATTGACATTGTGTGGTTCTTGGGGGAACATTTGGAGGGAATTTTGTGAACTCTATGCAGTAACCATGCTGGATAATTGATAGAACCCACGTGTCCGTGGTAATGTGTGTCCAATTGTGGTGGTATTTTGTTAATCTCCCCCCCACTGGTGATATGTTTTGGGGAAGTGTGACACTGAAGTCATTGCTTGCTACCAGGGGTTTGTTTGGTAGGTTGGAATTTCCCTTTTCCTCTTGGGAACTGTCCTCTGTAGGAGCCACGAAACCCCCCTCTCTGGTATTGAGACTGGTAAGTGGGTTTTGTTTGGGAGGTGGATGGTTCTGAGGGTTGCTATCTAAACCCTCCCCTAAATTGTCGTTTCCTAAATGTTCCCCTGTATTGAGAGGAGTAGAGCGCGCCCATGGCTTTGGCCGTGTCCTTTTTCATTTTTTCTATTGCGGTATACACTTCCGGCCCGAATAGCTGATGTTAATTAAACAGCATATTCAATACCGCCTGCTGTATCTCTGGTTTAAACCAGGAACTTTGCAGCCATGCATGCCTTCTAATTGTTACTGCTGTATTCACAGCCGTGCCGCTGTATCAGCAGAGTCTAGTGCCGAGCGGATCTGGTTGTTTGATATGGCCTCCTTCAACCACTTGCTGGGCACGTTTTTGATGCTCTTTGTGTAGGTGCTGGATGATGTCTTGCATCTCGTCCCAGTGTGCTCGGTCATAGCGGGCAAGGAGGGCTTGTGAGTTGGCAATTCGCCACTGATTGGCTGCTTGCGATGCCACTCTTTTCCCTGTTGCGTCGAATTTATGACTTTCCTTATCAGGGGGTGGCGCATCCCCTGATGACTGTGAATTTGCCCTTTTTCTTGCAGCCCCCACAACCACGGAGTCCGGAGGGAGCTGTTGTGTAATAAACACAGGGTCTGACGGGGCGGTTTATATTTCTTTTCGACCCTTTGCGTGATGGCTCTCCCTTTTACTGGTTCTTGGAAAACCTGCTGTACGTGTTTAAGCATGCCCAGCTACATTGACAGACTTTGGTACAATGCATGCGTGGATGCCAGAGTGTTGAACAGGAAGTCATCCTCCACCGGTTCTGAGTGCATTGTTACATTGTGAAATGTTGCTGCTCTGGCCTTTTCCTGCGTATAGGATGTACTGTCCTCTGGCGGTGAAGGTTTTGTTGGATAACACTCTGGGCTGTTGTCCGAAACTGGTGGGTGGTATAGATTTCAGGGGTCCGCATCGTCTTGAGTCATCCCAGTATGTGTGGGTGACTGTGCCATTGGTGTACCCACTGGTGACAACTCCAGTGATTGAAGTGGGGACGTTTGTGGTGAGAAATGTGGGGGTTGTGACCTTTCTCTAACCACTTTGGTTTTGGGTTGCATCTCAGTCTCATGAAAAGTCCGATTTCTTTTGGACATGAGCTGGTTTGTATCTTCCCTGTGTCTTTCTGGATTTCTAACCTTTGCTGAGTTTGTTCATGCTCTTCTAAATCCAGTTCCTGCTCAAATCTGTGCCTTTCTTTGAGCTGTAGAGAGAGACCCTGCTCTTCCATGTAGGAACTCTTTTTCAGCTCTGAAGCCGTTTTTTTCGGTACCCAAACCCCAATGGAAATGGTCGGTCTCGGTTCACATAGGCTTTTTCGAGGGTTGCTCGACTCGATTACTCAATGCAGACTCTTTTCGGTGTCGGTTCCTCGACCAGAGTCGGAAGACTTCGGCAACATTTTAGCCTTTTTCGGTGCCGATGTTACCTGGTCACCGTCTTTTCTGTGGATCGAGCCATGGCCTTCTGGCAGTGGCATCCACGAGGCCTTTTGTTTTTTAACCTGACCTTGACTGTGGGACGGGGCAGATGTACTCACTTTTTTGCGCCGCAGACGGTGGTCGATCCCCTTCGGATTCATCTGAGTCCGAACCCTGGATGGAAATTCGCATTTCTTCTTCTTCGACGTCTAGATGTGGTGTTTGCTTCGATGCCATCTGTAATCGCCTTGCATGTCGATCTCTTAAGGTCTTCTTGGATCGAAACGCTCTGCAGGCTTCACAAGTATCCTCTCTGCGTTCGGGTGATAAACACAGGTTACAAACCTGATGCTGGTCTGTGTAAGGATACTTGGCGTGACACTTCAGACAGAAACGGAAGGGGGTCCGGTCCATTAGTCTTCGACGACAGGTGTGGTCAGGCCGACCAGGCCTTGATTAAGTGCTGGAGCCCTGAAGGGCCGCCGAAGCGGTCTAGTTGTCGGTGCCGATGTGATGATACTAAACCGGTCCCGAACGCAAACAATACTGACGAATTTCGATGATTTAAGTTTTCCCGATTCGAATTACGGAGCGAAGAGGAACACGTCCGAACCCGATGGCGGAAAGAAAACAATCTAAGAAGGAGTCGACGCCCATGCGCAATGGAGCCGAAAGGGAGAAGTCACTCAGTCCCGTGACTCGAAAATACTTCTTTGAAGAAAAACAACTTGTAACACTCCGAGCCCAACACTAGATGGCAGGAACAGTGCACAGCATGTGGATCTGCAGCTACACATGCCATCAAACATATATTTATATAATTCTCATAGGGGATCCCAGTTGATAGTCATAAGCATTTGAATAGTTCCACCCACGTGTGGTATCCTGGAGCACTTCTTTACACAGTCTCTTCTTAAGTGTAGACGTTTGCCTTGCTTCAGGAAGACCTGCAGAGACACTTAGGAAAGAACATAATATGCAGCCTAGGTAAACAGGCTACAGTGTTGTAATTCTTCAGCTTGCAATTACAAAAAAGGGTTAAAAACACCCTTATAAATGTTTAATTTGAGGTAAATGTTTACACCAGACCTCAAATCACCTTCACAACCCTTTACCTGACAAAGTAAGATGAAAAATAGAAAGGCAGTGTAGCCCCATAGGCTGTTATTATGTGAGTGGAAAACAGTGACTGTGCCTTTAAGGCTGCAGAGACCACCAGTATTCCATAATGCTCAGCAGGTGGCAGTTGCCTTAGTTCTTTTTTGACAATAAGCACCAAATATAGGTAAGTTCAATACGATTCTCTGTTCTGACCACTAGGGAGATTTCACTAAGAGAGAACTGGAGTTACATGTAAGAAACTATTCTTTCTCTCATAGGGGATCTCCGTTAATAGTCATAAGCATTTGAACAGAACAGCAAGCCCATCACCAATAAACGTGGCAGAGAGAACAGAGGAGAGAAGATCAGACTATGCAAATATATTTCTGAGGGAAACTTGTCCTACTTGAGCATCTGCCCTAGCATCGGAGTCTAAACAGTAGTGTTTGGTGGATGTGTGAACAGATCTCCATGTAGCTGCCTTACAAATTGTGTCAATAGGGTTGTAGCTGCTTTGCCTCTTGTAGAATGGGCCTTAGTTTTTGCCAAGAAAGGCTTGTTAGCCTTTTGGCAACAGAAAAGTATGAAGTATACTATCCAGCTTGAGTTGGACTGTTTGGAAGTGACCAGACCTGTGCGAACCGGCCCACTGTTCACAAAAAGCTGGTCTGATCTGTGCGTCTTGACTAGGCAAAAGCTCAAGACCCTCCTTACATCCAGGGAGTGAAGGGTTCGCTCTGCTGGAGTAGAAGGATTCAGAAAAAAGGTGTTTAAAGAAATTGTTTGATTGACATCAAAATCAGAAAAAACTTTGGGAAGAAATTTTGGATATGTTCTGAGAACCACCTTATTAGAGTGGAAAAGTGTATAGGGTATATCAGCACTCAATGCCTGAATTTCGCTAACTCTACGAGCTGATGTAATAGCTACTAGGAAAGCTGCTTTCCAAGACTGACGCTAAAGAAATGCCTTCTGAATAGGTTCAAAAGGATCTTGCATCAGTCGTCAAAAGACTATTTTAAGTTTCCAGGGAGGGGAAGTGCATCTGATGGGAGGGAAAATATTTTTTAACCCCTCAAGGAAATCTTTAATTACTGGGATCTTGAAAAAGGAGGTTTGTGAGGGACATTTACAGTAGGCAGTAAGAGCGGCCAAATGCACTTTTATGGATGTTAACTGTAAGCCAGATTTTGACAGAGGAGATAGAGGAAGGATGACTTCCTCCTGGCAAGATGTAGGGTCTCTGTTCTTGGAAGAACACCACATGCAAAACCTCTTCCACTGGAAGGCAGAAGCTGTTTAGCTTCTTTAAGAATATTCATGCAGTCTTGTGGCAGATTTAGGTCTCCATACTGCACTACCTCAGGAGCCATGCTGCCAAATTCAAAGAGGAGCGATTGGGGTGGGCCATCTGTTCTCTGAACTTCGTTAGAAGATCTAGTGGGCATGGCAGCTTGAGGTGTGGACGTTGCAAACGGTGAAGGAGGCCCATGAACGACCACTGATGTGGCCACTCCAAGGCTATCAGCATGAGTGGGCTCTTGAGTGGAACAACTTAAGGAGGACTGCCGGGATCAGAGGTATTGGAGGAAAGATATAGAGATATTTGCCTGACCAGTTGATCCATAGGGCGTTCCCCAGGGTCCCTGGTTGGAAGTGCCTCGAGGCCAAGTCTTGGCATTTTTTTGTTTTCTGTGGTGGGGGGAAGAAGTTGATGTGCATCGAGCCCTATAGCCTTAAGACAGGGGTTTTCAAACTGAGGGCTTTGTTTTAAGCAGAAACAAATATATCACAATCTTTAAAAGGTAACAGAACTTAACCATAATGTTTAAATAAGTCTAGGCGTAATTAAACATTGCCAAATTAATATAAAAAGGGAAGCATTTCTAGGTGGGCCCGATGATTAATTTCCACTGGGGGGGGTGGCATTAAAGTGTGAAAACCACTGCCTTAAGAGATCTTTGACGATGTTGTCATGAAGGACCCACTCGTGTTTTTTTTTTGCAAGGTCCTGCTGAGGGAGTCTGCCTGCACATTCTGAACACCTGGGAGGTGTGTTGCCATGATCCGCAGGGTTCTGGCTATGAACTATTTCCAAATTGCTTGGGCTTCATGGGACAAAGGTCTGGACCTCAGTCCTCCCTGCTTGTTGAGGTAGTACATTGTGGTTGTGTTGTTCGTTTGAACATGCAGGGATTGGGTCTTGAATGGGTAAAGCGCTTTGAGCGCCAAGAGGACTGCCCTGAGCTCGAGGAGGTTGATATAATACAGAATTTCCCTTGGAGACCATTTGCCTTGTATTTGGAGATGATCCATGTGGGCTCCCTACGCCAGTAGCAATGCATCTATTACTATGGTTTGTGATGGTGGCTGCTGGTGAAAAGGTACTCCATGAAGAAGGTTAGTTGGAGAGCACCACAAGGTCAGAGATGTTTAGGTGTACGGGGAGAGAGATTTTGTCATCCAAGTTTCCTGTTGCTTCATCCAACTGATCCTCAAGACATTCCTGAAGGGGATGCATGTGAAGGTGTGCATTCGGAGTGAGGAAGATACATGAGGCCATGGAGTTGAGGAGAGAGGAAACTGACCTAACCGTACAATAAGAGGCTTTTATTGTGCGACTATCTGACAGATTGATGAAAGTCTCTCCTCTGAAGGAGACACTTTTGCATTTATGGAGTCTAGAGTGGCTCCTGAATATTGCAGAGTCTGCACTGGTTTGGAGATCGACTTGCTATGTTTGATGGGTAGATCCTACTGCTGAAGTAATTCACAAGTAAAGTTGTACTGACGCTGGGCTTCTTGTGAGGTTGAAGCTTTGATCAGCCTATCGACTAGACAGGGATAGATGAAAATTCTGTGCCTCCTGAGATGTGCAGCCTCTACACCCATGCATTTGGAGAAGGTTCTGGGGGCTGATTTGAGGCCAAACGGAAGGACTTGGTATTGATAGGGGTCCTGCTCCACTATAAACCTCAAGGACTTGCGGGGTTTCTTTGTGATGGGTATGTGGAAATACGTGTCTTGGAGATCTATAGAACAGAGCCAATCTCCCTAGAGTAGTTGAGGATAAATCTGATGTAATGTCAGCATTCAAACTTTTTTCCATCAAATCCATTTGTTGGCTGTTTAAGTCCATAATGGGCCTGTGCTCGTTCTTGTCTTTTTTTTTTTTCACCCGACAATATCTGGAGTAGATTCCTGTGCCCTGTTTGTGGGGAACGACTTCCACCGCATTCTTCTGAAGCAAGATGTTGACTTCCAAAGTATGGTCAAATGATGGCCTCAGTAGTATGGTCGGGGGGGACTGATGAATCTGAGAGAATACCCATTCTGAACAATACTGAGTACCGAGGAATCTTATATGATTTTTAGCCACTCTGCTAGATTGTGTGAGCTGTTTTCCCCTACTGGAGTGGCTAGCAAAGATTAATTGTTTTGCCCCTTTGGATGGGTTGCTGTGAAGGTCGTCCTCTAGATTGCCTTCGCAGGTGGTGGTAGTGTTGGTAAGGGTGCTGCTGTTGTGTCTGCTGGTGACCCTGGTAGTATTTAGGGGCTTGAACCCTATAAGGGTAAAAACGTCATTGGTAAGGCCTGAATGGATGTCTTTGTTCTTTCAGTCTTTCAAGGGTGACCGCCTTTAGCGTTTCCATTTCCACCTTCATGCGAGCCATTTTGTAGTCTGTATGACTGCCAAAGAGGGTAGATCCTGAAAATGGAAGGTTCAAAATCAACTGTCGTGATCTGGACTTTAATGAGGTGAGTCGTAGACAGGAATAGCGCCTCAAGGCAATGCCATGACAGTATTCATGAGCCGCCATCAAAGACGAATCTGCTGCCGCACTGCTTATTTGGTTGGGAACCATTAGGCCTTAATTTACTATTTCTAGAAAATCCTCTCTCCTATCCCTGGGAAGGTCATCTGCAAATTGCTGGATAGAGTCCTAGAATACTTTATCGTACCTACCCAGGAGGGCGGTGGCACTAGCGGCCTTCATTGTTGCTGCGGCTGTATTACACACCTTGCGCTCTACTGAATCCAAATTTCTGCTCTCCTTATCAGGAGGTACGCAAGAAGCAGGAGTGGTGACATGATACTTCTTTGCAGCTAGAATGACTACAGAGTCAGGAGGTGGATCCGTTCTTAGGAACAGAGGATCTGTTTCTGGAGGCCTGGACTTATTTTGTAGCCTCAAAGAAGCCGGTTTGGTGGTTGCTTGAGTGAGGAAAAGCTCCATCGCAGGCTCCAGTAGATCTGGCACTAATGGAAGCAGTGGTCTTGACACTGATCTTTGATGGAGTATCTCAAAGATGATGATGTCGTAGGTGTGGGAACCAACTACTGTATGTTTAATTTTGTTGTTCCCCTTATCATCACCTTCTGGAAGGTGGATATGTTGTCCACTAGTGAGACGTGAGGTTGTGGTGAATCAGTCAGAGTCAGTGAGTAGCGTCTTGTTGATGAAGATGAGGATGTTGCATGTCCTGATCGATGCCTAGAGGTCATCTTTGTGCGAGAGCGACAGCTAAGGTGTTGGGATCGTCTGTAAGAAGATGAGTGTCTATGGTGGCATGACCTATGGCGCCACAAAGAGCGTGAACGAGGCTGCGCCGGAGTTGCAGGGGCAGCATCAGGTGGTGCAGGAGTCACAGTAGGAAGCGTAGGTGGTGGCGGTGAATCCAGCAGAACTATTGGAAAGGTCGGTGATAAGTCCTTGAGTACTCTGAATCAGATGAGGAATATATACACCTCCTTTTTCTTCTCGAAATATAGATGGACTTTGACATCCACCTTCTGTGTTGACTCAGCGGTGTCAGCTGTCTACGACGCTTCGACGTTGATATCCTCGATGTTGTACCACTCCCTGGTGTCGAAGTTTCCGGTCACCTCAACGTCAACCTCACAGTATGTGTCGACTGTGTGTGGATCCTACCTTGCCTCAACGTCAATCTATGTTGTTTCCTGGATGGCAAGCAAGGTGGTGCCGTACCTTGTCTTGATGTCGAGTACCTTGAGTTCAACCAGGAAAGATGGCGTTTTCTTTGTGGCACTCTGAGGACATTCCATGTCTCTTAGAGGCAGGTGTAAGAGCCCTGGTAGAGGACTGACCCTCTCCTTGCTCTGAGGTCTCGCCTTGAGACTGTATTTGCTGTCTGCACCACTCTTCCTTTCCATGGAGGCGAATCTTCTCTCTCTCAGGGTAAGGCCCGAAAACTTCTTGCAGTGAGGACACTTCTCTGTGGGGGTCTGTTTTTGCCTTTTGTCAGGAAAAGCATGGTAAATGTTAAGAATGCCTTAAACTCCTGTCAGAAAAGGCTTAGCAGGCAAAAGACTGATTAAAAACATCAAATGAACCAATTTAAATGAAAATTCATAGGTGAATTTTTAAGAAACAAAAGCCTAAAGAACGAGTTACTTACCTTCGGTAACGACTTTTCTGGTGGATACATTAGCTACCTGTGGATTCCTCACCTAATGAATACTCCCATGGCGCCAGCATTCAACGGAAATCTTCTTCATAGTCTCTGCACGTCGACGAGGACGTCACTCTAGCCCACGCGAAGCCGTCTGACGTCATACAGGCAATAAGAGGTCCTCGCCGACGTGCCGACGTCAGTACCAACATTTTTTACGTGCATGAGAACAACAACCCAATGCAATGAAAGAGCAAGGCAACATCCCATAACATTGTAAAATACACAACATTGCAATAAAATGGCTGTAAATTTAATATAACTCTCTCTTTTTTTTTTTTTAAACCAACAAATATATGCAAATCATGTATATACACAAAGATATATACATATATATATATATATATATATATACACATATAAATATACACAAGTATCCATATATACAACATCTATTGCAACCTCGAATACCAAGAGGAGCGCACTCAAGGATTACTTGGTAAGACCAGAAAGGCAACGGGGAGGAGGGTGGGACCGTGAGGAATCCACAGGTAGCTAATGTATCCACCAGAAAAGTCGTTACCGAAGGTAAGTAACTCGTTCTTCTGATGGATACAACTACCTGTGGATTCCTCACCTAATGAATAGAGTCCTAAAGCAGTACCACTCCCGGTGGAGGGTGCCTGTATGGTCAAACCAAGAAATCCTGCAGCACTGACCGTGCAAAATGGCCGTCCCTTCTGACCTCAGAGTCCAAACAGTAATGTTTCGCAAAAGTGTGAAGGGACGACCAAGTTGCGGCCTTGCAGATGTCGACCACAGGAACACCTCTGGCCAAGGCCGTAGTGGCCGACTTAGCTCTGGTGGAATGAGCTCTAATGCCATCAGGAGGATCCTTCTTTGCCAAAGAGTAACAGATTTTAATTCAAAGAACAACCCACCTGGAGAGTGTTCTCTTGTGGACTGCCTTTCCTCTCCTCTTGCCCACGTATCCGATGAACAGCTGATCCTCCAGCCTGAAATCCTTCGTTCTATCAATGAAGAAGCTCAACGCCCTCTTTGGGTCCAATCGATGTAGTCTCTCTTCCTCCTTTGAAGGATGAGGCGGAGGATAGAACGTGGACAAAGTAATTGTCTGGGCCAAATGGAAGGGTGAAACAACCTTCGGGAGGAAAGCAGCCTTGGTCCTCAACCCCACCTTATCCCCATATAAAGTTGTATAAGGGGGTTTTACCGATAAGGCCTGCAACTCACTCACTCTCCTTGCAGATGTTATAGCCATGAGGAAGACTGTTTTAATAACCAAATACCTTAATGGGCAAGAATGCATAGGCTCAAAAGGGGACCCCATAAGGAAAGTGAGGACCAAGGACAAATCCCATTGAGGCATCACGAATGGTTTTGGAGGATATTTATTTAGAAGACCTTTCAAGAATCTGAAAACAATAGGGGATTTAAATAACGATGGTTGATCTGGAAGACAAATGAAGGCTGACAGGGCAGACAAATAACCTTTAATGGTAGCCACTGCACAACCTTTCTGCGCTAGAGACAGAGCAAAAGACAAAACATCTGACAGATGAGCATGTAAGGGATCAATCTGTCTCTCTCCACACCAGATAACAAATTCAGACCACCTATTAGCGTAGATAGATTTAGTGGAGTGTCGCCTGGCCGCTAATATAACATCCACTACATCAGGCGGGAGAGAGAAGGAACTCAGGTTGCCCCGTTCAATCTCCAGACATGTAGGTGTAGACTCTGGAGGTTGGGGTGTAAAACCTGCCCCTGCGACTGCGAGAGGAGGTCTGCCCTGAGAGGGAGACGGAGCGGAGGGCACAGCGAGAGTTGGAGAAGGTCGGAGTACCACACCCTCCTTGGCCAATCCGGAGCTATTAAGATGACTTGAGCCCGGTCTTGGCGAATCTTCCTCAATACTCGAGGAATCAAGGGTATGGGGGGGAAACGCGTAAAGCAACTGGTCGCACCAGGTTATCAGAAATGCTCCCTGCACCGGATACTGGAGGCTGCAGAATAACGGACAATGCGCGTTCTCCCGAGTGGCAAACAGATCTATCCGAGGAAACCCCCACATCTGGAAGATTAAACGGACTTGATCTGGATGGAGATGCCACTCGTGGTCGGCTGAGAATTGGCGACTGAGACTGTCCGCACGTACATTCAAGACCGCGGCCAGATGATTTGCTACCAAGCAAATCTGATGGTCCTTTGCCCAGGACCATAGTCGAAGAGCTTCTCTGCAGAGAAGGTACGACCCTACTCCTCCCTGTTTGTTTATGTACCACATCGTGGTAGTATTGTCCGTCAGGACCTGTACCGACTGACCACGAAGGGAAGGGAGGAAGACCTTGAGAGCCAGACGTACAGCCCGTAACTCTAACAGATTGATATGAAACCTCTGTTCCTCTGGAGACCAAAGTCCTTTGATCTCCAGATCCCCCAGATGAGCTCCCCACCCTAGAGTGGAAGCATCCGTTATGACCGTGGCCACTGGTGGCGACTGCGCGAACGGCTTTCCTTGTGAAAGATTGTTGCTCGCAATCCACCACTTCAAGTCCACAGCAGCATCTCTGGAGATCTTAACCGCACCTTCTAGATCTCCCTTGTGTTGAGACCACTGCCTTCGGAGGCACCACTGAAGAGCCCTCATGTGCCAGCGAGCATGCGTGACCAACAGTATGCAGGAGGCAAACAGACAGAGCAGACGAAGGACCTTGAGGACTGGAACTACCGCTCCATTTCGAAACATTGGAACCAATTCCTGAATATCTTGAACCCGCTGAGGTGGAGGAAAGGCTCGATTCAATGTTGTATCCAGTACTGCCCCTATGAACAGGAGGCGCTGAGAGGGCTCCAGGTGAGATTTGGGCACGTTCACCGAAAAGCCCAGGTCGAACAACAACTGGGTTGTTGACTGCAGATGATACGACACAAGCTCCGGGGACTTGGCTTTGATCAACCAGTCGTCCAAGTAAGGGAATACTGCTATCCCCTTCCTTCTGAGCTCTGCCGCAACCACTGACATCACCTTCGTGAAGACTTGAGGTGCTGAAGTAAGACCAAACGGGAGGACCGCAAACTGATAGTGCTGCGACCCTACCACAAATCGGAGATACTTCCTGTGCGACTTGAGTATCGGGATATGAAAATAAGCATCCTGCAAGTCGACAGACACCATCCAATCTTCTTTGTTCAACGCCAAAAGCACCTGTGCTAGGGTCAGCATCTTGAACTTTTCCTGATTGAGGAACCAATTCAAGATCCTCAGATCCAGGATCGGTCTCAACCGACCATCTTTCTTGGGAATCAGGAAGTACCTTGAGTAACAACCTTGACCCCTTTCCTGCTCTGGAACCAACTCCACTGCGCCCTTTGAAAGGAGGACTTGAACCTCCTGTTCTAGCAACAGGAGGTGTTCTTCTGAACAATAAAATGGGCGGGCGGGAGGGGGGGGGTGGAAACTCCCGAAAGGGAAGGGTGTAGCCTTTCTCCACAATACTGATAACCCAAGTGTCCGTTGTAATAGTCTCCCACTTGTGGAGAAAATGCCGTAATCTTCCCCCTACAGGAGAGGAGTGAGTGGGAAATGGTGGAAGCCTAAGGCTGCTTTCCCTGCTGCACCCCTCCAGAGGACGAGGAAGAGGCAGAGTGCTGTTGAGAGGCTCCTCTGGTGCAGGCCCTACCTCTCCCTCTAAATGATCTATAGGGGTGAGAAGAGGCGGCTTGCTGGAACCTCCCCCGAAAGGAAGAGGAGGAAGAGCCACGCCCAAATCCACGAAACCTCCTGAAAAATCTGGAAGAGGCAGAGGAAGAAGGAGCTTGCAGCCCTAACGATTTGGCTGTGGCCCTGCTCTCTTTAAATCGCTCCAAGGCCGAATCTGCCTTTGCTCCAAACAGTTTGTCCCCATCAAACGGGAGGTCTAATAGGGTTGACTGTACATCCGCAGAAAACCCTGAATTACGGAGCCAGGCCTGTCTCTTTGCCACCACAGCCGTGCCCATCGCCCTAGCCACCGAGTCGGTCGTGTCCAGTCCAGACTGGATAATCTGGGTTGCGGCAGCCTGGGCGTCTGAGACAAAATCCAAGAGTCCCTGGGGAAGCTCCGTAAAAGAAGATGAAATATCATCCATAAGAGCATGGACATATCTCCCCAGAATGCAAGTTGCGTTGGTGGCCTTCAACGCCAAACTGCAAGAAGAAAATATTTTCTTGGATTGCGCATCCACTTTTTTGGAGTCCCTGTCTCCTGGCACCGTCGGGAAGGATCCAGGGGCTGATTTTGAAGAACAGGAGGCTTGTACCACCAAGCTCTCCGGCGTAGGGTGTCTTGAAAGAAAGCCAGGGTCAGATGGTGCAGTCCGATATCTCCTGGCCACAGCCCTATGAACTGCCGAGGAAGATACAGGCTTCTTCCACACCTCCAACACCGGATCAAGCAAAGCCTCATTAAACGGCAAGAGAGGCTCCGCTGCAGCAGAGGCCGGATGCAGCACCTCCGTTAATAAATTCTGCTTCGCCTCTGCCACCGGCAAAGGCAGGCCCAGAAAATTAGCCGCCTTCCTCACCACAGCGTGAAAGGAAGCAGCCTCCTCCGTATACTCCCCTGGAGATGAAAGGTCCCACTCAGAGGAAGTATCCAGCCCACTGGCCGTATCCAGACCATGCAGTCCATCACCCGAGTCCTCAACCTCTCCTTCCTCCAGGACTCACTGGTACTCCTGCTCTTCCAACAGACGGAGAGCACGCCTCCTTGAATGTAGTCTCTGCTCAATGCGCGGAGTCGACATGGCCTCTGCCGAAGTCGAAGATCGGCGCCGATCTCCAGAAGCATCCGACGCCGCATCCGGCGCCGCAGACAGCTTTGGCGCCGATGAAGGAACAGGACAAAGGGATCTTGGAGCCGATGGACCCACCGGAGTCACAGGACGAAATCCCGACGTCGACGGGATGGAAACATCCGGAGCCAATCCCTCTGAAGCCACCGGAGCGGCCACCGGCGCCGACACCGGCGCCGAGCCCACATTCCCAAAAGGGAGAAAGGGCATATAGGGTGCCGGCCAAAGAGGTGCAGGATCACCCAATAAAAAGGCCAAAGGCCCCGAAGGACCAGCCGGAGCACCTCCTGGAGCCATCTGCTGAAAGATGGTATACATCGCATTCAGAAATGCGGTACTATCGGCTCCAGGGGCTGGAAAAGCCGGATACTGGGGTGCCTGGATCGAAGGCGACCCCGACGCCGGCCTCGACGTCCGCGACGCCGGAGACATCACAAGAGGCTGCATCACCTCAACCACAGACGCTTGTCCAGGCGAAGTCGGTGACGCCGGAGAGGGCAACGGCGTCGATGGATGCGGCGTGACCGTGGGACTGACCTCCCAAGTCCTCCGACGTCGAGCCGAAGGCGACCTCGAACGAGTCTCCTTGCTTGAATGACGCCGTGAATCTCTACGGCGCTGGGAGTCTCGATGACGCCGATGAGACCTTGGCGAGGAAGACTTCTTGTGATGTTTTTCCTTTCTCTTCGACTTCGCCAGGAATAATTTAGCCTCACGTTCCTTTAGGGCCTTCGGATTCATGTGCTGACATGAATCGCAAGTCACAACTACGTGATCGGAGCTCAAGCACCAGAGACAGTCGGAGTGAGGATCTGTAACTGACATCTTGCCCCCACACTCTCGACAGAGCTTGAAACCCGACTTTCTCTGAGACATTGTTACCGCAGAGAAGAACTACGCAGCAGAAAACACACTGTAACCACTAAAGTAACAGTAGCTCCCTCGAAGATAACAGTTTCGAATGCACGGAAAAAAGGGAACTGACGTCGGCACGTCGTCGAGGACCTCTTATTGCCTGTATGATGTCAGACGGCGTCGCGTGGGCTAGAGTGACGTCCTCGTCGACGTGCAGAGACTAGGAAGAAGATTTCCGTCGAATGCTGGCGCCATGGGAGTATTCATTAGGTGAGGAATCCACAGGTAGTTGTATCCATCAGAAAAGCCAGGTTCAGTGCTCCAGGATCCTATCACCAGGTACCAGAAAAAAGAACTGAGGCAACTGCCACCTGCTGAGCATGATGCAATACTGGTGGTCTCTGAAGCCTTAAAAGCACAGTCACTGTTTTCCACTCCCATAATAGCAGCCTATGGGGCTACACTGCCTTTCTATTCTTCATCTCTTACTTTATCAGAAAAAGGGTTTGTGAAGGAGATTTGGGGTCTGGTATAAACATTTACCAGTGTGTTTTAACTCTTTTTTCTAAGTACAATCGGAAGAATTAAACCACTGAAGCCTGTTTGGCTATGCGGCATTTTATGCTATTTCTTAAGTGTCCCTGCAGGCCTTCCTGAAGCAAGGCGAACGTCTACACTTAAGAAGAGACTATTTAAAGATGTGCTCTGGGTCCCTGCACATGGGTGGAACTATTCAATGCTTATGACTTCAACACAGATTCCCCTACGAGAAAACTAGAGTTACAGGTAAGAAACGATTCCATTCTATCCTCCTCAGTTGCTTCTCTCTGTCTCCTCCTCTAGATGTTTTAGAATCACAATCTACTATACTGTACTTCAGTTTATTCTGGTCACTCTTGTGAAAGAGTGTCACTTCACGGAGTAAGGTTTTTATTTACTTTACAATTTCTGAGTACAGCCTGGGTGAAGGAGGTAGATAGGAACACTTAGATGTTGAAAGGCATTAGACATCTGAGGATAGCAGAACACATGTAGAGGTAAGTGTTGTTTGCCCACTTGGGCTACATAGATTTACAGTTATTTGCACAGAAATAATTATGTGGGATTGTACTGGAAGCGACACGTATTTTTTATGTTCGAGTTTAATTTTTGTTATGTATTGCAGCATATACTTTGATTTGATTTGTGCATAAGGAATTCGATACAATGTTTTATGTTGGGAAGAATCTATAGATTAAGCTCATTTGGGCTATGTGGGAACATTTAGTAGTGTCATGACAACATATGAATTTAATATTTGTTGAATGTTAGCCTGGACATGTTTTGTTTGGACTCAACAAGCATAAGGCAATCTCAACTGTGCAAATAGAATATAGCACACCATTTAAGATGGATATGTAGTTTAACTATAGAAAACCAGTCCTCCATTAATGATTTTGAATTTTGCACAAACATTTTGCCCAAGAGGTATTTATGGCAACATAGATAATCTGTAATATAATGTGAATGAAAATCTATGTATTGATTGGAACGGAAAAGCATAAGTGTAAACGAACTGTAATTATGTAGGTACACCAAATGCAAAAAGAACAGATGATGAATGGAATGCTGAACAATGTTAAACATTCACCCCCAGTTCCAGATCTGGGCCTAAATCCATTGCTTTTTTTTTTTGGCCCGCCACACCATCCCAGTTTGGACATAGCCATATGCAAATCAGTCTTGACCCTGCTCCCCATGGGAACAGTCCAGCCCGAACTGCCAGGCCAGGCCCTCCTTGGACCAGAAACAAGCATCCTGGGACCATCCTCTTCCATTCTTTGCCACTCTCCTTCTACAGTACCCTAGTAAAGCTCACCCGGCTGTTCAGAGCTTAGTCCAATGTGTGACAAACTCTGCCATAGCTCAATTAGCCACTTACAGCTGGAGACGATTCAGTAAAGAGCCAGATTTTCTTACAGACCAGTTTAATTCTTCAACCTTGCCTTTTGTAGCTTAGGGCCAACACATGTTTTTGTGGTAAAATGTCACATGACATGTAAACACTTTGGAACTGATTACAAGTGTGCCATTAAATTCAGCAGGAGTGGCTCACTGTACTTTTTAGAAGCCCAAGACGACCGGCCAAAAACATACATGCGCAATGAGGGGGAACGCTGTGCACTCCCCGTCAGTGCTAGTCATCACCAATGCCCCGCCCCTTTTACTACAAAATGATAAACATAGTTTATTATAGTTTTTTAGTAAAGGGTTTGCAGCTGCTGCTGCCGGCGAGGGGGTGACACTCCTCCTCCCTAATGAGGAGCCGCACCTGAAATTAAGACCCCTTCTTAAACTCCTGTTTGCACAAGAGTTGGAATTATAAGCTATTCTGAAGTTGTCACACCCAGTAATTACTTGGTGCAATAAAGTCTGCATTCCCCGCTAACTTTCAGCAAGTGAAATCTAGTAGGAAAAAAAGGCCTAGTAAATACCAGTGCATACCACAACATGTGGATTTTGATGCAATAAGGATCAAAATCTGTAGGCTATGCCCCATATTTGGGATAAGCAAAACGTATTGCACCTGATAAATTCTGAACCCATAGGTATCAGATTGTAATGGGTGTGATGAATACTGTACACCCTGCCGAGGCATTCTTACACAGATCCAGTGGTATCAGATTGTACTGGGTGCAATGAATTCTGTACACCCTGCCAAGGCATTCATACACAGACCCAGACTGAGGTAATCTGGTTTACAACATGCTTGCACTAAATGGACAGTGTAGTGTGATACTGAGTTGTACTACACAAGTACGGGGTTTTATTACTGCTTTAAATTACTGCTCCGATCCTCACCAGATCTCCTCATCCCCAAAAGCACAATACAAATAAACATTTCAGTATACACAAGCCAAAACGTTAGACTCTGACAAGCTTGTTTCAGGGATTCCAACTACCTCAAATTAATATAAGTTAGGCTATCTGCCAAGGCAATGTACAGCATATGTGTTTCCAGGCCAAAGGTCGTTGGGCATGGGATTTGGTTTCTTCCAGAGGTTTTCCTTAAGTGAGTGATGGTGTTGCACTACACCAGTTGCTAAGAACCATATGATTTGCACCAGGTAATTTTCACTTGGTTTGTTAATTCATATATATTTGAAGGTGCTAGATTAAGCAGGGATTGAACATTCTCAATGTCAAAGGACCAGAGAGGCCTACGTTACACCTCTGTACATGAGATATATATCTTAATAGGATGGCATTTTGTGGGATCACTAAGAGTAGATACAGAGCTATAAATAAATCTAACAAATCAAATTATATAGTTGTTGGTTTACAGTTATACAGTGTGTGTGCAAAACCTCGAAATAAAAGTCTGGCACAGTAAATGGCTGCTGACAAAATGCTTTGATTTTCTTGAGGCAAAGCTGTAGTCCAATAACTTGCAAAGAATGTAGAATTTTGCGTAGAATTCCTTTGAGGGCAGAAAAAACAAACACACTCTTTCTACACTACACTTGAATACTTCATTCTCAAAATCAAATGAGTTAAAAAAAAATTACAAAATATTACAATCTGTTTCGTGTAGAATTTAAAATAGCCCACATAATGCCAGTATAGTCTATAGTTTATTTTGAGATGAATCAACAACTCTTTGCTCATAAATACATGTGTTGTCTATATTTTAAGACCACACATTATTTTAGTTAGCAAACTCACCTTGAAAGAAGGATACAAAGTTCATCCAAGTTACTAACAGACCATGATCCTCGAGGAATTTCTTGGCGACACTTGGGTGTGAAAGAATATTAATAAAGTCACTAACAAGTGGCCAATAGGTGTTGTTTTTCAAGAGCGCTTCACCACAGTTTACAACAACATGGAGGCTGTTTTCTTCATCTAAAAAAAAAAAAAAAAAAAAAGAATTATTAGTCACTCTTGTAGCAAGTGCTATTTTATACATATACATGTAAAAGGCAAGGGGTGTTTAGTGTGCATATTTATAGATCACTTTGCTAAAGTACGCAATCAATCTATACACTCATTATGATAATGAAAATGTCTATGAAAGTCAATCCAAACAGATACAGTCAATATGATCAGAATGAAACAGCTGAAAACTCAAAATACAGCTAAATGTCATGTCTACAAACAATATTCTGCCCAGTTATATATAAGAGAACATTTCAACCAGAAAGCAATTATTAAAGGTTAAGCTGCAGATCCATTTTGTATTCCTCCACAGATAGGGCTAATGTGGGAATAGTACAGAGCAGCATAGTATATTACATTTTAGTTGGGTACCATTACAAACTTAAGTCGCAGCTTCTTCTGGGCTCAGTTCCACAATCTTTTAGAAATCCCTTCAATTATTATAGGCTTCCGCCGTATATCTATGCATGCGATGCACCAAAGAATGATGAGAGAAGGGAAGAGACAAAGGTTCTTATGGACTTCTTCTGAAAGGCCAGTAGGTCTGTGTCCGAGTGTGCTAAGCTGGTCTTAGTATCCCTCCTATGCTAGACTCACCAATATAGTAAGAGCATTCAGGTTAGGCAGAGAGGTTCATATCACTTTGATTTCCAAAAGGCTGGCAGGACTATAATACAGCCATTCACATATACTACCAGGAGGCTAGAGTACAGTGGTTGTCCGGGCCAAGTCAAAGCTGATCACACATCAGGTGATTCCGTTTGAGCATGGTCACCCATAAGTTATATGAGGTCACTAAATCTAAAATGCTCGTACATTTGAATAAAAGTCACTCACGTGCAAAGGAATTGAGCAGAATATCAGTTTCAAAAGGGACACAGTTAGTCTAAGGTTACGTCTTTGTTTCCAAGAGCCCAGTGGGATGTGGTGAGGTAGAGAAGGTCAGTGCTTTAAAATGTCAATTTCTCTAGTAGGCAGGTAAGGCTCTGGCAAATCTGTAAAATGACAGGTCAATGCCTTTGGGCGGAGTTTAGGGTTTGAGTACAACCAGTTCCATGTTTCACAATCTAGCATGTAGAACTAAATACTAGGTCCAAGTAGAGATTGACCCTCTAGACTAAAAGCGCAAAGCAAACAGCAATACAAAGAACATGACCTCGCTTTTCATCTTTAGAACAAGAGTACCTTAAACAAGGTCAGGCCCGGCATAGTATCATACCACAGAACTGTTCTTAAAAGTAGAACAGGGTTAGAAGTGAACACAATGATGAATCATGCCCAGTGTCAAACTGGTAGAATAATCAGTCCTGGGGCTCAAAGCTCTGCTCAGAAGACCATGGCCGGCGCTATTAAATGTCATCACGCAGACTACCAAAGATGCACAATCCATCTCATGCCTCTTTAATCCACTGCCAAAACCCTCCTATCCCTTTATGTGACTCTTGCGTGTTCTTGCTTTCTCCCATTGTGATGGTTTTCCCATCGTTCTCCTTCTTTCCTCCTTTATGTGTTTTTCTCAAGCTCTCAGAAATCATCAGTGAGGGAAAATAAGTGCCAAACTCTAAAAATGGTCCAGCACCCAGAATTACGTTGGCAGAAATAAAAACATAAATGTGGTAATCATAAGACAAACCCTGCTATAAGGACTAGGGTGCTGCAGGCAGTAATGCATTTGTGAGCCCAGCAGTCATCTACAAAAAACATACTTGGATCAGACATTGCTTAACAGTCTGCTTAATTTTGTCCAATTCTAGCAAAATATATGCCAAAGACTCATCATGCCTGGGGATTCCATTATCTGAGTGGAACAACAAGCAAGTAACAAAAAGTTAAAAGAACATGTCTCTGCTGGGCTTTGGGCACCTCATGGACTCCCTTAACAAAATGATAATACCAGGCTGAACCTTGTTCTCATCATAACATTAGCAAGACCAACCTATAAACTAGTTATCAACTACCAACCTTATATCAGCCCACCTACCACTCGTAACCTCAGGTAATCACCCCAAAACACACAAGTGTGACAAGGATCCAATCTCAGCGAGATATCTGGAAAAAAGGGACCAGGGAGGTATTCAAGAGTTCAAACAGGTCAATGCCCCTGGCTGGCCAAATCAAAACTTTGGCTACAACAGCACCTACTAAATACAAACTGAGGGAACTTGGCAGCAACATTGCATCAAAACCTTGCAACCCTAAAACACAAATCCATATTGAAGCACATCAGCTACCAAAAGGATAAAAAAAACAAATACACACACCACCCAGCCCCCCATACCTAATCACCCATCATGCAAACCAGACTGCTCTTGGGCATTTCAGCACAGGAATTTCAACATTTCAAAGCCACTGCCAGTGATCGCCCTAAGATAAATTCAACATACTAACTTTATGGGCAAATGGGAGGGCATAAGCCTCTTCCATCACCAATATTATGGGTGGCAACCTCACCATCTTGCATAAATGTTTAGTAAAGCAGACTGGCCATATCCTGCTCAAGCTTTTGTCCTCATACACTGCTTCAATGCTAAAATTGCTAAATTCTGAACAAGATAGTATCAACCTGTCACCACTAACTCCCTCTGCAGGATATTATTGGCAGACACTGTTGAGGTCCTTAACACCTTCCTCCCTTAAGGCAATTCATTTGGTCTATAGAAATGCCACAATAAACATTATCCTCCAAAAAAAGACAATGCCAACATTATAACAATAATCTAACAAACCTGAGCTGCTAATTTCATACCTCCAATACCGAATCTTCCAGTTCCAAGTAAGATCCTGGAGAAGTGTCACCTTGCAACAATTTCAACAGTGTATGGAAGCTGTTGAAAAGTGATGGTTAAGGACAACAGTAGTTGATCATCAGTCAATATGTAAGGGCCAGGAAGAAGTTAGCCAAGGACCAGCATGAACAGGTAAAAGATCTCCCACTGCCACTTTTTCTCTAGAGCAGTACAAATGAGGAAATACAATCAACAATTACAACAAGTGGAGATAAATATATGACTATATAAAGACAGGATGGGAGAGCGGTGTTCAAGGGGTAGGGAAATGCCATTATTAATGGAGAAACCTGTTGAAAATAGCAGGCATCGGTTAAAAGCTTGGCACAGATAAATGGGTGTGTTCTGTTTCTGTCAATACTGCTGCATCTGGCGCTACTCCATGTCAGCAAGCGCTACAAAGCATACAGCCTTTCATCACTCTAAACTGGAGGTTTTGATATATTTCTGGGCAGGAACAATGTTGTCTTATCTCTGATGTAACAGAAAACAATGAGAGCATTGCACAGCAGCTCTGGAAGAACCAAAGAACTATGTTTGTACACATCCGCAATTAAATGGTGACTAGCTTTCTTCAGCATTCCACAATTAACGCTTATTAATGCTTATTTCTGCATGTAAACTCTGCTCGCAATTAAAATCCAATACTCCATTGGCAAAGTTCAGTTTGGTAAGAGGAGAAAGACTACTTGTACATCACTAAATGAAGTTGGAGGTCATCATTAGATGGAATTCAACTTTAGATTTGTTAGATAAACTCCTTGAGAAACATCAAGGTCAAAGTACTTACTGCATGTCAACAAAGCTTGCTTAGTCTACTGGTGGGACTGCCTCAAAAGTAAGCCAGTGGTAAGTGTTTGTATTACTACGTAGGCAGATAGCCCTGGGGGTAAGCTGGAAGTACACTTTTGAGATACTATTACAAATAGGTCTTTCAGAGAATACTTTCAATGAGTGGCCTTATAATTTGTTACAGAAGCATCCATGCCTTTCCTATTCAGCTTTCAGTAGAGATCCGAGTTCTGCACTCCACTATCACTATCACCTTTTGAAGTTATACCAGTTCCAAAGCACCAACACCTTTAAAAACATGATGCCTTACTAAAGTGATAGAGATGTCCCTGAGAAGGTTAGTTAGCCAGGAACAATTACTACAGCCTATAAATGCTCTCTTTCAAAGTGTACAATAAACAGTGACAGGTAGAAACACAAGTGGGACTTGTTTATTGATCATATATATTAACAGTTGCAAGGTGTTACAACTAATGTGATGTTTGTTCTCAATTCTATTCCAAAATTGTTACTATGGTTATCCCCCAAAGTATTTTGAGTGTGCTGCACTTCGTTGGGGGAGAGGGGGTAGGAGAGGGGGGAGGTGGGGATGCACACATACAATTTAACTACGGTTGAAATGAAGGAGGTTTCTGAATAACAGAAGTGTATCATTCAACCCTGTGCTACCCGCAGAAGAATCAAAGATGGAGCCATACAATTACAAATTGTCCCAGAGATAACGAGAATACAATACTCATGTGAAAACTGAAAAACAAGTGGGAAATCAGATGTGTCTTGGGAAGTAGGCAGCTGATGCAAAAGTCGGAAACAATACAAGAGAAACTTTTAAACCACCATGAAGTTCCTAGACAATGTGAAAAGAAACCTACTAAGACTCATAAGGAGACCACCCGAGGAACAACACTGTAAATGAACCGTGATACCAACCTCAATGAAGTGCTATGTCAAGCGGAGCATGACCCATAGGATAAGAAAGACAAGTATGTGCTGTGAGGCCGTAGTCAAAAGGCTTACCGGGAAAGAAACAACGCTGAGACTCCGAAGCCACAGAAGTGGCTCCCAAGAGATGGTGGGAAGAGGAACTCCTCTCCACAGCTACACACTGTTACGGCTCACAGGGAAGGACGTTGATCCCTTGTGTGCCATAAGGACTCTCACTTCCCAGTTAAGAGACAGTGAACGAGGGAAGCAGAAGGAAAAAATATCTGGGGCAGTTGGAATATGTTTTAAGGAAAGAAGGTAGCCAAAGTCTGCACGCAACAACCTTAAAAGATTATCATGTTTCAAAGGATATCCAGAGTGTTAGATCTGACAGCCTTAGGGTGGTTACCCCTAACTTTTTGCCTGCTTCCCTCCACTTTTTGGATACTGTTTTTGCTGGTTTTAAGACTCTGCACACCTTATCACTGCTAACCAGTGCTAAAGTGCATATGCTCTCTCCGTTTAAACATGATAACACTGGATCATACTCAAATGGATTATTTAATTTACATTTAAGTCCCTAGTAAAGTGCAATATATGTGCCCAGGGCCTGTAAATTAAATGCTACTAGTGGGCCTGCAGCACTGATTGTGCCACCCACTTAAGTAGCTCCTTAACCATGTCTCAGGCCTGCCATTGCAAAGCCAGTGGGTGCAGTTTCAATGCCTATTTGACTTGCCATTTACAATTACTTGCCAAGCCTAAATCTCCCCTATTTCTACATAAAAGTCACCCCTAAGGTAGGCCCTAAGTAACCCATAGGGCAGGGTGCTGTGTAGGCAAAAGGCAGGACATGTACCTGTGTAGTTTACATGTCCTGGTAGTGTAAAACTCCTAATTTCGTTTTTACACTGCTAACATTAGGGCTGCCCTCATATAATGTTTGAGTGGTAGCTGCTAATCTGAAAGGAGTAGGGAGGTCATATTTAGTATGGCCAGAATGGTAATACCAAATCCTTCTGACTACTGAAGTTGGATTTAATATTACTATTTTAGAAATGCCACTTTTAGAAAGTGAGCATTTCACTGCACTTAAATCCTTCTCTGCCTTACAATCCACGTATGGCTAGGTTCAGTTGACAGCTCCCTTGTGCATTCACTCACACCCCCCCCAAACACCGGATGCTCAGCCTCACTTGCATACATCTGCATTTTGAAAGGGTCTTCCTGGACTGGGAGAGTGGAGGGCCTGGCACTTACATGTCTAAGGACAGTAGCCTGCCCTCACACAAAGGACTGCCACACCCCCTACTGGGACCCTGGCAGACCGGATTGAACTGAAAGGGGACCTTGTGCACTTCTAAGCCACACTCCCCCACTTCAAAGGCACATTTGGGTATTTAAACACGGCCTCTGCCCCTACCAACTCAGACACTTTCTGGAGAAGAGAACCTGAACCAGAACCTGCAACCTGCCAAGAAGAACTGCCTGGCTGCCCAAAGGAGCCACCTGACTGCTTTCTGTGAAAGACTGCTGCCTTGCTGCTCTCTGGCTGTGCTGAGAAGTGCTCTCCGAGGGCTTGGATCAAGCTGGCCTTCTGTTCCCTGAAGTCTCAGGACCAAAAATACTTAAGTCCTGCAAGAAGAACTCCCTGTGCAGCTAAAATCAATGCACAGCCTGCCAGAAATAATGCACAGCCTGTATCGCAGTGAAAAATTCACTGCACGCCGAACTGGAACGACGCAGCCCGACTTGGCAATGAAGATCAACGCAGTGTAAGCGTAGCAACTGGAAATTCGACGCACTGCCCACTGGATCGATGCACAGACGAGCCGGAACGACGCAGCCCGATTTCCAGAGAGGAATCGAAGCAGCGCCTGCAGTGCAGTAGAATTTTCCACGCAACGCCCACCGGATCAACGCAGCCCCTGTGACTTTGTCCTGCCAGTGCATGGTTTCAACGCATCGTCCCTGGGGTGCCTGAAAACCCCGCAACCCGAAGAGGATCTCGAGCGCCGGAAATCGACACAAAGCTTCCCTGTGGGAAAAATAGATGCCGCATCGCCGTGTGCAGCCTCAGAAATCGACGCACACCTTCCTATTTTCCACGCATCGCCTCCTCTGCGGAGATTTTGAAGGCAAACCAGGTACTTTGTGCTTGCAAGAGACATTTATTGCTTTTAAGAGACTAAAGACACTTTATATCATTTTTACAGTGATATTTCAAAATATACTTATTGCATTTTAATCGTTTTGACCTGCATTTATCTATATAAATATGATATATTTTTCTAAACACTGTTTGGTGTATTTTTGTGGTATTCTACTGTGATATTGCATGATTTACTGCACAAATACATCACACATTGCCTTCTAAGTTAAGCCTGACTGCTCAGTGCCAAGCAACCAGAGGGTGGGCACAGGATAATGTGGATTGTGTGCAACTTACCCCTGATTAGAGTGAGGGTCCTTGCTTGGACAGGGGGTAACCTCACTGACAACCAAAGACCCAATTTCTAACAGAGAGGCCTCCACGCAGCATTTAAAACATCATTGAGTAGGATCAGTAAAGAATTTTAATCAAAGTGGAATACAATTTTAAGTAAATAATCTTTAGGTTTAATTATCGAAGAACTTGCAAATATATTAAGCGAACTAGAGGATACTAAAACACAACTAACCAAGCAGTACAAATTAGAGGAATGATAAAAAAAATAAAACGCAATGATATGCAAAAAATGAAAAAACAAAAAGGTAAATAGATTTCACAGAGACACTTATGACCATAAAAACAACAAGGTATATTCATGGGCAGACAGCTATGCTAAAAGAAAACAGTACTAAACACAGGAACATCAACTGATGTCAAAAGCCAGTCCGAAAAGAGCATACCGTCTAAATTGCGGCGATCAAATATTTTGAAACAAAAGAGCACCCGTACAATTCACCAACAAAATCCACCAATAATTCACCCATTTACTATCATACCTACCAATTAGATGGATGATGAGAGTGAGATACCATTACCAAATACCATTACCAATTCCCCCCAGATTGTTTTTATTCACACAACAAAACAGAGCAAAAGGACAAAGAAAGGGTGCAGAAGGCAGACTGTTAAGAAGCAAAACGAGTGCCTCGTAATTAACAATTCCAATCACTATCTTTCCAAAGGTGAATATAAAGCCCTGGTGAAAAGCATGTCTTTTGTGACTAACTAAAACACTAACAAAGCCTGAAATTATGGACAGCTTCTTCAAATTCCCTACATTACGCTCTTTTTGTCTAAACAATAGATCTTAAAAAATAGATTTACAGTCTTCTGGAAAAAATATCTAAGTTTATGTTACCCAGCTGCAATATGTTTTTGGATGGTTTAAGAGCTTTTCTGTAATGATTTACAGTCAATGAACACGGATTATTCAAGTAGACTCAACCGCCTCAATACAAAATAGAAAACAGCTCTACAAAAGCTTATAGGTAATCCCAGAGTAACTATTAAAATGGCAGACAAAGGACACATGGATTTCATTTATTTTTATATATCTGTAGGAAAGTGCCTTTTTGTATGGTCACCCCTACACCCTTTTCTCCATTGCTGTTGGTTATGACTCTGAAAGTGCACTGCAGCCAGCTAACCAGGCCCCAGTGCCAGTGTCTTCTACCTAAAATATGAAGCACGTAAATTAGTAACCCCAAGTGGCAAGGACTTTAACCTGCTTTTAAGCCCCTGGTAAATGATACCAGTGGTATCCAGGGCATGGGAGTTACACAGATCACCAGGACCTGAAGCACTGATTCTGCCCCCCTGAGTGACCAAAGTAAACAGAGACAGTAGTTCTGCCATTGCAGACTGCACGAGCAGTGAAAACCGCTCAAACTCTACTTTGCCCTCACCATGTCACAGCATTATTTTTAATATATGTCAGTCACCCACTAAAGTAGGCCATCTCAGCTCAGGAGGCAATATATCAGAAGTATGGACATGTAAGTGCAAGTTTATATGTCCCTATAGTAGCCTCTTTCCATTAAAGGGTACTATAAGTGGTCAGGTAGCCAGAGGAGAACATGTGCTGACACCTGGGCATCATCAGGTAAGCCAGCTCCATTATGGTACCAATGAAAAGTGTAATTCTTGGTATTAAACAACGTGTCTCATCAAACCTGACTTGTTTCCCAAGTCGGATTTAATGTGACATGCAGCCAGGTAGCTACCTTAGAGGTTGCCCACCTGGTTACCTAAGTCCTTCCTGTGCCATGGCTGACAGCCTGCAGCTGCTGCTGTCAAGACACGAAGCTGACCCACTGCCAGGAGGCGTGAACACCTCCAGTAGTCAAAAACAAAGTCCTGCCTGGGAAGGAGGTGTCACCACACTCCCTGGCAGGGTGGCATGTGAAGTGGGACATCAAGGCAGTGAGCTTCAAAGCCAATACCGCCTCTGATATGCAAGCATGCTTTCTCCCAGTGGGGCTACCTGGTTTGTACATCTTAAGATGAGTTCTGGTATTTTTAAAAGTGGCAGAAAGGAGGCTTCTGGGTGGAAAAGGTGCCACACCCCTCCGGAAATGGTCACCTCAGGGGCAGATTAGCTGTTGGGACTAGTAGCCCACTGACTACCAGCACCCACACCCCCAACTCTCCTAAATCCAGAATTTCAGTGGCTCCCCTAGCATCAGAACCTCAAATCTGACTGACTTGCAACAAGGGCAAAGAGACCAGAGGTCTGCGACCTCAAGACCTGCTGAAAGGAAAAGGCACCAAAGACTGCAACTGTGGCTACCATCCTGCAACTGCACGACTGCGACTCGTCCTGGACTAGAGATCGGTTTCAAAGGAAAGAAGAACCCTCTGCAAGCCAAAGGCTTCTCTAGAACTCCCTTGGACTAGAGGTACTAGTCGCCTGTAGCCAAACATCACTCCTGAAACCAAAGAATCACTGGCCTTCTGGCCTGCCAACGAATCGCCAAAAGTAAATAGTCTAGTGCATTGTGGGAAATGTAGTCCTGAACTCTAGCAAATTTCAGGTAGGTACTGCTTTCCCCCATGCTCAAGGACGGTGAAAAAAATCAAAGGCTAAGGTTGCTGCTATCAAAGGTTGTTGGTGGCCATTTGGGCTACCACTACTTTTGTTCGACCCTGTGCCTCGAAGGAATCGTGCAGCATCTTCAAGCCCCCGCCTCAGTGGCCCCATTGTCGAGATTTGGCATCCCCTTCCTCACCAGCACCGTCCAAACAGCAAAACCAGCACCCGGGATCCCGCATTCAGCACTAAGGACAGCCAGGGCAACTCTGCACCCCGGCCCTACAAGCCAGGTAAAATTCAACTGACTGTCTGACCTTGAGCTTGGGACCACCATCACCTTATCATCCAGTAAATCCTGAATTCAACCTGCACGTGACCGAGATAACTAGTGTATGAGTATGAAGTATGAAATGTACTAATTAGCCTTTCCTTTAGAAATCCATAACTCCAGGTATACTCATCCGATTGTCTTCATTTAGGTGTCTAAAACTGTACAAAAATCTGCTTTATTTTTTTAATAAACTGGTCTCGGATTAGATTTGGGTCGTGTAAATTACTTATCGTCCATGTTGGTACTCTGAAATGCACATGTTCCTCTAGTAAAGCCTGACTACACTGTGCCATACTACCAGGACGGAGTCAGTGATTTATTAGTGTTGCATAGTGAAGCCTAAACAGCCTCACTGTGTAATACCCCACTTTCCTACAATATCCGTACCACACACAGGAGGCAGGGAAGCAGCTGAATGGGCACTGCTTAAGAATCCGCCACAAGAAATCTCACTTGTATATTTTTTTGGAACCACTACACTTCATTTTTTAACACAACATTTTTCATGATGATAATTTTCAAATACAACTAACTGGGACCTCCATGGGCTATGAGGCAGTACAGTCATACGCGAGCACCTATTTATACAGATTTGAACTGTTGTCAATTAAGAAAAAAAAATACTAAGATGGCCTTCAACTTTGAGGAACATAGATTACATTTGCACGATCTGGACCAAAATTAAAAATTGAAGAAATGATGACCATATCATTTTTATTTAAACACCAGACGAGACACTATCAGTTTTTAGGATGCGAGTATCACCAAAGGTATAACAAGTGAAACACAGAATCATAAAGCAAACGTTAACAGGAAAAACATGTGGCACTGAATTATACATAAAGCGATGGATGAGAAACTTGAATACCAAAAATAATAAGGCTGCATCCCAGTTGATCGTTATTTTGCCCACTATACCACCTTAGTTTGGACTCAGTCGATATGCAAATCAGTTCTGACTCTGATCCAATGGGAACAGTCCATACTGTTCTGCCAGGCCAAGCTGCTGTTTCTTTCATGTAAGGCCTTCGGCTACTGCCTCACAGTCACATGCTTGGCTTCCGTAAGCTAGCAGCCTGCTTGACAAAGCATTTCATTTAGCTTGTTTTCACAGTTCATTTGCAGTGTAATTTCTCAGGTAATCTCCTTCAGATTCTTAACATGTTCTCCTAACTGTCTAGGAGCTCGGTGATGGTTTCATAGTCTCACTCGTGTCGTTTTCGACTTGTTCTTTAGGTGCCTATTGCACATCTGGGTGACTTCCTAAAACGTTTCCGATTTCCCCCTTGTTTTTCAGCTTTTGTAATTTGGTTTAGAGCGTGCAGGGGACCACTGGTTTCTGTGTGCCTCTAGGACATTTGTAATTGTGTGACTCCATTTTTGATTATTGTGTATGTAGGAGATGGTTACTTGATACCCTCCTGTAACTAATAAACCTACCTCCTTTGTTTCCTCCACAGAATTGGACTGTAAGTCTGTTCCTTCACCTGATGAAGAGGTGCATGCTTGAAATGCACTAGGGATAACCAATTTCGGAAAGAACAGAGAGTAAGTATTACATTCGGTGTAATACCTTAAAACCGTTAAGATAATCAACAAACAAGGACCACATCTGTTTCTACCTATTGCAATAAACTGCGCTCTTTCAAAGAAAGCCTAAATAGCCTGCAACTGTGGTGCCTGACCAATGAAATCCCTAGGCAGGACGGAGTATTTTAAAGATGTACACAGATGGGATACAGTTGGGGCTATTAACACACTCTTACTTATACACTAGCGGTGAAATACATAGGCTCACCATAAAACCAAGGGTGTGCAAATAAGAGTAAGGGAGCATCGAATAATTCTGAGATGAGTAAAACATACCTGAAGGATAGATAACAGACTGTTAGGGAGACCCCTCCTTTTACGGTAATAAAAGATAAGCACTGCCTGCTCAAGGTCAGAGCGCCTTATAGGGTAATAAGGCAAGTCCCGACGATTTGTCAGTGTGTGGGCTGTTTTTTGCATGTTTGTGAGCCTGTTTTATGGTCTGCTGGGCCAGATTTTACGGTTGATTTCCTGATATTAAAACCATTAAGTCTCCCATACCTTGCAAAACTAATATAAAGCGTGACTTTGTAAGTTCAAAACGTCCCCAATTCGCAAACACGGGCCACGTTTTCAGCTATCTAATTTACTAATGAGGGCCACTTTTATTTTCAGTCTGACCCTGTGCCTGCTGCTGTCAGAGCCGTTATTTAAACTCGAGTTTGGCTAGTTCGTGCCTGGTTCAAAAGTGTTTTAGCAAAGCAGGTATGAATGTGAATGACAAGAGGGGGTGTCTGGCACCAGTTAATGTTTAGAGGTTAACTGAACACCATGAACCTCACCTAATTAAAAAAAATATATAAACAAACTATGACCTACTGCAAATAAACAATTAAATTCACAGCTCGGATTATAATAAAGTACTACATTATATGACAAGGCTACCCCGTATTTATATATTTACTTAAAGAAAACAAACTGTTGCAATACTGCTATAGTTAAGTGAGGAAAGGATTTTTGATGGCTAGTATCTCTGGACCACTGCTAAACTTGGTGCACAAGCCAATCGTCGGCTAACCTCATTCCTTTCTGGAGCCACTACAATATTGTAATCCAGTGACTCTGGGGAGGTATTAAAGTACACGAGGATATCAAATGCCAAGTAGGATTGCATACTCGAAAGAACTGAAACAGTCCTTCTGAATGTTTTGGGTAGATGGCATATCATAACAATGTTTACACCCTGGTTTTTTAAGTCTTTATTCATCACTTGACAAAGTCAACCATATCGTTCTCAGTTGTATTCAAGCGATTATTCAGTGGTATGGGGCAAGATGTGCTTAGTTCCTTCTTCAGTGCCCGTAGGTAGCACAGCTCCACTTTTTAAACCTAAACCCGATGCCCACTGATCTCAGGCATCCCTCAGTGGTCCATGATTCCAATTAGCCTGATTAGCATCAATAATGAACCTTTGGTGCATCTTCAGACCTGAGATTTCCATTTATATGTGCTTGCCAATAATATCCAGATTCTGCGCCTGTTTAATTAAGTTCTAGGTAGGCCTACTGTCAGCTTTCCAATCTGTTTGATAGAGGATCGGTACTGGATGGTTACCTACTGGTATACACTTCAAGAGAAGCCCACAATGATTTTGGCAGCGATGACTATGGGGCCTCGCCTTTTTACCTCACCTACTAGGAGCGTGAACTACACTATTAAAGATATAAAGTCTAAATCTAAATTCAAACATATGATGCCACATCAGCATGTTGACAGTAACAAAAATATCTGAAATAGATACTACAGTGCCTAGCCTAACTCGTACAGACGTTCTGCAGTGAAAGCATTAATCCACACAAATAAGAACTATGACAATAATCCAAACAATATGAACAATCCAAACAAATTTCAAACTTATCTTCAGGCCAATAGAAAGGCCAGTGTCCATCTGACCCCCAGATGCATATAAAAAAACCTGTTGTAGTAACTCATCTATGCATGTGTTAGAGGGTGTGTGATGCAATAAGCATCACATAACCACTAAAACCGAAAAAATCACGGGAAGTATTCAGATATTTAATTATTTCTACTATATGCACGCCTTGAAAAAATGCAAGCTACAGTTTTCCTCTTGGGAAAGGGTATTAACCACCAAGGGATATCTGGCCAAATGAACATAAAGTATCATAAAGCTGATTTATAAGCCTACACGGAGGTACTCAAGGAAGTACTTTCAAGGAGTTTTAAATTTTTTAGAGAGTTCCAGGGTCATCAATTCATAATAACATTTTATTGCACTTTGTTTGTGATACCAAAAGTTTAAATCTTCAAAACCATTGTGTGTGAGAAAAATATAGAATATGAACAGGCAAAAGATAAATGTTCTACATTTAAATAGCAGGTATTTTTAACACTAAATCAACAGAGAAAAGAAATAACATGAACGTACCCTGCAACTCGCTCTTTACAAGGCAACTTTCCATCATATAAAGGAGAACCGTGACCATAATATCTAGAAGCTGGCACTCTTCAGTAACTTGACGGGCAAGCTCTTCATTGCTAAATAACTGGACGCTGATATGCACAATCCTGTTTGACATAGTATCTGATTCATGGCTTTTCTTCAGTGTTTTCATTATGAATGCATAATGCTGAACAAATGTTTTAGTAAAGGCAATCTGTGAAGAAGAAAAAATGCAAATGGTTAAAAACGGCAGTTTCTTATAATATTTAGATGAGATTATGAATGAAAAAACGGAGAATCGAGAGGTGCTCCGCCTACGTGTGTGGGTTTACCGTCAAAAGGAAGGTCCGCTGTTAGAAGTAGTGGCTCTCTGCTGCTTTCTTCCTTTACAAGTTGTAAAGCCGCCCAACAAGAACTGTTAAGACTCAGCGTGCGGGAGGTTAATAAACTATAAAGCGATGCTCACACCGCCAATGAACAGTTTCTCCACCTACTGTTAAGGGCAGGTTTGGAGCAAGCTGTTCAAAAAACTGCAAGTTAATGGGTGTTTGGGAGAGTGATAAAAGGTTTACTTTCTAACCCCACAAGCTCCCAAGAGAATCTGCCGTCACTGACAGAGCAATACTGTAGTAACGATCAACATCAATAATGGCACAAGTCAGATCCTTTTTGGTTTGGTGCAAGCAATTCCTCATTTATTAGGCAATCCTTCAGAGAAAGTATCAAACACATTAATAGATATATTGATCATTATCCATGAACAAGATTATTCACTTGAGCTGACTAGTTGATTGTCTGGGTACAGCTCAACTTTTCAGTCCAGCATCAATATGTGGTCTACTTATACAAATTTGTTAAATAGTTGTTGGTCTAAAATTGTGTTACTGCGACCTTGTCTTTAGGCAAAATGCCATGCCACAAAAAACAAGAAAGACACAAAAACATTTTGGGAGGGCAAAAGGTGGTCTAGACTCCACTCGCTAGGGTGGATCGTCTGAAACAGGGAGCAAGTACCATGCACATTCCATGTGATCTTCCTGCCATTTAAGTCTAAAGAGCTGCATATGTGGGCAAAATTAAACGAAGAGCATGGTATTCTATGCACAGGTAAAGCCTGGGATGTATTATGGACAGGACACAGGCCCTGCCACGTCAGTACAGCACACAAAGAAGGACCTACAAACCATGTTAAAACAACATTACATACAGGGGATGGCTTTAAACCACTACCTATGCACTGAATAAACAGGGTTGGCTGCAAACTCTACCATGTGAATAAAATGCCTGGTGTACTGTACATAGCTGATTCTCTGTGCACAGGTGTACTGCATACAGAGCTTCGCAGCTAAGACAGGCCTGTACAGAGACTGGTTGTAGGATGCAGTGGTACTTGCAGGGTCTGACTAGGGGCATCGTCTATGCAAACCACAGGTCAAAATACATAATTTAAAAACCCTGAAACCTAGTGAGAGACATTACCATTTTCTACTACTTTACTCACTAAGCTTATAAAATAAAAAGAAACCTGTTCTCAAAAAATCCTTCACCTGAAAATAGTTATATTTAAGATCCAAAACGCCTACACCACTAGAATGTACCAGTAACGATTAGTTAAGCTACAATAACTTGGGCGTCATAAACTTACAAATGACATCATCAATGACAAGCACTGAAGGCTACATCAATGACTTTATGGATGATATCATCTATCACACTGCTTTGCATTTGAAACACAGGTGGATTTGGCAATAGTGCAAATGAGGCATTGCAACAAGATGCAATATCTATACACCATGCACAATCTAAACCTCGCATAGGCCGCTACTTGTATGTATGGTGAAGTCATTTGCTGCAAATTTACACATGGTAATTTGCAACTAGTGATACAATGAATTATGTATTGCTCGGCTTCTTTCCCGTCAACTCAGAATACAAATTAGGGAGGCTGTGGAGATCTGCATAAGGCACTGGCCCAAGGACTGCTGGAATGCTCAATAACCCCCCCCTAGAGTTAACATCTTGGATACCTTGATGCGAGCCCTGACCTTGTCAGTCACCCTGTAGACCTTTTGTTTCATGGGTCCCTAGTGTCCACATCATGTGTGCACAAGTGTGTGAGCCCTGGGTTAAAGGAGAACAGGGAGGCCAACTGTCCCAGTACCTGACGACAGTCCCTCTGCTGCTCTGCAGTCAGGGAGGGGGGAGAGGTTCACTCCTTTTACAGACCCATCTTTTTCTCCTGCAGACAGGAGATCAGGAAGAGGCTTGCTCATATCCTCTACCCAGTCATCTGTAGCTAGAAGCATGGACAACTCTGTCCGCTCAAAGTGTGGCTTGAGCCGGTTAACATGCAGGGTTCCTGGGAGTCTGCAAGTCCACCAGGTAGGTGACCACTCTTGCGCTCCACCACCTCAAATGGCCAAGTCCACTTGTCCTGGAACACCCTAGGCTTCACTAGTGCCATCACCCACACTTTCTGACCAGGTTGAAACTCGACCAGAGTGGCATTCTGGTCATACCAGTGTTTCATATCCTCCTGGCTTGCTTCTAGGTTCTCCTGTGTGAGACTCCTTAAGCTGATAGTCTGGTTTCTCACAGCCAGCATTTAACTGAATATATCCTGCAGGGGTTTACTAGGAGCTTTTTCCAAAGCCTCCTTTACCAGAATTAAAGGTCCCCTCACAGAGTGGACATAGATCAGCTCAAAAGGACTAAAGCCAAGTCCCTTTTGAAGCACCTCCCTGTAAGCGAACAGAAGGCATGGCAAGAGGACGTCCCACTTCCGCCTCAAGGGCTCTGACAGGCCCATGATCATGCCCTTTAAGGTGCGGTTGAATCTCTCAACCAGACCATTACTTTGGGGGTGGTAAGGTGTGGTGAACTTGTAGGTTACCCCACACACCTTCCACAGAGACTTCATATAAGTTGATATGAAGTTGGTACCCCTATCAGACACCACTTCCTTGGGGAACCCCATGCGGGTAAAAAAATCCCATGAAGGCACGGCCCACCACAGGGAAGTGATTGATCTTAAAGGAAAGGCTTCTGGGTACTGGGTGACATGGTCCACCAAGACTTGGATAAACCTGTTGCCCATGGCTGTCTTGGGATCCAGGCCCCACATTGTCAATACCAACACTTTCGAAGGGGGCACTAACAACAGGAAAAGTTTGGAGGGGAGCTTTACATTTCCCCCCACTCTTGCCACTTGCCTGAAAAGTTGGGCAAGACCTACAATGAGCATTAGAGTGCCTGCACATCTGGGGTCAACAGAAGTGGGTGACAAGCCACTTAAACGTCTTGTCCTGACCCAAATGACCAGCTAAAGGCACATCATAAGCCAGACCTAGTAGGAAGGCTTTGAAGCTCTGGGGTACCACCAGCACACGGGCTGACCCAGGCCTTAGGCTTGCTGTACAGGAGGCCATCCTCCCAGTAAATCAAATGTGATCCAGGCTCCTTGCCAGACGCCTGGTCTGCAGCCTGCTGCCGCAAACCCTCCAGAGTAGGGCATGGCTTCTGTGCCTCACAGAAAGCTTCCCTGATGGGCCCCCCTTCCTACTGCCACTTTGACAACTCAGGGACCACACCCAGTTCAGCCACCTGTTCCCCTGTAGGCTCCAGGACCTCCCCCTCAGGTTCAGCCTCCTCCTGGACCGTGGGAACTTCTGCGGCTAGTTTCCTGCGCCCCTTGCCTTTCCTCCTCCTGTTAGGCTCCAGGGTCTCCTGATCACCCTGACGGACTGCCATATACCTGGTGGATACGCATACCCACCCAGGCAGACCCAACATCTCCAAGTGTGACCTTTGCTCCACCTCCTTCCAAGGAGAATCCTCCAGGTCATTGACAAGCAAACAATCTACAGGCATGGTTGGACTCACAGCTACCTTCAAGGAACCCTCCCCCTCCCCCCACCCCTCTGCCCCCCCCCCCCATTCAAAGGAAACCTGTGCCACTCTGCACAGGAGCTCTGAGTTGTATACCACAACTACTTCGTGAAGTACCCAGGGATCTATCTGCTCTTTAGACACTAGGTGACTCCTAGTCACACTGGCTCCTGAGTCTCTCGGAAAATGGAAGTAGGGAAAAATCCAAAAAAAGAGAAAAAGCAAAATCACAAGACAAGTAGTATGTGGTCTCATAGTGGTTTGCACTGAAAACAGTAGTGTACACTTAATCACTGTATGTCAAGTACAAATACAAGCCCAATTCCAACCGCTGATCACCAATGTAAGAAATTGAGTTTTTGGTTGGCAGTCAGGTTACCCCCTGTCCAAGCAAGGATCCTCACTCTAATCAGGGGAAAGGAGAATCACCCTCGGTAACCCTAGCTCAACCCCTTGGCACAAGCCGGCAGGATTAACTTCAGAGTCTAGGTGTAAAGTATTTGTACCAACACACACAGTAACTCAGTGAAAACACTATAAAATGACACAGCACAGGTTTAGGAAAATAGGAAATCTTTATCTAAACAAAACAAGACCAAAACGACAAAAATCCAACATACACAAGTAAAGTTATTAATTTTAAAAGCAAACTAGTCCTAAATCCTTTAGTAAACAGTAAAAGCACTGTTAGCGTTAAAAAGTACCTGGGCAACGTCAAAATAACAGACATGGTCGAGTGTACGCCGAAAAAGGTTAGCGATGCGTCAATTTCTCACCCACAAGCGAGACCGTGCGTCGTTTCTCCTTCTCTGGTCGGGTCGGCGTGCGTTGTTTTCCTTTCTGCAGGAGGGTGATGCGTTGATCCGGGCAGCACTCAGGTCTGGGCAAGCTTTGCGTTGTTTTTCCGCGCCCAGCAATGTTTGCGTCAAAAATCCTGCTGCACGGTATCAGCAAAACTGTGCTATGTGGGTTGCGACGTTATTAGCCTCCGTCAGTGGGTGTTGTATGTCATTTCTCCAGCTGGGTGCATCTATCTTTCTGCCGCAAAGCAGGCTGCGCATCGTTTTTCAGCCGCGTCTCGAAGGTGCGTCGTTATTTTCCTCGCACAGCAGTCTGTGCGTGGATTTTCAGTCTTGGTCTGCCAGCTTCACCTTCCAAAGCCCTAGGAACTGGATAGGGCACCACTTAGCAGGACAGGAGTCTCAGCAGAGAGTCCAGGTGCTGGCAGGAGAAGTCTTTGATGGCCCCGAGACTTCAACAACAGAAGGCAAGCTCATGACAAGCCGTTGGAGATTTCTTCACAAGCAGGAATACACAACAAAGTCCAGTCTTTGTCCCCTTGCAACGGCAGAAGCAGCAACTGCAGGATATCTCCACAATCCACAGTCACAGGGCAGGGCAGGGCAGCACTTCTCAGCTCTTAAGCTCCTCTCCAGGCAGAGGTTCCTCTTGATGTCCAGAAGTGATCTAAAGTCTGTGTTTTTGGGTGCCCTTCTCATACCCATTTTGGTCTTTGAAGTAGGCTTACTTCAAAGGAAAGTCTCTCTTGTTTGTGAAATCCTGCCTTGCCCAGGCCAGGCCCCAGACACCCACCAGGGGGTTGGAGACTGCATTGTGTGAGGGAAGGCACAGCCCTTTCAGGTGTAAGTGACCACGCCTCCCCTCCCTCCTAGCACAGATGGCTCATCAGGATATGCAGGCTACACCCCAGCTACCTCTGTGTCACTGTCTAGAGAGGTGCAAACAGCCCAACTGCCAAACTGACCCAGACAGGGAATCCACAAACAGGCAGAGTCACAGAAATGGTTAAGCAAGAAAATGCCCACTTTCTAAAAGTGGCATTTTCACACCCACAATCTCAAAACCGACTTTACTAAAAGATGTATTTTTAAATTGTGAGCTCAGAAACCCCAAACTCCACATGTCTATCTGCTCCCAAAGGGAATCTACGCTTTAATCATATTTAAAGTTAGCCCCCATGTTAAACTATGAGAGAGATAGGCCTTACTACAGTGAAAAACAAATTTGGCAGTATTTCACTGTCAGGACATATACAACACAGTACATGTCCTACCTTAAACATACACTGCACGCTGCCCACTGGGCTCCCTAGAGCCTACCTTAGGGTGTCTTACAAGTAAGAAAAGGGAAGGTTTGGGCCTGGCAAGTGGGTACACTTGCCAAGTCGAATTGGCAGTTTACAACTGCACACACAGATCCTGCAGTGGCAGGTCTGAGCCATGTTTACAGAGCTACTATTGTGAGTGGCACAACCAGTGCTGCAGGCCCACTAGTAGCATTGATTTACAGGCCCTGGGCACCTCTAGCGCAATGTACTAGGGACTTGCCAGTAAATCAAATATGCCAATCATGGAAAGCCAATTACATACACATTTTATACAGGAGCACTTTCACTTTAGCACTGGATAGCAGTGGTAAAGTGCCCAGAGTAACAAAAACAGAGTCCAGTACACATCAGCAACCTGGAGAACAGAAGCAAAAAGATAGGGAGACCACGCCAAGTCTAACAAATACATACTGCCAATAAAGGCCGCTAGTGCTCCGCCACAAATAAATTATATTTTTTAACATACTGAATCCAAGCGTTAAGACAGCAGTTCCACTGTAGCCTAGATGTCTTGCAAAGAACATATAGAGGACAAGGCCTGTTTTTCTCTGTCAGCAAACATAAGTGATAAAATACAATAGTTTGCAGACACTGTGAAGTGAGAAATGCTGCAATGCTAGAGGTCATTTAATGTCAACGATGATTCATTTATGATGTCTTGTGCATTGCTGAGAGTGACAACAACCATTTTGGGGGAATGTTATGTTTAATATATGTATGTATGCATGTTTTAGTATTTTTGAAGCTTAACTCTAGCTGGCTATAAACACAATGCTGTACAGTGCCCCAGAACTAGATGAAGGGTTCAGATGTCAGCATCTGGGCGTTCCTTCAAGGTTGAGATTTCAGTTTCTTTCCTGAATTGTAGGAGGTTCGGTTTTGTTCTGCTGTCAGAGGAATGTTGTTTCAGATCCTATGAGAACGCTTGTTTAAACTTTTTGTTTTTTCACTTCCTTCAGTGTTTAGTCTCTACATTTCGACTCAGTCGATGCTCTCACCCTCATATGTACTCTGTAGTCTCGAAAGGGAATCACTGCAATGTATTTTAATGGTTCTACTCCTAACTTTTTATCATCACTAGTTTGTATGTATGGGCATCTTAAGGACCTAAAACATCCCCCATCGCCTGCAGAGTCCCCCAAAATTCCATGCTCTCTTGTGTCATCTGCAACCCTTACATGGGGCCACATGGTGCTCTACTCGCAGGTAACAGCATTAACATTTACGATTATGCTGATGATATACAACTCCACTTGAAAGCCTATTTGCTGCAGGTATCCAACACCGCATACACTGCCTGCACATCTTTCAGAACGGATTGTCCAGTGCCTACATGAGGCTCAACCCAAACGAGGCAGAATTTCTGTTATTTGGCTAGAACAACAAACAAGAAACAGTACAATCTGAGATCAATGTTATGAAACTTGATTTCTTTGGTCCTCAATTTTCACTGAATGCCATGTCACTTTAATTCACCCTTGACATCAACCTCATCCACAAGGAATACATTGCCAAAAAACAAAGACAGCCTCGTACCAACTCTCCTCTGCAAATAAAGTAAGCCATACCTTCCAGAAAGCAACTTAAGAAATGCTGTTAAAACACTTGTACTCTTGCATCTGGGTGGTAGTAAAGCCTGCTCCTTGACCTTTTAGACTCAACACTGCACCTCTTGAAGATAGGCTACTGTGATGCTATGTGTATTTAAACACTGACTCCATGTTTGACCATCGACTCCATTTTGAGCGAGTGATTACATTTTGTGCCCTGCTACAGTTGCAGGGCAGCTCAGATGTTCTTTCACACAAAAATTGTTTTCCACATAGAAGTTGTTTTTCTCTTCTCATACCATGCTGGAACGTATTATGGGGGATGCGGAACAGATACATTGCACAAGGCTGAGAATGTTTTCATTAGAGGAAGGTACAGCCCTGCCTCAGAAATAAGCATGGGGAATCTGGCCAGCTCTTTTGCATGTTTTCAACGCAGATGAAGTACAGCCAGCGTTTAATTTCATAATAGAATGAAGGGGTTTTCTAGAAATCTCTCCTTGAGCTTGTTTTAAGGTACAAAAGATGGAGACTTGGCACCTAGACGGGAACTTACCTGTGAAGCGGACACGCTACCCAGGATCTCTTTGATCTCATTTTGGGGGTCTCCTGCTTTGTCTGATCCCAGTCTCAACAGTCTGGCTGACAAGGATCATGGGAAAAAAACCCACTGCTGATGCATTTTTTATTATTTAGCATAGATACATGTATTTTATTTTTTTCACTGTTGCTGCATTTCTATATATGCTTGCTTAACTACTGTGATTATTCTTGTATATACACACGTTTTACCCAATTTGAGTTATATGCTTATTTTCATATATTTGTGTGCTTTTTATTTGATAGCTGGGAAGTGCCTTAATAAATTCGTTACTCATTCTGCATTCTTTAGCATTGTTTCCTCTTAGTTTGAGCCAGAGCAATACAGCTATAAGTCACAGCATGTCTCATACACTGCCTCAAGAAATATGATCACATCACCCACACCCTGATGGTGTGGGCCAGCAAGATCCCCTTGCTGGCCCACACCATTTTCAAACCCAGCTGCATATTTTACTTTATAACTAGTTTTCCACTTATTTTGCAGGCAAGCTCACTTTCTCTAGTGTTTCTTGAGGCACCTGCAGCCAGGACACCATCAGACTGCAAAACAGGAAAGACAAGGCAGCAGCCCTTTTCCACGTATGCACCCAGGATCTGGGACTACATATTCATATCCATATCCTCAACGCGGTACCAATTTCTGAAAGAGTTGAAGACTTACTTCTTTAAAAAACTCTACATCACAATGCATTAACCTGTTGCCACTCTCCTATAAGTTATTCACTTTAAGCTTTTATTTATTACCCAGTGGCAGTATTCACTGGGTAGTTATAGTTAGGATTGTGTTTCCATAGGAAATGTGTTTGTGTTGCCAATAACATTTGCACTGTGACAAATCTCCAATAAACTTTCCAAAATGTGCTTTTTTTTGCCTAGTTCGTGATGGAAATGTTTTGGTGTGACCCATCAAGCGGAGACCAAGAAAAAAAAGGGGGATCTCCAAACTCAAAATCCCCATGCATTTTCCACAGACTTCTTTAATAAGCACTACTGCAATAACTGCGGAACAGAATTACACCATTTTTGGTAGAACACAAAATCTTAGTCCATAGGCAGTGCTTTTGTGATTTGGTGTAAATCCGTTCAGTAGGTTTTGAAAAATTAAGGTTAAAAATATTTGTATACCTGGATGGCTGAGTTTGAGGGACTCTTGTGCGAGTCCCTTAACCCAAGTTAAAAAAAATATAGCCTTCTCATTGTCCCACAGAGCTTTCTCTGATTGGCTGGCAGCAACATGAGAAAATTGTAGTTACCAGCGACTACAGGACTCAGGGCCTTTGACCCCTTGCCTGACGTTTATAAGTAAAAATAATATAAGGGGGGGGAGGGTAGGTATACCCTGTCCCCCCTCCCCCAATTATATATTTTTGGCCCCAGGAGATGAGGCTAATAGGGCTTGAGGAGGGGGCTGGGTGCACTTCCTACCCCTTTTAAAAACAAAGGACCCAGGGTCCCCAAGGTCAGTAGTGGGAAGGGGGACTGTGCAACAGAAGTTAAAGTGACGTTATATTTAGGTGACTGTCAGTGCCAACATAACATTGTGAACTAAAAAGAAAAACACAGAAATTTACCAGTTATTGTTAAGTTAGCAACTATATCTTGTGCCATCATGCACTGCTTATGACCTTACATATTACATAACTCATGACATGTTCCATGACATCATTTATGACATCACTGATGACATTAGCCAAGCTACGTTTGTACACAATACTCTATACACGAGTATGGCATTAGAGTTCTGAAAGTAAATATAAAATAACTCAGAATAAAATGAATCATCATTAATGCCATCACACATACATCCCGCTAGATGAAGCAAAGTTGTGTAATGTGCAACACTGACCTATACCATATACTTAATGGTTGGATGAACTCATATTAACAATCAACTATGGGTAACCCCTACTGCAGTATTCAATCTGCACAACTGTTCAGAGAAACCTAAGTTGCTCCAGACACTCAACTTCTGTTACATAACTAATGCACTACAACGGACAGCCTTTATTATTAAAAAGTATCTGCTAAAGAACAGTGTTCACTTTGTGGAATAACCTGACCAAAGAGACACTTTTCATAAACAAATTTCAAGGTCTGAAGGTGCTAAAAGTCATACTACCTACAGCTTTCATAATGTGATGACAAATTTACAGATAGCACATCTTCTGAAGCTATTCAAGCACAAGTACATAGGCGCACATAATCTTCTATCTCATGTGTAAACTGTCATGCTGAGATGATTCGGTCTAAATACTCAAGGCTGCTTACAATACTGGGCTGATGGTGGTCGGAGTCAAGTGTGTTTCCCATTACAATTCCCATAGGGATTTTGAACAAGACTACAGGCTGAACTGCTGGACAGAATTACACCAAATATGACAGAAAGGTAGGTTTTGGTCCAGAAAGAAGCCTTTTTGCTATCTGGTGTAAATCTGTTCAGTAGTTTTTGAGATATTAAAAGTAAACCAAATATGTATATCTGGAGGAATGAAGGCCTGATCTCGTGCTGAGATATGATTAGCTTCCAACATTTCAACCAGGAAGTGTTGGCAGTCATCTTGGGACTTGGGACTTGGGAAAAGAACAGGGGCAGGGTAGGGACACCGGACTTCTTACATCTGGTGTTGAGGGACCCCACCAGAGCAAAGAAGCGTTCTTTTTTTTTTTAATTACATTTTTGCCAAAAATCGTGCCAGAGCCCCACATCCAGTAAAAATAAAATTAAAAAGAAGTGCAGGCTCCCGTGTTTGTTTTGAATATAGCCCTTAGGTGGGCCAGGTCCTAGGGACATTTTTCTAGAAAAAGGATAGGGGAGCACAGTCTCACCCTCCAAGGTTTATTGTGCTCCAGGGACCACCACCTCCCCGGGGCTTTGTTTTTAATACTGAAGGAGACCACTGGGGCAAGGTATAGTTACTTCAGGGCACGAGTTACAGTTACTTGAGTTAACCATAACTATAACTGTTGAATTTCTATGGTTTTGTGCAAGTAATTTCAGATCCTAACTATAAGGTCCCTGTAACCTTTGTTTTTTAAGTGAATTTCTATGTTTTTTAAAATTCTATTTCAGAACTATAATGTCCCTGTAACCTTTGTTTATATATGTATATATGTGTGTTGTTACAATGCAATTTGCTCCTTTCTCATTGTAGGGTCGAGACTCGGACGTATTTATTCCCATTCAATAACATTCTGAAGCTGTGTGGCCTACAAGTATGCCCTAATACCTGGTAGTGCCCCTATATTATAGGCCGACCGAGATATGGGCTTGAAATTATCTTGGGTGTACCCCCTTCTCAGAGGAGGTGGTGTGTGATTTACCCTATTTTATCAAATACGACTCTGGGATGACAAACTTTGTGTTTTTTAGGATATCTAACAGCTTTGGAAGTGTTAACATTTTAAGAATTGTGTCTCTCTCTCTCTCATCAAAGTTAGAGGCAGTCATCTCAATCACTCGGCATCTGCCTGGTATTCTGGTCTGACCCTGTACAGGTTCCTGTCAAGGAACAGTGTATTGACTAGAGTGACGTCTAGCCCAAGATATCAAAACCCCACTCTTTCCACACAGACATGAGTAAAAACTGCCTGAGCATTCCATGTGCCCAAGACATGCAGCCTAGACTTCTCCCAGATTATCTTATATCCAGAATTCTTGTGGAATTCCTATAGCCCAACGCCCGAAACATATTGACTGGGACAAGTAGGCCGAACCTCCTGCAGCACAAACCCTTTGGCTGCCAGTATACAGAGAAGGGAACTGTCTGCAGTTCTGGTAATATATGTGTCCCCATTTTAATGCTGTTTGAACTTGTATTTATGGTTCGTTAATAAAGAGCCTTTATTATTAGGGTGAGCGCTGTAAATGAACGTTTTAACTCCTTCTGTGTCTTGGACGAGATGATCTCGTCCAAGGCTACAGTTCCCCTGTGCCTTGGACGAGATCATCTCGTCCTAGGCACAGAGGAACTTGGGGGCGTGCTTGCGCGCCCCCCCCTACTTCCCCCCCCAGGCGGGGATGGAAGGGGAAGACCTTCCCCTTCCACCCCCGCCCCCCCCCCCCACGGCAATCCGATGACGTCAGCGCGCGCGCAGCGCGCTGACATCATCTAGTGTTGCCGGCGCGCTGGAAGCCATTTGCTTCCAGCGCGTCTTCGGAGCAGGAGCTCAAAGGTGAGTCCTCTCCGTTTTTGGGGGGCGGGGGGTTGAGAAAACAGACACGGTGGGAAAGGAAAGGGTCTTTCCTTTCCCCCTGTGTCTGTTTTCTCAAGATTCCTGCTCCACGATCGCGGGCAGGGCCCGCGATCGTGGAGCAGGAATCTCCACTAGCCACCAGGGATTTTCTTTGTGGCTAAATTTGGGGGCGACCCCTTGGGCAAGGGTCGCCCCCCCCCCCCGGGGGCAATTTTTATTTGGATTTCGCCCCCCCCTGGGGGCAGATCGGCCGTTTTTTCGGCGGATCTGCCCCCAGGGGGGGCGAAAACCACTAGACACCAGGGATATATTTTTTTATGTTTGTTTTTGGGGGCGACCCATTGGGCAAGGGTCGCCCCCCCCCGGGGGCAATTTTTATTTGTACTTCGCCTCCCCCTGGGGGCAGATCGGCCGTTTTTTCGGCGGATCTGCCCCCAGGGGGGGGCGAAAACCACTAGACACCAGGGATAACCTTTTTTATGTGTGTTTTTGGGGGTGACCCCTTGGGCAAGGGTCGCCCCGCCCCGGGGGCAATTTTTATTTGTATTTCGTCCCCCCCTGGGGGCAGAAAACCACTAGACACCAGGGATAACCTTTTTTATGTGTGTTTTTGGGGGCGACCCCTTGGGCAAGGGTCGCCCCCCCCCGGGGGCAATTTTTATTTGGATTTCGCCCCCCCCCCCCCCCCTGGGGGCAGATCGGCCGTTTTTTCGGCGGATCTGCCCCCAGGGGGGGGCGAAAACCACTAGACACCAGGGATATATTTTTTTATGTTTGTTTTTGGGGGCGACCCCTTGGGCAAGGGTCGCCCCCCCCGGGGGCAATTTTTATTTGTATTTCGTCCCCCCCTGGGGGCAGAAAACCACTAGACACCAGGGATAACCTTTTTTATGTGTGTTTTTGGGGGCGACCCCTTGGGCAAGGGTCGCCCCCCCCCGGGGGCAATTTTTATTTGGATTTCGCCCCCCCCCCCCCCGGGGGCAGATCGGCCGTTTTTTCGGCGGATCTGCCCCCAGGGGGGGGCGAAAACCACTAGACACCAGGGATATCTTTGTTTATGTGTTTTTTTGGGGGCGACCCCTTGGGCAAGGGTCGCCCTCCCCCCGGGGGCAATTTCTATTTGTATTTTGCCGATTTTTGGGCTGATCTGCCCACGGGGGGGGCGAAAACCACTAGACACCAGGGATTTTGTTTTTATTGTTTATTTTGGGGGCAACTCCTGTGGCAAGGGTCGCTTTTTTTTTTTTCTGTTTCGGCCCCCTACCCGATGGCAGACCAGCCATTTTTTGGACGATCTGGCCCGGGGGGGGGGGGGGGATGGAAGCACACTAGGTGCCAGGGATTGTGTTTGGTGTGTGTTTGGGGGAACCCCTTGGGCAACGGTCACCCCCCTAAGGTGGGGAAAATTTGTATTGCCCATCTCTGCCCGTAATTTTGTAGGGCCATCTGCCCCCAAGGAGGGCAGGGATTTTTTTTGTTTTGTGTTGTGCTGGGGGTGCCCCCTTGGGGAAGGGTCGCCACCTGAAAGGGGGCACAGAGGTGTTGCCCATTTCTGCCCCCCTTGGGGTCAGATTGGCCAAATCTTTTACACCCATCTACCCAGAGGGGGGCAGGATCCACTTAGGTACCAGGGACAACTGCTAAGTTCTTGGTGGTGGGGTGTTTGTCAACTGGCAAAGTATTTGTATTTGTGATTATAACAATTTATTTCTTCTTTTTCTTCTAGTTCAACGCTTTTGCTTCCTTTGCTGTGGATCTTTGCGGTTTTGGCAGTAGTTGTCCTGCGGTTTGCATAGTTGCATGTTTTAGGTAAGTGAACGCAATTTACTCCAAAGGAGTATTGTTGACATGTTTGTAGGTGGTGTACTAAATGCAGTATTGTGTGTTTGACATTGTCCTTAGATTTGAGCACAGTGGTGTTTGTGTTGTCATATGTCTAAATTGCTTTTTTCTTTTTTCTTTTTAGTGGGATATCATTGGTGATTGCAGAGTAGTTGCTTGGTGAGTAGCTATTTCAGGCAACTGTGTGGTATTGTTTTTTGTAGTACATAACTCTTTGTGATAAAGCTACACTTTGTTTATTACTTATTTTAGTGCTAGTTGTTGTTGGCAATCCATTTGTTGTTAGGATCATGGCTAGCCGCAAAGTGACCGCTCAGCAGGTTGTTCGCATGCTCTTTGAGTCGTCTTCAGACCATGATTACGACACTGACTCTGCATCTGAGGCAGAGGAGGAAGCAGGAGATTCTGGAAGTGAGTTTTCTGTCCGAGAGTATTCTTCTGATGAGGAAGCTACTCTCAGTGCAGATGAAGGGCCTGTGTTAGAGGAGGACATTGATGTGCCAAGAGTGCAGCAGCCTGGGGCTGCAGGGTTTCCCATTGGAAGACCTGACACCTGGATTGCCCCAAACATGGAGCAGCCACAGTTACCTGCATTTACTGGTCTCCCAGGGTGTAGAGTTAATACGGAAAACTTTCTGCCTGTCCATTTCTTTCACTTGTTTATGGACGATGTATTTTTGGAAGAGATTGTGGAGCAGACAAATGTGTATGCAGAGCAATATTTGCGGGACAACGCTGCCAGACTTAAACCTCAGTCTAGAGCTACTCATTGGGTTCCCACATATCTGGAAGAGATGAAAAGGTTTTTAGGTTTGTCTTTTTTGATGGGGTTGATCAGGAAGCCGTCACTGGCTTCTTATTGGTCTACTAGTCCCTTGATGGCAACTGCTATATTTCCTGCAACTATGACACGTAATCGGTATTTGCTTCTTCTTCGTATGCTGCATTTTGTAGAAAATGCTTTAGCCTTGCCACAAGATCACCCTGATTGTGACCGCCTTTTTAAGATTAGGCCTGTCCTTGATCATTTTGTGGATCGGTTTTCAGAGGTCTATGTCCCAGGCAAAGAGATAAGTGTGGACGAGTCTTTGGTCCTTTTCAAGGGGCGTTTAGTTTTTAAGCAGTACATTCCTAGTAACAGGGCACGGTATGGGATTAAATTGTATCTGCTGTCAGAAAGCAGTACAGGATATGTGTATAATTTCCGGGTCTACACTGGTAGGGATTCCAGTATTGACCCTCCTGGTTGTCCGGCCACTTTTGGAGTTAGCGAAAAAATTGTGTGGGAACTTGCTAGACGGCTGTTTAACAAAGGTCACCATTTGTACGTAGATAATTTCTACACTGGAGTGCAGTTGTTCAAGGAGTTGTTTAGGGTGGACACTGTTGCTTGTGGCACAATCCGTTCTAACCGGAAAGGCTATCCAAGGGAGCTTGTCTGTAAAAAACTTGAGAGGGGACAGTTCAGTGCCTTGCAGAATAATGAGCTGCTAGCTCTGAAATTTTCAGACAGGAGGGATGTGTACATGCTATCGACCATCCATGATGAGAGTACTTCCCCTGTGGCTGTTTGGGGTCAGGTTGCGGAAGTGCGCAAACCTGCGTGCATTTTGGACTACAATAGGCACATGGGTGGTGTTGATAGAGTAGATCAGAGGTTAGAACCTTACACTGCTCTTCGTAAGTGATATATGTGGTATAAAAAGTTGGCCCTACATTTATTTCATTTGGCAACTTTTAATGCCTTTATTGTATACAAGGATTGTTCACCCGAGTCAAGGATGACATTTGTTAAATTTCAGGAGTCGGTGATAGAAAGCCTTATTGTGGTGGAACCGGCAAGAGTTCCTAGAGTAGAAGTGGTGGAGGATGTGGCTAGATTGAAAGATCGGCACTTTCCAGTTCACATTCCTCCCACTCCCAAAAAAGACATGCCCACAAAGAAATGTAGAGTATGTGCCCGGAGATTAATCCGGAGGGAGAGCCGGATGTACTGCCCCGAATGCCCTTCAAAGCCTGGGCTGTGTGTTCCCGGCTGTTACAGAAGTTACCATACCCAAAAGAATTTCTGGGAAATACCTTGAGCGTAAGCTGTCTGTTTTATATTTTCATATGTTTCACGGTTGGCATCTGTTGTGTATTTAGTTAGAGCTTTTGTGTTTGTAGTTTTGTGCTTATTTTATAATTAGTAGTTTCTTTGTTGTTTATAAATAAAAAAAAGTGATTGCGGTGTGCGTGGGGTGGCGCTTGGCTGGCGGTGTGCGTGGGGTGGCGCTTGGCTGGCGGTGTGCGTGGGGTGGCGCTTGGCTGGCGGTGTGCGTGGGGTGGCGCTTGGCTGGCGGTGCCAGCCGAACGGCAGTCCACACTCCCATCAGCTGGTGTGATTCTTGTATCAGGCATGTGGGCGTATGTAAGTGATGGGCCCTTGAGTGGCGCGGTCTGTCGATGTGAGTGTTGTTATGTGCTGGGCCCGTGGCTGGCGGTGTGAATGGTCTTGTGCGTGTCATGTATGAAAGGTGTGTGAATGGCCTGTAAAGCGGTTGGTGCCTTGTCGTGGCTTTACAGCTCACGAGCTGTGAGTCCTTGGTTCACTTTTTTGCCTTTCAGTTATTAGCAGTGCATTTCATTTTTGTGAAATCTCTTGTTAATAAAATTTGATTCACTGAACCATCACTCACCCTCGTGCCAAATCCAACCAGTATGTGTTGTAAAAAAAGACAAAACCTGCTCCGCTGTAATCAGGCGTCGCAGCACACCTGTGACACGCTAGGTGCCTCGGGTGGGACCCCGATGATGAAGCATGCCACCAACTTGGTTGGTGGGTGAGGGGTCTTCTTCACATAACCTAAGTGTGTTTCTTTTCACAATTTTAGTGTTTGGCACATCACGGACGTATGTGCACACATCAAAGTGATATATTCCAAAAATGCCTGTGTTTGGGGGGGGGAGGGCCCACCTATGTTTTTGGTCCAGGGTGCGGCTGTCATGTAGGGAAACCTACAAAACCCAGAACTTTTTTAAAAATAGGCACCCCAAGGAGTCCAAGGAGGTGTGGCTTGCGTGGCTCCCCCAACTATCCCTTCTATCCCTTCAGGTTTGGGACTTATTCTGTTCCAGGCACCTGGCCCACCCACACAAGTGAGGTACCATTTTTATCGGGAGACTTGGGGGAACGCTGGGTGGAAGGAAATTTGTGGCTCCTCTCAGATTCCAGAACTTTCTGCCACAGAAATGTGAGGAACATGTGTTTTTTTTAGCCACATTTTGAGGTTTGAAAAGGATTCTGGGTAACAGAACCTGGTCCGAGCCCCGCAAGTCACCCCATCTTGGATTTCCTTAGGTCTCTAGTTTTCAGAAATGCACAGGTTTGGTAGGTTTCCCTAGGTGCCAGGTGAGCTACAGGCCAAAATCCACAGGTAGGCACTGTTTTCTTTAAAAAAATGGGATGTGTCCACGTTGCGTTTTGGGGCGTTTCCTGTCGCGGGCGCTAGGCCTACCCACGCAAGTGAGGTATCATTTTTATCTGGAGACTTGGAGGAACGCTGGGTGGAAGGAAATTTGTGGCTCCTCTCAGATTCCAGAACTTTCTGTCACCGAAATGTGAGGAAAACTTGTTATTTTAGCCAAATTTTGAGGTTTGCAAAGGATTCTGGGTAACAGAACCTGGTCCGAGCCCCGCAAGTCACCCCTCCTTGGATTCCCCTAGGTCTCTAGTTTTCAGAGATGCACAGGTTTGGTAGGTTTCCCTAGGTGCCGGCTGAGCTAGAGGCCAAAATCTACAGGTAGGCACTTCGCAAAAAACACCTCTGTTTTTTCCCAAAATTTAGGATGTGTCCACGTTGCGCTTTGGGGTGTTTCCTGTCGCCGGCGCTAGGCCTACCCACGCAAGTGAGGTATCATTTTTATCGGGAGACTTGGGGGAACGCTGGGTGGAAGGAAATTTGTAGCTCCTCTCAGATTCCAGAACTTTCTGCCACAGAAATGTGAGGGACATGTGTTTTTTTAGCCAAATTTTGAGGTTTGCAAAGGATTCTGGGTAACAGAACCTGGTCCGAGCCCTGCAAGTCAGCCCTCCTTGGATTCCCCTAGGTCTCTAGTTTTCAGAAATGCACAGGTTTGGTAGGTTTCCCTAGGTGCCGGCTGAGCTAGAGGCCAAAATCTACAGGTAGGCACTTCGCAAAAAAACACCTCTGTTTTCTCCCAAAATTTTGGATGTGTCCACGTTGCGTTTTGGTGCGTTTCCTGTCGCGGGCGCTAGGCCTACCCACACAAGTGAGGTATCATTTTTATCAGGAGACTTGGGGGAACATAGATTAGCAAAACAAGTGCTATTGCCCCTTGTCTTTCTCTACATTTTTTCCTTCCAAATATAGGAGAGTGTGTAAAAAAGACATCTATTTGAGAAATTCCCTATAATTCACATGCTTGTATGGTCACCCCGGAATTCAGAGATGTGCAAATAACCACTGCTCCTCAGCACCTTATCTTGTGCCCTTTTTGGAAATGCAAAGGTTTTCTTGATAGCAATTTGTTACTCTTTATATTTCAGCAAATGAATTGCTGTATACCCGGTATAGAATGAAAACGCACTGCAGGGTGCAGCTCATTTATTGGCTCTGGGTTCCTCGGGTTCTTGATGAACCTACAAGCCCTATATATCCCCACAACCAGAGGAGTCCAGCAGACGTAACGGTATATTGCTTTCCATAATCTGACATTGCAGGGAAAAGTTAGAGAGTAAAACGTAGAGAAAAATTGGTGTTTTTTTCACCTCAATTTCATTATTTTTCTTTTTCAGCTGTTATTTTCTGTAGGAAACCCTTGTAGGATCTACACAAATGACCCCTTGCTGAATTCAGAATTTTGTCTACTTTTCAGAAATGGTTAGGTTTCTGGGATCCAGCATTGGTTTCATGCCCATTCCTGTCACTGACTGGAAGGAGGCTGAAAGCACAAAAAATTGCAAAAATGGGGTATGCCCCAGTAAAATGCCAAAATTGTGTTGAAAAATTGGGTTTTCTGATTCAAGTCTGCCTGTTCCTGAAAGCTAGGAAGCTGCTGAGTTTAGCACTACAAACCCTTTGTTGATGCCATTTTCAGGGGGAAATCCACAAGCCTTCTTCTGCAGCCACTTTTTCCATTTTTTTTTTAAAAAAAACGAAATTTTCACTGCATTTTGGCCAATTTCTTGGCCTCCTTCAAGGGAACCCACAAAGTCTGGGTACCCTCTAGAATCCCTAGGATGTTGGAAAAAAAGGACGCAAATTTGGCTTGGTTAGCTTATGTGGACAAAAAGTTATGAGGGCCTAAGCGCGAACTGCCCCAAATAGGCAAAAAAAGGCCTGGCACAGAAGGGGGAAAAGGCCTGGCAGCGAAGGGGTTAAACTCACACTGCACTACTGAAAAAAAGTCTGCATATGATTGAAAATTTTAACAATATGAGGCTAAGTATGATACTCCCAGAATACTCTCTGATTAAATGGAATTGCTCGCAAAAGTTTGTAAGAAAGAGTGATGATGCTTTGCTTTCAAAATAAAATGTTTAAAAAAAATGCAAGTAGGAAAAAAAAAGGTTTCGCTTCTATGAAATTTTAGCTGCTATTTCTTTGAAGCGTCATTGTAGGAAGCTGGCTCTGTATATACTATATCAAAATGAGATACAGTGTGCAAAGAGTCCGGGTGTCCCCCAGAGACTTAAAGGCTAAAGCAGATAATACTAATGTTCTCTTTCATGGTAGTGTGGCTGAGCAGTTAGGCTTATCGGAGGGTAGTGCAAAGCATTGGTTGTACACATACAGAAAATAGAATGACTCAAATCCAGACCAATGGTTTTATATAAAAATATATTTTCTTACTTTATTTATTGAACATCAAGATTGAAGTTGCAGGTAAGTACTTCACGAGATTCATATTTTACACATGTATCAACAGTACTTTGTTTGAAATCGATAACTTATACAGTCCTTGAAGTATTGGCAATAATCTGTTTTAAAAATGGACACAATGAACTTTTCAGAAACAGTTCCTGGGGGGGGGGGGGAAGAAATGTTAGTTCCATTTGCAGTTAAGTACAACACTTACAGTTTCAGTCTCTGGGTTTTAGGAAGTCCACCAGTTGGGGGTTCAAGTTAACCCCAAACACCCACCACCAGCAACACGGGGTCGGCCAGGTGCAGAGATCATAACATGGGCTCCTATGAAGACAGGGGGTACTCGGAATCAGGTTGGCCTGCAGGAAAGTACCCGCAACTTGGAGGGCAGACCAGTGGGGATTAAAGTAGCACTGGAGGGACCACAAGTAGGCACCAAACACAAACTGTCAGCAGTACTGGGACGGCCAGGTGGAGGGTGCAAACAGGACGTCAGGCTTCCAATGCTGGTCTATGAGGGGACCTCGGGGGTCACTCAGAGGCTGCAGGTGAGGTCCTGGGGGGTGTCTCAGGCACACAACCGGTTGGACAGGAAGGAGGGACACCTGCTGAACGTAGCTGCACTGGATGTCGGTTTCTCCAAGGCCTGGGGGCTGCGGGTGAAGTGTGTCTTTAGGTGTTGGATATCTTCGTCCAGGACTTCACTGTCAGGGGGGTCCTCGGGATTCCCTCTGCAGGCATCATGGTAGAGAGGTCAATCCAGGGTAGGCCTTGGCTCGCAATCGCCTGGGGACCCTCTCTAGCTGAGTGGACCACCTCGACACAGGCCATGGGCGTCGGGTGCAGAGTGGTCAGGACTTACACGTCCGGAGTGAGGTGAGAGTCCTTAGTTGTTGGTTTTTCTTAGACAGGGCCGCTGTCCTCATGAGTTCTTGGTCCTTTTGGGTGCAGGGCAGTACTCTGGAGCTTGGCAGAGGTCGCTGGTACCGCTGGACGCGTCGCTGTGCTTTTGCAGGTTCTTTGAAGCAGGAGACATGCCAGTAGGACTGGGGCCAAAGCAGTTGTCATTTTCCTTCTTCTCTGCTGGGGATTTCAGCTTTGCAGTCCTTCTTGTTAGGTCGCAAGGAATCCGGTGAGTTGGGTTCAGAGAAGCCCTTAAATACATGATTTAGGGGCGTTACAGGCGTCAGAGGGCAGTAGCCAAAGGCTACTATCCCTGAGGGTGGCTACACCTTTCCTGTACCCACTCCCATTGGGGAGGGGGCCCCATTGCTAACCCTATTGGTCCCTGTCCTCCAAACCAAGATGGATAATTCTGCAGGGAGGGGGTGACTTCAGCTCTGGACACCTTATGGGTGGTCCCAGCTGAAGTGGTCACTCCTCCTTGTTTTTCTCAAGTTTCCCGCCAAACTGGCTGCCAAAAGTGGGGCTTTGTATGGGGACGGGCATCTCCACTAGCTGGAGTGCCCTGAGGTACTGTAACATGAGGTTTGAGCCTTTGAGGCTCACTGCAAGATGTTACAGTTGCTGCAGGGGGGGGGAAGTGTGAAGCACCTTCACCCAGAGCAGGCTTTGTTTCTGGCCTCAGAGAGCACAAAGGCTCTCACCCCATGGAGTCCGAAACTCGTCTGGTAGTGGTAGGCTGACACAGACCAGTCAGTCCTAGACTAGAGAGGACTGGGCAAAATACAGGGGGCATCTCTAAGATGCCCTCTGTGTGCATTTTGTTTTATAAATCCCACACTAGCATCAGTGGGGTTTATTGTGCTGAGAAGTTTCATAACAAACTCCCCAGTATTCAGTGAAGCCATTATGCAACTGTGGAGTTTGTTTTTGACAAACTCCCAGACCATTTACTTAATATGGCCACACTGCACTTACAATGTCTAAGAATGGACTTAAACAATCTAGGGGCATATTGCTCCTGCAGGTATGCCCTCACCTGTGGTATAGTTCACCCTGCCTTAGTCTGACGCCAGGGGGAAATTCTTAAGTAAGGAATCTGCAACTAGATTATGTCTCTACCAGATATATTGTTACTGAAGGTAAATAACTTGTACATCTGACAGAGACTTCTAGCTGCAGATTCCTTACCTCAGAATAGGTACCCGAGCACTACCATTCCCGGTGGAGGGCTTTGAGCTTAGATCACACCAAAAAGTTCTGCAGGACTGAACGGCCATACTAGCAGTCTCTGCGGACCCGACTGTCCAGGCAGTAATGCTTGGTGAACGTTTGTAAAGATGCCCAGGTTGCGGACTGGCAGATATCCAGGACTGTAACTCTGCATGCTAACGCTGTGGCAGCAGCAGTTGCTCTGGCTGAATGAGCGTGCAAACCCTCAGACTGGACAGTTTCGGGTGGATAACCGTCCCCTGCTGCTGCGAGAGAAGATCCTACCGAAGGGGCAGTCTGATTGGAAGGTTGATGGCCATGTTCAATAGCTTGGGATAACATACTCTTTGTGCCCAGTCTGGAGCCACCAAGATTACTTGGGCCCAGTCTTGCCTGATCTTCTTCAGAACTCTGGGCAGAAGTGGTATTGGCGGGAAGGCGTACAGGAGGCCTAAGTTCCACTTGTGATGAATGCATCGTGACAGAGTGCCGCCTTGGAAACTTCAACGTGCAAAACAGGTGACATTGCGCATTCTCTGCGGAGGCGAACAGATCTAACCACAGCTCTCCCCACTTCCGAAAAAGACCTTGCACCACCTCCGGATGGAGATGCCATTCTTGATCGACTATGCATCGACATCTGAGTTTATCTGCTCCGACGTTCAGAGAGGGAACTGCCCTGCTGTTCCAGCCTTGACAAGGGTCCATGACCACACTCCGCCCTGCTTGTTGCAGTACCCCATGGTGGTGGTGGTGTCGGTGAACACCTGCACCACTTTTCCTTTGAGGGAGAGAAAAAATGCTTTCAATGCAAAAGGTTGATGTGGAGCCCAGACTCCGCTGGAGACTAGAGGCCTCTGATCTTCACCTCTCCCATGTGACCGCCCCATCCCAGGAGTGATGCTTCTGTCACTACTGTGAGATCTGGTTTAGGAAGGGAGAGGGATCTGCCGTTGACCCTATCTGGATTCAACAACCACCACTGCAGGTTTTTTGCAGTTCCCAGAGAGATTCCCCTGATGCTGCGCCCACTGGAACTTCAGGTCCCACTGCAGAGCCTGCATATGTCACCTGGCATGTAGGACCAGCAGGATGCAGGAGGCCATGAGGCCCATCAGCCTCAGATTCATTCTCACCAAATCCAGGATAGAGGCTGAAACTTCGGTATCATAGCCTGAATATCCTGGACTCGCTTTTCGGGAGGATAAGCCCGAAACTGCACTGTGTCCAGAACAGCTCTGATGAAAGGGCATGTCTGAGAGGGAGTCAGGTGGGACCTTGGCACGTTTATAGTGAACCCAAGCGAATGAAAGAGGTTTGCCATAGTTTGGAGGTGGGAGATGACATTCAGGGAAGTGTCCGCCTTCAACAGCCTGTCGTCGAGGTAGGGGAAGACTGGAACCCCTAACCTGCGCAGATGAGCTGCAACCACTACCATCACTTTCGTGAACATCTGAGGGGCACTGGTAAGGCCAAAAGGGAGCCCAGTGAACTGAAAGTGCTCATGACCTACCACGAATCGTAGGTAACGTGTGCGGGACGGGAATGTGGAAATAGGCGTCCTGCAAGTCCAACACTACCATCCAGTCTCCATGGTCCAAGGCAGAAAGGACCTGGGCTAGGGATAGCATCTTGAACTTCTTCTTGAGAAAGAGATTGAGGGACCGGAGGTCTAGGATAGGGCAAAGGCCCTTGTCTTTTTGGACACCAAAAAGTAGCGGGAATAGCAACCATGACCTACTTCTGGGGGTGGACTCAGTGGCCCGCTAACTCCCTGATCCACAAGCTCGTTGGAACCCATGTGCGCATTTCGGTAGCCCAGTGGAAATAAACGCGGTTGGGTGCCCCTTCCATAGCCACGAAAGGAGCGAAAGCCAGACTGATGGGGACGAGGAGCAGCTGCAAGGCCAAGGGACCGAGACTTAGCTCGGGAATTCTTAAAACACTAGATCGCTGAGTCCGCCTTGCCTCCAAGGAGACTAGTGCCATCAAAGGGCATGTCCATCAAAGATTGCTGGACATCCCCCGAAAAGCCAGACGTCCTCAGCCAAGCGTGGGGTCTCAATGCCACCATCGAAACAACCGATCTGCCCAGTGAGTCAGTCGTATCCAGTCCACAACGTATCATGAACTTGGCTGCGTTGCTCCCATCTGTCATGGCTTGGGAGAGAACGTTCCGGGCCTCCTCTGGAACTCGAGGCAGCATGCGCGCAACTGTATCCCAGAGAGTATGGGCAGAGTGACCCAAAAGGCATGCAGTGTTCACGGATCGCAGCGCTAGACTGGCAGAAGAAAACATCTTCTTCCCCAAAGTATCCAGTCTTTTTGATTCCTTGCCCGGGGGAGTGGCAGAGAATGTGCCATTGGATGATGAAGCCTAGATGACAAGACTCTCAGGGGTAGGGTGTTGGGTAAGGAATTTTGGGTCAGTCAGCACAGGCACATGGCGGCGGGCAACTGTCCTATTCACAGGAGCCTCTGTGCTGGGTTTGGACCAGGTCGCCAGTAGGACGTCTGTAAGTGCTTCACTGAAGGGAAGGAGGGGTTCCGAGTTGGAGGCCCCAGGCTGAAGCACTTCGGTTAGGAGGTTAGTCCTGACCTCCATAGAAGAAAGCTTGAGGTCCAAAATCTCAGCTGCCCTTCTCACCACCATAGAATGGCACTCCCTCCTCTAAAGTCACGGTAGGGGGAGAAAGCATGCCAACACCAGGAGAGGTGTCTGTCATAGGGTTCTTCCCACGAAGGTCACAGCGCTTCAGTTTATCCCTATAAAGTCAGCTGAACCAGCGGGCGATTATTCTAATTGTGTTTATTGTGTTCACTATACAGAATCCTAAGAATTTGTTGATGTTGTCACATATATAGTCCTTCTCCTGGTCTTGGCGTTCCTTCCCACTGTTACTGGGTTACTGATACAAATTCTGCTGCACTTGTCAGCCTAAATATATATATATTTTTTTTTCAAACTGCCCTTTTGGACCCGCTTTGGTTCCCCCTCAATTTCGACATGTTTTTGGCTCTTCCCTGTCACAAGCACTTGGCCCACCTACACAAGTGAGCTACCATTTTTATCGGGAGACTTGGGTGAACGCTGGGTAGAAGGAAATTTGTGGCTCCTCTCAGATTCCAGAACTTTCTGTCACCGAAATGTGAGGAAAAAGTGTTTTTTTGTCCAAATTGAGGTTTGCAAAGGATTCTGGGTTACAGAACCTGGGGACAGCCCTACAAGTCACCCCATCTTGGATTCCCCTAGGTGTCTAGTTTGAAAAAATGCACAGGTTTGGTAGGTTTTCCTAGGTGCCGGCTGAGCTAGAGGCCAAAATCCACAGCTAGGCACTTTGCAAAAAAACGGTCTATTTTCTTTGGGAAAATGTGATGTGTCCACGTTGTGTTTTGGGGCATATCCTGTCACGGGCGCTAGGCCTACCCACACAAGTGAGGTACCATTGTTATCGGGAGACTTGGGGGAACGCTGGGTGGAAGGAAATTTGTGGCTCCTCTCAGATTCCAGAACTTTGTGTGGCGTAAATGTGAGGAAAAAGTGTTTTTTTTTTTAAACCAAATTTTGAGGTTTGCAAAGGATTCTGGGTAATAGAACCTGGGGAGAGCCCACCCCATCTTGGATTCCCCTTGGTGTCTAGTTTTAAAAAATACACAGGTTTGGTAGGTTTCCATAGGTGCCGGCTGAGCTAGAGGCCAAAATCCACAGCTAGGCACTTTGCAAGAAACACATCAGATGTCAGTGTAAAAATGTGATGTGTCCATGTTGCGTTTCCTGATGCGAGCATTAGGCCTACACACGCAAGTGAGGTATAATTTTTATCGGGAGACTTGGGGGAACACAGAATAGCAAAAAAATAGTGTTATTGCCCCTTGTCTTTCTCTACATTTTTTCCTTCCAAATATAAGACAGTGTGTAAAAAAGACATCTATTTGAGAAATGCCCTGTAATTCACATGCTAGTATGGGCACCCCGGAATTCAGAGATGTGCAAATAACCACTGCTTCTCAACACCTTATCTTGTGCCCATTTTGGAAATACAAAGGTTTTCTTGATACCTATTTCTCACTTATTATATTTCACCAAATTAATTGCTGTGTGCCCGGTATGCAATGAAAACCCGTTGCAAGGTGCAATTCCTTTATTGGCCTGGGGTACCTAGAGTTCTTGATGAACCTACAAGCAACCAGAAAAGTCCAGCAGACGTAACACTATATTGATTTTGAAAATCTGACATTGCAGGAAAAAGTTACAGAGTAAAACGTGGAGAAAAATTTATTTTTTTCACCTCAATTTCAATATTTATTTATTTCAGCTGTTAAGTTCTGTACGAAACCATCGTAGGATCTACACAAATGACCCCTTTCTGTATTCAGAATGTTGTCTACTTTTCAGAAATGTTTAGGTTTCTGGGATCCAGCATTGGTTTCACACCCATTTCTGTCACTAACTGGAAGGAGGATGAAAGCACAAAAAATAGTAAAAATGGGGTTTGTTCCAGTAAAATGCCAAAATTGTGTTGAAAAATGGGGTTTATGATTCAAGTCTGCCTGTTCCTGAAAGCTGGGAAGATGGTGATTTTAGCACCGCAAACCCTTTGTTGATGCCATTTTCAGGGAAAACAACCACAAGCCTTCTTCTGCAGCCCTTATTTCCCATTTGTTTAAAAAAAAAAAAGAAAAAAAAAAAAACTTTTTGCTGTATTTTGGCTAATTTCTTGGTCTCCTTCAGGGGAACCCACAAAGTCTGGGTACCTCTAGAGTCCCTAGGATGTTGGAAAAAAAGGACGCAAATTTGGCATGGGTAGCTTATGTGGAGAAAAAGTTATGAGGGCCTAAGCATGAACTGCCCCAAATAGTAAAAAAAAAAAGGCTTGCCACAGGAGGGGAAAAGGCCTGGCAGCGAAGGGGTTAAAGGCAACAGGCAGATTGAGTAGAATCATCAGACATTAAGCTCCTGTATCTAGGGTATGCACGGTATCGCCAATGGTTTACAAAATTGCTGTTTTGGTACTACACCAAGCTTTGAGTTCAGACTGCACTTTAACTATGCATTTATGGGGGGGCTTGGCCAAGGTGCCAAAGATGGCGCACGCATAATCCCCTCGCTCCGGAGGGGCCTGCAAATATCCGAATATATCGAGCCGGCCCGGGCGCAATCAGGGCTGGAAAAACGGCGGGGCCTGAGGGAACCTATCGGGGGGCCGCATAGTGCTGTCTGGGCCCTGTCACGCAGACACGGAGCGAGCCGGCGGATTCCTGGGCCCGCGGCCCGCCACTCGATCGGCGCCCAGGACTCGGGCGCGGACTTGGATCGGAGCCAGCGGCCGCTTGGACTGAAACGGGGCTGAAGTGGCTTTGTTCACCGAACGCCCGTAATCGGGGCGGTAGAATGGACCCCCTCGGGGTGAACTGGAGCAGTGCGGCCTGGGCCCCCGTGGAGGCACAGCGGCTTTGGGGTGAGTGCAGCAGCAGCCAAGATCGCCGCAAGCGTCTGCACTCAATAGAATAGAAAACCCGGGGGCCGAGCAAGAGCGAGGGGGAGCGGGCCTGTGCTGGTCTGGGCCAGACCCGCGGGCATGTCCATAAAGAGCCGGGTGCGGCACTGACGGATCGACTGGGGACCCCGGCTGGGGCAGGCGCGCGCTTCCCCGTGCCGTGGAACAAAGTTGAGGACCCCTCAGTAACAGATTGAAGGGGAGCGCCGCCGGCCCCCGTGGAGGAGCGTCAGCTTTGGGGTGAGTGCAGCGGCAGCCAAGATCGCCGCGAGCGACTGCGCTCAATACAGTACCCGGAGGCTGGGGGCCGAGCAGGAGCGAAGAAGAGCAGACCTGTGCTGGTCTGGGCCCTACCCGCGGACGTGCTCATAAAGAGCCGGGTGCGGCACTAGCAGATCGACTGGAGGCCCCGGCTGGGGCGGGCGCTCGCTTCCCTTTGTCGTGGGGCAAAGTTGAGGACCACTCAGTAGCAGATCGAGGGAGAGACCCGCCGACCCAGGGGGGTGAATTGGGCAGAACAAGACCATACGGTGACCACGCTGCTCAGGCCGAGGTTAAAACGGTGGCCATGTGAACGCATCGGAGGACCGGTTGAGGCCTGATTGGAATACGGGGCACCATTGGCGTGCTCAGAGAAGTGGCATCAAAACGCCAAAACAGACGGCGTCGGATCTAGAGTGCGGCCCCCCTTGGGGAATGAAGAGAATCGGGCGACCCACACATCCCAAGCAGTGTAGTAACAACGGCGGTCCCCTGACGAGCTGCGAATCGGCGACGGGACCTGGGGGAATGCTTCGCTCTGCGGTACGCACCGGAAGAAATAGCGGCCGAGGCATCAAAGAAAGAAAACGAGGATAACAGGAGACACGTAAAGGACCTGGCTGACACCCAACTGAGACCGGGTCCGGGCCTGCGACTGCCGAGGTACCGTACCTCGGAACAAGGAGAACCCGCCCATAGAATCAGGCCTGCGTGCTGGGGGTGCGGCCCCCCCGTCCTCCCGGCCGATGCCCCCCAAGGCTAGACACAAGAAGAAAAACATGGATCCTGGATCGCCACCAGGGCGCACGGAAATTGAAGATCAATCCCACTCACATCCCAACATGCAGGAAACACTAGACAGAATATTAGGAGCGATTGAAGACACAAAGACCACACTACAACGAGATATCAACCAAGTAGCGGTCGAGGTCGGCCTGTTGAGAGCAGACCACCATAAGCTGGCGGACAGGGTCAAGGAAACTGAATCCACATTGGCAGACATCGGGCCAAAACAGGAAGACCTTTCAGCCGAGGTGACCTCCCTGGCATCAAGGGTAGCACGACTTGAACAGCAAGCGGAGGACGCAGAGGGGAGGAACAGGAGGAACAACATCCGCGTGGTGGGCCTTCCCGAGGGGGCCGAAGGAACCAACATGGTGAACTTTCTGGAGAAGGGGCTTAGTACAACGGTTGCACCTGGGTGCCTGTCACCCTTCTTCACGCTAGAACGTGCACACCGGATGCCTTCGAGACCTCTCGCCCCTGGCAGGCCGCCTCGTGTAGTGATTGCCAAATTGCTGTACTACAAGGACAAAGATACTCTTATACAGAAGGCTAGAGAGAAGGGCCCGTTTAGAGTAGAGAACGGAGAGGTGACGCTTTTCCCGGACTACACTTTAGATGTTCAGAACAAACAAACCTCCTTTTTGGCAGTCAAAAGGGCCCTTAGAGACGAGGGGATACAATATTCGTTATTGTATCCGGCCAGATTGAGAGTGACACTAGAGGGGAAAACCACCTTCCTTCAGACACCGGAAGAGGCTTGGGAGTGGCTTGAGAAACGAAGCCCCCGGGCTGAACGACCCACTGATGGGGGTGCGGCTGGAGGTCGGACTCGCCGGGCCCCGAGGATGCAAAGGCCCAGGAATAGCCCGAGGCTGGCGCCAACACGAACGCAAAAAAAAAAAGGCAAAAGATCGTCCTTGGAGGCGGCAGCCCGGGTCGGGAATGGAGCTTCCCTTTCGGGGGGCTCAGAAGAAGACTCAGAAGAGACAGTGATGTCCTCGGATGGGGGCCTAAACGACGCGGTACGAGCTCCCAAGGTAACACCGCAGACGGCTGACAAACTTGGATAAGTACGACACGGGAGGCCCTAGGGCTAGGGCACGGCAGGAGAATGGGAGGCCCCTCCGGACCTGGCCACCCCCCGAATCAGTGCCTCGCTGGTCCAATTAGGCTGGCGAGAACTGTAGCTACATGGTTGAATAATTTGCACTGTTGCACGTTTTTCTGGGCTACCTGCAGGTTAGCAGGCGACCCGGGGTTGGGGAGTTGGGGTTTATGGTTTCAGGTTATCATGGCTGAGTGGGTGGTATGGTATGGTATAGCGATCACATAGGTCTGATCATGGGAAGGGGTGACCCGGAAGCCCGGGGGAGCCAAGGGCGCGGTTATCAGACTGCTATATTAAAATGGCTGACTACAATCTCTTAACATGGAATGTTAGGGGGATGGGCACTCCGGCCAAGAGGCATAAAATCCTCACTTACTTAAAGAGAAGAGGTGTGCAAGTGGCAATGCTGCAGGAGACTCATTTAGTAGCAGGGGAGGTGGAGAAATTGAGGCGCAGATGGAGAGGACAGGTGTTTGCCACCGAGTACTCAGCTTATGCGAGAGGGGTACTGATATGGGTCAGAGCTGGGGTCCCACTAAAAATAGACTCATCCAATATAGACCGTGAGGGCAGATTCGTGATAGTCCAGGGGAGACTCCATGGTATCCCAATTGTCATGAGCTGCATTTACGCCCCCAACCAAGACCAGGTCCCCTTCCTAACTAACTTGTCGAGCCATCTTACCCATCAGTGTACAGGAGAACTGCTAGTGGGAGGGGACTTTAATGCAATACTAGACACCAACATGGACAGATCAGTCCCCCCACTACAGGGCGCTGTGTCTACTAGGATAGCCAAAAAATGTTGCGAATGGCTGGACGCCTGGGGGCTAGTGGATATCTGGAGGGAGCACCACCCACAAGACAGAGACTACTCGTATTATTCAGGCCTCCACCGACTGCACACTACAATTGACAGAATGACATGCACGGCGGGACTTGCGCGCTATATGATCCGCTCAGAGTATCTTGCCCGCACATTGTCAGATCATAACCCCTTGCTGTTGACATTAAGAGTTTTGGAGGACAGGCCCCCAATACCGTCTTGGAGACTGTCCCCCGGAGTGCTGGAGGACCAAACATATAGAGACACCCTCCGGTGCCACCTGACAGAACATATTAAGATCAATAATGGATCCACCCCATCTAGGGCCACAGAATGGGAAACACTCAAGGTGGCGACGAGGGGCTTCTGCCTGGGTCAGTCGGTGGGGGTGAAGCGCACACTTGAAATAGAGTTGTCCGCCTTAGAGGAAAAAATACATACAGGGGAGTTGAGACAAGACCTGGAAGATCAGGAGAATGAGGAGTATAGTCAAGCTCGTAAAGAGCATTCCCGGATTGTAGAACAGCTTAGATGCCACAGCATGCAAAAATACCTAGCATCAGTACAATCAGAGGAGGGCAGATCAGGGAAGCTTCTGGCGTGGTTGGTGCGCCCAGATGGGGGTGGAGAACCCATAACGAGTGTACAAGACAAAGAAGGAATATACAGACGCAGTCCAGGCCCAATTAACGATGCATTTAAGGAGTATTATATGCACCTGTACAGGAAACCTGACGTCCTAGGGACGGAGACCTTTGAGAATCATCTGCGGCGGATTTCTCTCCCAACCTTGAGCATGACAGAGAGAGAGAGCCCGGGGGGGGGGGGGGGGGGGGGGGGGGGGGGTCCTGTAACAATGGAGGAGATAAGCGAGGCCATAGCACGGTTGGCTCCCGGGAAAACACCTGGTACAGATGGCCTCCCAATGGACTTTTATAAAAAAAATATAAGGCACTACTGGTGCCCCAGCTGGCGGAGGTATACGCGGAGGCTCTCCGCCAGGGGGAGCTGCTGTGCACCCTACGGGAGACATTGGTGGTACTGCTACCAAAGACAAAAAACAGGGAGGCATTAGTGGCTGACTTTCATCCTTCATCAATGCTGAACAGTGATTTTAAGATTCTCAGCAAGATATTGGCTAGCAGATTACTCCCCCTTATGACCACATTGGTTCATGCAGACCAGAACGGTTTTATACCTGGACGCAGTACCTCACTAAACTTAAGGCGAATGTCGGCTATCTTATACATGCCTAGGAAAGAGAAACCTCCTGAGGGGGGTCTTGCTGGCAGTTGACTTCGAGAAGGCCTTTGACTCGATTAGATGGGACTACCTCAGAGCCGTGATGCTAAAAATGGGTTTAGGGGAGGACTGGGTTAAATGGGTGGACCTACTATATTCATCCCCACTAGCCAGAATAAAGACGGGCAGAACAATATCCGACGCCTACACGGTATACCGGGGAACCAGACAGGGATGCCCCCTATCCCCATTGCTATTTGCACTGGCAATTGAGCCACTGGCGGCCCAGATGCATCAGGAGGGAGTGGGCAAAGGAATTGAATGGGGACCAAACGAGCACACTATCTCCCTATATGCTGATGACATTCTGGTGTATCTGAGAGATGGAACCAATGGTCTCTCTTGGGCTCTGAGGATCCTGGAGGATTTCGGAGAGCTGTCGGGACTTCGCCTCAACCGAGGCAAAACATTTGTATTTCCCATACTCCCAGACTGCATTCCCCCCAGGACATGTCCGAGTGACGTGAACTGGGCCCCACGGACCTTTAAATATCTGGGCATCCAAATATTCCATGAGTTAGATGACCTTCGGGCGCATCGGTTGGGTTCTGGCGATCACTAAAACTAACAATAATGGACAGAGTGGCATTATCCAAAATGGTCATGCTCCCCGCCTCCTTTACTATTGCACCAATTTACCGTTATGGATCCCATCGCTGTGGTTCCGTGAACTGAACGCTTTGCTCCGAGAACTAATTTGGGACGAGGGCCGCAGGCGAATAGCACTAACAACTATATGTAGACCATCGAGGGTGGGCGGTCTGGGGGTGCCTCACTTCGAGGCATACTATCTAGCGTCTCAACTGCAATGGGTGTCCGGTTGGGCGACGGGCAAAGGACAGATGGACCTCCTCACTTCCCACGGAATATTAGACGTAATTCGAATAATAGCACGTATGATTGAGAGGCGGATTGCCCCCATTGAAGACAACCTAATGACTAAAGTCGCGATGTCATGCTGGAAGAGATGTACAAAAAGGGCGGGAACGGGCCCCCTCCTACTCTCCGGCGATACAGCTGTCGGTCTTAGTTGTAGACCCAAAGGGGACGGGCTCCGGGGGTCTGGGGTTGGGACCATGGACCAGTGCAGGAATAATGACGGTATGTTAGCTCTTCAAGGAAGGGGTGTTGAGAAACTTCAATGACTTAGTGGGAAAGGGGGGTCCCCCGGGGTCAATTCCTATTTTTCGGGAGTCTTGTACATACTCTGAAAAAATCACTGGGACACGATTAATGCAGAACCCATGATCCACGGAGTATTACACTCCCTTCTGACATTAGGCGAGGAACCACACTTGATTGCTAAATTATATCGGGCACAGATAGATAGTGCACTCGATCCCCTGCACTCTCTGAGAGAGGTGGGAAAAAACGATAGGACGCGACTTATCCGAGACAGAATGGAAAAGGGCCCTGGCATATCCTCGGGGGATATCACGTAACAAACCGCTTACAATACATCCAATACAACTATCTACATAGAACGTACCTCACTCCCCACCGACTATTCCGTATATACGGGGGAATCCCGAGGAATTGCCCCAGGTGCAGAGACAAAGAGGCAGATTTTGACCACATGTTGTGGAAATGCTCAGTGTTACAGGAGGGCTGGACAGCAATGACAGCGGTCATGACAAGTCTATATGGCACAGAACTGCCGTTAGCCCCCGATGTATGTTTACTGGGCCTAAAAACAGGTACGGAGCGGGGAAAGATTGAGAACCGCTTCCTAGACTTAGCACTAGCCCTTTACAAAAGACTGATTACAAGGGGCTGGAATGCCTCCAGCCCCTCCTCACTAGCTGAATGGAAAAACGATGTCACGAAATGGACCAGAGCCGAGTTACAGGTCCTGAAAGCGGAGGAAGCAAAAGGCATCAGAGAGACTCCCATAGCCCCAGAATGGGAAAACTTAGTGATAAGGTGGGAAGACATAATGAAAGGACCAATGACCTCCAGTGCAGAACACACAGAAATAGGACCCTGAGAGAGTAGTAGGGTGTGATGATAGCAGCCTTCAATAGTTCCACCACGAGAAGGAGAGTAAGAAACTCTGGAAAGATAAGCAGTCAAACATGCCACCAACAAATATCAGACAAAAGACAAAATGATAAGAAGAGAATTAGTTGACAACAAACACAAAAGAATAATAGGGAAGCGATCAAAAACAGATAACCATCTCCCATAGTAGTAATTGTAATAGAACCCCCAGTGTGAGACCCCCTAAGCAACTTATGCACCACCCGCGAACAGCCTTCAAGATTGTACATAGTTGAATGTAGAATTAAAGCTGTTACACACACACACAAAACGTAAGGGTACCACAAAACAACAATGAGTAGGACCCCTAAGGACAAGAACGCTAGAAAACCAAAACTAAGAGAAACACGAATCTAAGAATGACCAAAACTAATAAAAAGCAAGACAGGTCAAATATGCGGCGTTCCATAAATTGATAGACATGTTATTTATAAGTTAAATGTAAGAAATGAACAAAATGTACCCAACAATATAAATGTATACATGTACTACAAAACAGCGAAATGTTAATAAAAATATATTCCCAAAAAAAAAAAAATGCATTTATGTAGGACTTATCAGACTATACTAAGTTATTGTATGCTAGGAGCTGTCTATAACGAAGTTAAAATAAATGAGAACACTGGCAAACAGACCACTATTCTATACCAAACCCATATACGCGTTAGCATCCTTCTGGGAAGTACTGTTTCCCAACGTTTTTTGACAGTTCTAAGAGCAGAAAAACACACTAACCCATTCACCAACAGGTCAACCATACCCCAAAATTCATATACACCAATATCAGTAAGAGCTTTATGATGAAGCGAAAATCCTGCTCGGACTAAAAAGCAGAGGTTTTTTAAATAAGATATACCTGTGACTGAGCAGGCACTAAAGTCTGCTGCATTTTGCTAATTAAACTGAACAGACTCAAAACTATACCATGTGAAGGCAGTCGCATCATGGAACCTACAACAGAGTAATATGATTTAGTATGGTCTTCATTACGCAGCCCATTAAGGTCCGGAGAGGTTGCAAGGGGACACAATACAAGTTTAAACACCAGTGCTGCTTGAGTGGGACAGATCCCACAGTTCCAGTGCAATAGTACCTACCCACACGACAATGGCGGAAAACAGGCCTAAAACCCCAGTTCCATCTCCATCAACTACATACTCCAGAAAACTGACATTCTCCCCACCCCTACAGTCTCAAGATGGAGATCCCAGCTATCTTCACTGGGCCTGGAGGAGGGCCCTGACTCCTAGGCCCCAGTGACTAAAGAGAATATCCAGCTCCTGCTGGTCGACTTCTGTCAAGATATTGCGATGCTCCAACAAGACTTAACCAGGGCCATTACTTATCTCGAACCATCGCTATGACAGAGTCCCGCATCACAGCAGTCAAAGCCACTGGACATGACGACCCTTCACATAGTCACTCTCAATGGCCTTAGCACCCCACTTAAACGCATGCCATTGACAAACTGGTTTCACCAGAAGAAGTTGGATGTTGTTCTACTTCAAGAAAACCATCTTCTGCAGGAGGAAACAAGACATCTTCGCTCCCATTGGTATCCTACCCAATTCCACTCATCTTATACACACAAAACCAGGGTAGTGGCAATTAAACTTTGGGGAGATTTCACCTTTAAATTGGATAGCACATAAAGAGACCAGTTGGGAATAAGGGGCACACTTGGCACTACTCTGACTATCATTTCCTTGTACAGGCCCAATAAGAGGAGAGAGGACTTCTACTCCAATCTTTACCAAGGGATCTCCCTCTTCGGAAGGGGGATATCATAGTACACAGAGACCTCACTGTCTCCCTTGAGCCAGGGCGAGACCACTCACACCCCCAACAGGGAAAGCCCTTACACCCACCGCCATGACCCAGGAACTATTAGATCTCTCATTGCTCAATGCTTGGTGCTACTACCATCCCCCAAAAACGCGACCATACATTCTATTCCAATGTCCACAAAATATACTCCCAAATAGACTACTTCTTGGTGCCCTGATCCATATTCCCCTGACTGATGGACACCAAGATAGACAGAAAAGGTCCTTTCAGATCATGTGCCAGTATGGTTGGTGACGGACCGGCTGACCCTCAACGCCTCTATCTGCAACCATTGGTAATGAACGAGGTAGTGTTTCGAGATCCGACTCTCCGAGACCGGATCGAAGACATTTTCGAACACTACTTCATCGAGAACGACAACAAAGTGTTTTCTGCAACCTATCGGGATGCAGCAAAACCAGCTTTCAGGCGGGGGAGCTCCTCTCACACACAGCAGCATTCAAGTGGGTGGCCAAACTCTGCAAACAGGAATTGGAAACCCAGATCCAACAAGCCCAGGCAAGACATAAAATGGGGGGAATCAGACAGGACCCTGCGGGATCTCCATTGCCTTAGGGGTGAATTTGAACACATACTAATAAAAGAGACTGCTAAAAAGCTACTATACGAAGGTCAAACCTACTACGAGCATGGGGACAAGGCAGATAGGATCCTGGCCTATAAATAAAGCAAAGAATCCTTTTGTAACTATATTAGAGAAATCAAAGATGAGGAAGGCAAACTACACTAAGCGATGGCAGACATAGCTGTCGCCTTTCATCAATACTATTCAGTTCTTTACCAGGCCCACTACTTTGGTGGTGGCACCAAGATGACTATCCCCGCAACGATGGACTTTGGTATCTTAAGTACTAGACAAAACTCGCTTAGGTCCCAAAAGGAAAACATTCATACAGGTAATGTTTTTTTTTTTAAATGTGCGACAATTTAAATATCCTCCTTCTCACCCACCATTACACTTACCAAGGGCACACTCCAGGGCATTGACAATGGAGCTTTTAGTAGTCAAAATCCAGAACAATCCCGAAATCTGGAGATTTCTGATGGATGGAAAAGAACATAAACTAGCCCTATTTGCTGATGATATTTTGTGCTTTGTTACTGATCTGGAATCAACCATTCTGGTATTGACGAAGAAGCTTGATTTGTTTGTCTAGGCCTAAGCCTTCAAAATTACTTTCTCAAAATCATGGGCATGGAGGTGGTAGGAACACATGACAGTCTCACGGAGCTCGTCCAGAGGTGACTTCCAATGGGGGACATGAACGATCACATACCTGAGGGTTCAACTTAAAACCTGAACAGATGCTTTCTATGATAGTATCGCCCCCTGCTCACTGCTCTCTTTAAATACCTCTATAGATGGGGTAGGATTGAGATCTTATGACTCAGCCAGCTCAATTGTCTTAAAATTAACTTTATGTCCGGTCTCATATATGTTCGCCAAAACCTCCCCTTACCATTCCCAATACAGTGCAGACTTAAATACAGAACAAAATGCTTTGCTTCATCTGGTGGCTGGGGGGAGCTGCAAATCCCCAGAGGTGGAAAGGGCGTCCCTCATTCAACCCACGGCTGAGGGCAGCTTAGGATTTCCCGATGTTGTCTCCTACATCTTGGCAGCACAGCTTTGTCCTTCACTGGACTGGAATAACAACTCCAGCAACGAAACTTCAGTACATGTCAAGCAGGCCTTTTCTCTGACCCTCCCCACCCCCCGCATGAGTTCTTGTGGCTAACTTAGTCAGCTTGGACACAAGGCCCCCAACTCTTAGTATTGACATCCACTCTCTTAGCTTATTGGAGAAAGGCCGGGGTGGATGTCTGTTCCTGTCATACTCCTTTCCCCTTACTTTTGTGACTAACAACCCAAACTTTCCCACAGGCAAAGTACTCCCAGGTTCCTTTAGTTTGAATCAGGGCCGATCTTTGAGACTCCTACACACAAGGTGATTTGAGGACGAATGGGGACCTGACCGAGAAATACATCCTGACCAGAAGGGACGCCTACAAGATTGGCGAGGCACTACACTAGCATGGTGGACATGCCCAGTGATACAACTGTTTTGTAGGGAGATCCTTAACACAATACATGCCATCACTAACATATCACTGCCACACAAACCACTGTTGGCCCTCTTGGGTGCCCTGGGGCTGGACAGACTTTTCCCCACGACAACTCCGCAGGAGTGCCTCCTCACACACCTCCTCTTTGCAGCGAGATTGAGCACTGCCCAGACGTAAGAAAAACAGCAGGCACCCTCACTGAAAATTGTGGTAGGGAAAGGTGTGAACTATCTATGCCATGGATAAGCTTTCAGAAATCATAAGGGTTAGGGTTGACAAATTAGACACAATGTGGCATCCGTTTATCACCTATATACAGAGACAATAAAGAACTGGGGGCTGCTCATAACTATGTATAAGACACTGCGGGCTTCAGTACCTCAAGTAGGCTCTAGGCTGACATTGATTGCTGTCACCTGTCGAATTTCAGTGGGGGCTGGGTCAACCTAAGTGAGCTGTGACATGTCATGCCCTGAATATAATACAACTTTGGTTCACTTTGGACTGTAGACATGTGCTGAATCCTCCCCCATCATGGTATTCTTAATTGTTGAAATGTGTCTGAAATGTGGGTCATGATTTTCTATTAAGAAAATGCTAAATAAAGTGTTTAAAAAACAGTTTAAAAAAAAATAACATATGAATTGCCAAAACATGACTATGAAACGTTATGTACCACTTATTTACTGGCATATGAACAAGAGCCATCTATGCAGACCAATTAAGTGCAGTAGGAGGACAAGCACATAGAGGAGTACCTTGTATCCTTGATCTGGAAGCATGTTGAGCAAGAAGGTCACCATCTTTTGTGGAAATTCATATTTTACAGTCCAAAAAAGTAATTCTTCTAGAAAACACTTATGCTTCAAAATATCCATAATAGATTGATCTGTGTGAAAAAATGACAAAGTCTTAATCAGAATATCACAGCAAACTGGATCAAAACAAGGGGTAATTTAGTAAGGCATCTTATCCTTCCTCTGCGTTCCATCTACTAGCACCTGCTGAATCAAGGATCAAGGCAATACATAAAGTCTGTCCCATCAAGTTGTACAAGCAGAATTATGTTACTTACCCGGTAAGCATTTGTTTGCGGCATGTAGTGCTGTGGATGCACATACTCTGCATACTCCTGCCATTTAGTATTGGGTCGAGTTGTGCAAGTTGTTTTTCTTCAAAGAAGTCTTTCGACAAGGTAGATTGTTACATTGTTTTCCATCAGGCGGTGAGAGAGGAGTATAAGGTATGTGTAAGAAAGCGATGACCTCGTTAAATGTAAATGTACAATTTAATTACAACAGTATAGGAAGCTGGTTCTGTATATACTATCTCAAAGTGAGAGATAGTGTGCACAGAGTCCAGGGTTTCCCCAAGAGGCTTGACAGAGGCAAAAATAGATAATACTAATGCTCTATTTGTGGTGGTGTGGACGAGCAGTTAGGCTTATCAGAGGGTAGTGTTAAGCATTTGTAGTACACACACAGGCAATAAATGAGAACACACACTCAATGACTTAACTCCAGGCCAATAGGTTTTTATATAGAAAAATATTATTTTCTTAATTTATTTTAGAACCACAAGATTCAAATTGCAGGAAAGTAAATTAAATGTAAGGTACTTGGCATATGTATAGAGCGAACTTTGAATCAAAACAGTAATGTACACAGTTTGGCATAAATGGCAATAAGCTATTTTAAAAGTGGACACAGTGCAAAATTCAACAGTTCCTGGGGGAGTGAAGTACAGGTTAGTTTTTGAGGTAAGTAAAGCACTTACAAGTTCAGTCTCCAGGGCATAGGCAGCCCACCGTTGGGGGTTCAAGTCAACCCCAAACACCCCGCACCAGCAACACAGGGCTGGTCAGGTGCAGAAGTCAAAGAGGGGCCCAAATGACATAGGCGCCTATGGAGACTAGGGGTGCTCCGGTTCCAGTCTGCTAGCAGGTAAGTACCTACGTCCTCGGGGAGCAGACCAGGGGGGTTTTGTAGAGCATTGTGGGGGTCCCAAAGCAGGCACAAAAAATACACCCTCAGCGGCACAGGGGCAGCCATGTACAGTATGCAAACAAGGTGTCAGATTTTGTATGGAAATCAATGGAGGGACTTGGGGGTCACTCAGACAATGCAGGCAGGGCACAGGGGGGCTTCTCGGGCCAGCCACCAACTGGGCAAGGGTGAAGGCCGCCTGCTGGTAACTGCTGCACCGGTGGTTGGTTCTTCACAGGCCTGGGGGCTGCGGGTGCTGTGCTTCTTCCAGGCTTTGGGGTTTCTTTATTAGCGGGCAGTCGGGGTCAGGTCCTCTGGATTCCCTCTGCAGTGGTAGTTGTGGAGGTGCAGGGAGGTCAGCTCAGGGTGGACACGTCGTTGGAGCCACTTGGGGGTCCTCTCTGCAGCATTGGTTTCCCAGGACATGGGCCCTGGGCATCGGGTGCAGAATGGTGGGGACTCATGCTTCTGGAGTGAGGTGAGAGTCCCTTTAAAGATGGTTTCTTCTTGTTGCTTTAGACAGGGCTGCTGTCCACTGGAGTTTCTTGGTCATTTGGAGTTGCAGGGCAGTCCTCTGAGTCGGCAGAGGTCGCTGGGCCCACAGGATGCCTAGCTGTTGCAGGTTCTTTAAATCAGGAGACAGGCCGGTAGGGCTGGGGCCAAAGCAGTTGTCGTCTTCCTTCTTCTCTGCGGGGTTTTCAGGTCAGCAGTCCTTCTTCTTGTTAGGTCATCAGGAATCTGATTTCCTGGGTTCAGGGTCGCCCCTAAATACTAGATTTAGGGGTGTGTTTAGGATCCCTAATCCTATTGGGCTAAATCCTCCAAAGCAAGATGGAGGATTTTTTAAGGAGGGGGGTCACATCAGCTCTGGTCACCTAAGGGGTGGACCTGGCTGAGGGGGTGGTGACTCCTTGTTTTTCTCATTATCTTCCCAGACTTGCCGCCAAAAATGGGGGCTGTGTCCAGGGGGCGGGCATCTCCACTAGTTGGAGTGCCCTGGAACATTCGCTGTAACACCAGTCGTGAGCCTTTAAGGCTCTCCGCCAGGTGTTACAGTTCCTGCAGGGGGAGGTGTGAACCACCTCCACCTAGGACAGGCTTTGTTCCTGGTCAGTGAGTGCACAAAGGCACTCACCCCATGTGGCCATAAACTAGTCTGGAAGTGGCAGGCTCGCAGAGACCGGTCAGCCTAGCACTAGCAGTTGGGCTGGCATGTAGGGGGGTCTCTCTAAGATGCCCTCTGTGGGCATTTCTCAATAAATTCCACACTGGCATCAGTGTAGATTGGTTGTGCTGAGAAGTTTGATACCAAACTTCCCAGTATTCAGTGTAGCCATTATGGAACTGTGGAGTTTGTGTTTGACAAACTCCCAGACCATTTACTCTTTGTGGCTACCATGCACTTACAATGTCTAATAATTGGTTTAGACACTGTAGGGGCATAGTGCTCATGCAGCTATGCCCTCACTTGTGGGATAGTGCATCCTGCCTTAGGGCTGTAAGGCCTGCTAGAGGGGTGACTTACCTATGCCACAGGCAGTGGATTTTGGGCATGGCACCCTGAGGGGAGTGCCATGTCGACTTAGCCTTTTTCTCCCCACCAGCACACATAAGCTGTGAGGCAGTGTGCATGTGCTGATTGAGGGTTCCCCAGGGTGGCATAATACATGCTGCTGTCCTTAGAGACATTCCCTGGCCACAGGGCCCTTGGTACCAGGGGTACCTTTTACAAGGGACTTACCTGTGTGTCAGGCCTGTGCCAATTGTGGAGACACAGGTACAGTTTTAGGGAAAGAACACTGGTGCTGGGACCTGGTTAGCAGGGTCCCAGCACACTTTCAATCAAACCTGGCATCAACAAAAGGCAAAAAGTTAGGGGGTAACCATGCCAACAGTGGAATTTTCCTACAGTCACAGGTGTCTGGGGGAGGAGTGAGGGTGCATGTGAATCTACAGCACTACATGCCACGAACAGATTCTTACAGGGTGAGTAACATAATCCTTTCAATGGCATTTGTAGCTGTAGATACACATACTCTGCATAGACTGTAAAGCAGTCCCTACCTAGAAGCGGTGGCTAGCCTGTGGGAGTTACAGTAGTTTGAAAAAGGGTGCATAGCACTGCCTGTCCTACACTGGCTTGCTGGTATGCTAAAAATCCACACAGTAGTGATTGGTGAACTTGTGTGGTGTATACTAGGTAGCTGCTTTACAAATGTCAGCTATGGGAATGTTTCCAAGAAAGGCCAAAGTGGCTTCCTTTTTATGAGTGGAGGTTGCTCTTGGAGAAACAAGTCAAGGTCCTTTGGTCTTAATGTAGCCAGTTTGAATATATTTGACTAGCATCTGGCTGTGCCTGATTTGGATACTGGGTTGCCTTTATGATGTGGACAAAAGGCTACAAAGATTTGTTTAATTTTCTTGGACGTTTTAGTTCTATTTATGTTGAACATGAGTGCTCTTTTTACACATAAGTTATGAATAGCTCTTGCCGCAAGTTAATCTTGTTGAGGGAAGAAAACTGGGAGCTCAATGTATTGATTGAGTTGAAATTGTGCAACTACCTTAGGTAGGAATGTAGGATTAGTACGAGAACCACTTTGTCTCTACGTATTTGGAAGAAAGGTTCTTCTAAAGTTAAAGCTTGGAACTCACTAACACGCCTTAGTGAGGTAATGGCAACTAAGAATGGCACTTTCCACGAAAGAAACTGAACGGAGCCTGAGTGTACAGCCTCAAATGGGGAACCCTTGAGCCTAATGTGAACAATATTAAGGTTCCAGGATGGAGCTGGATGAATTTGAGGTGGAATAACTTTTTTGGGTCCTACCATGAATGCTTTGATGACTGGGATTTTGAAAAGTGAGGGATACTGTCTATTTTGGAGGTAGGCAGCCATTGCAGCGAGGTGTAACCGTATGGAACTGTAAGCTAAATCAGCCTTTTGAAAGTGAAGCAAGTAGTAGACAATTTTTTGTACCGTGGATTTGACAGGATCAATTTCTTTAATTTGACGGTAGCAAACAAAACATTTCCATTTTGCTGCATAACAGGCTCTAGTAATGCTTTCTTGAGAATTTCCATACATTCTGGTGATAAGTCAAGGTAGCCAAACTGTGACCTCAGGAGCCGAATTGCTAGGTTGAGAGTTTTAGTTTCTGATTTGTCCTTGATTCCTAGTGCAAAGATCCAGACTGTTGGGGAGCGACTTACGAGGACCCACTGAGAGATCTAGCAGTGTTGTGAACCAGTGCTGACTGGCCCACGTGGGAGCTACGAGGATCATGGTGAGAGAGGTTTTACCTGAGCTTCCAAACAAGGAATGGAATGAGAGGGAGAGGTGGAAAAGCGTAGGCAAATATCCCTGAACAACTCATCCATAGTGCATTGTCTTTGGATAGTGGGTGTGGGTCCCTGGAGACGAAGTTTGGGCATTTTGCATTTTCTGCTGTGGCGAAAACCTCAATTGGAGGCAACCCCCACTTTTGGAGAAGGATGTATGGGTGGAGTGCCCATTCATGGACATGTTGCTGAATCCTGTTGAGCAGGTCTGCAAAGCCGCTGCCTATCCCCGGAAGGTATTCTACCAACAGGTGAATGTTGCGGTGAACAGCAAACTTCCATATGGTCTGAAACAGGTGTGATAGTTGTGAAGACCGTCTCCTCCCCGCATTTTATTGTAGAAAATACATGGCTGTCATTTTGTCCATCTGCATTAGAACAACCTTGTGAGACAGTTCAGAAAGGAAAGTTTTCAGTGCTAGGCATACCACCGGAAGCTCCAGATAGTTGATGCACAGACTTATGTCTGGCATCCCAAAGACTTTGCACTGTCAGGTCCTATAGGTGAGCATCCCAACCCGCCTGTGATGCATCCGTGATGAGTGATGTGAGGAACAGGGTCCAGAAAACAGCACTCTTAGTAGGTTGATGGTGATCCACCATTACAGAGACCCGTGAATTTGGTGGTCTATCAACATTAGATTGTCCAGGCGACCCTGTGACTGAGACCACTGGCGAGCAAACACTGCTGCTGAGGACGCATGTGTAACCTTGAGTGGGGAACTATGACACTGCAAGAAGCCATCATTCCCAGCAGACGCATGACCGTCCTCAATATGAATGTCTGGTTTGTCTGGATCTGGGGCAGAGGTGCCTGAAAGTTATAAATTAGAGCAGGCCTGGAGTAGGCTAATTCGAACTGTGTTTAAGATTGCTCTCAAGCAAGGTTGATCTTGTAGAGGCTGAAGGTGAGACTTGGGGATGTTGATAATAAACTGTCATCTGAGTGAGTTGTTGGTACTGCAATGTGTGCTGTCTTTGATGAGCCAATCGTCCAGGTAGGGAAAAACGTGGACATTTTGTCTTCACAGATGTGCTGCGAACACTGCCAGGCATTTTGTAAATAATCGAGGTGCTGTAGTTAACTTTGAATGGAAGAACTTTGTACTGTTAATGCTTGCCTGCTATGACAAACCTTAATTTGAGGTGAGCGGGGTGTATTGGTATGTGGAAGTAGGCACTCTTTAGGTCTGGTTGAAGAAGCGGAATGGCATCCTGTATTGGGACCATATGGAAGTGTTCTGATACGATGTACTCGTTTAGAGGTCTGAGATCTAAGATAGGTCTTCGATACTAGTCCTTTCTTGGGAACAGGAAGTATAAGGAATATACTCCTGAGAATTGGTGTTGAAGGGGAACAGGTTCTATGGACCCTTTGAGAAGGAGGGCTTGGACCTCCTCCTTGAGAAGTGTTTGTTGTTTCTGTGATAACCTGTGAGGTGGAATGTTGGGTGGTGTGGCAATGAGTTCCAGACAATAGCTATGTTGGATAATGGCTAGTACCCAACTGCCTGTGGAGGTGGTATCCCAGAATGGGTGAAAGAACTGTAGTTTTTCCCCGACAGGTGTTGTGTGGATGGGGGAGAGGATTGGGTAACCTCTATAATAACGCTTTGTGTAAGAGGTCTGGAGCTGCTGTTTTTGAGAAGTGGAGACCTCTGTGGAGGTGGATTTATGTGTACCTCTGTAGCTCTGGGGCGACAAAAGGAGTCCCTGGGAATGGAAATTTGCAACACTCCCTTTGCCTTGGCTGTACCCAGGTCTTTCGTCATTTTGCCTAGGGTAGAATCTAACTGTGGGCCAAAAAGGTGTTCTTGGTCGAAGGGCATATTTAAAACTGCCTGCTGGACTTCTTGTTTAAATCCAGAACACCTTAACCATGCATGTCCTCTAAGGACGCTGGTATTGATTCCTCTAGCTGCAGTATGTGCAGCGTTGAGTGCACAGCAAATGGAATTAATTGTGATGGCTTGCCCCTCCATGACAATTTGCTGGCCTCCCTTCCTATGCTCTTCTAGGAGGTACTGTAAAAGTTTCTCCATCTCGTCCCAATGGACTCTATCATAACAGGCCACCTGGGTCTGAGAATTGGTGATATGCCTATGGTTGGCAGGCAGTGCAGTAATCTTCTTCCCAGCAGCATCTATTCGCTTGCTTTACTTTTCTGGAGGAGGGTATCCCTATTAGCCCTCTCACATATAAAGTGGTTGCAACAATGGAGTCAGGTAGTACTTAACTCCGAATGAACAAGGGGTCTGAAGGCACAGCTTTATATTTTTTGTCCACCCTAGGGGTGAGGACCCTAGCTCGGACGGGATCTTTGAAAAGGTCCTTGGCATGCCTCATCATGCCTGCTAACATGGGCAAGAGCTGAGCCTCCTTATGTGCAAAGGCTAGCATGTCAAAAAGAAGTCCATGTTCTCATATTCTAGAGGTTCTTTGTGCAGTTCGACATTATGAAAGGCTGCCACCCTAGCAATAACCGGTTGGTAAGAAGCGGCATCCTCCAGAGGGGAGGGCCACCTACGTATAAATCTGTGTTGTTTGCTGTGGCGGGATCTGTGTCATACACGTCCCAAGGGTCAGGATCACCTCATGGCCCCCCTAACCGCTTTGTGTTCGACTGTGGTGACACCGGAGGTGAGGTATCAAGTGGGTCATGAGTAAGGGACCAAGGTGGAGGAGAATGGGGAGGGTGGAGGTGGTGTGGTGGTGGAGGGGGAGGTGGTGTAGGAGGAGGATGGTAAGCAGCGCTGGTGGCCTTGTCCTTAGTCTTCTTCTAGGTAGGAAGGAGGAAGTCCAGTGCCTCCTCAAAATTCAGCATCAAGAGCAGCAACAATGTGGCCAAGTCCCCACTTTGTAGAGGAATTTGTATTTTCCTCTGGCGAATGTCCAATTTTTCAAGAATAGGCTCAACAGGGAATCTATAAGCCGAAGATGGTCTCAAGTCTTTCGTCTCCGAGGCTTTTGGTACCAAAGGTTTTGGCCTGGACAGGCAAGGCTTGGTCGGAGCCAAGATAGATGAAGCCGGCTGCCTGGTCAGCACCAATGGTCGGTTTGATGCCGAAACATGCAGTTTTTTCTTTAATAGTTTTACTGCGAATATAACATTGATGTCATCAAAGATGTTGTGAGTGTTTAAATATGTGGGTAATGACCACTGTGTGGCAAGGGCCAGAGTTATTTCTACTTGAAATAACTAACTATAATAATTGAACTTCCATGGTTTTGTATGCTTAAAATGTGAACCTAACTTTAATGTCCCAGTAACCATTGTTTTTTTAAAGTGCAAATATATTATATATACACACACACACACACACACACACACACACACACACACGGGTTAACACACCACATCCTCCTTGTTATTTAAATATTTTAAAAAATAACTTTTTTAATACTGGGATTTACCTGCCACACCCATCCCTGAAACCTAAAAATCCCCTATTACCACTAATGCCTACTCATGACTGAACCATAAAAATTCCTTACTACCCCTATTGCCATTCATCCCTGTACAACAACCTTACTGCCCCAGTCCAGACTCATTCATGAACCCTAAAAGTCATAACTACCACTATACCTTTACCATCCCTGAACCTTACAAGTTTCTTACTACTCCTTCACTCTACCACTCTCTGAACCCCCAAAAATCCCTAACACTACTCACCCATGATCTATAAGGAAAATGTCACCCTGTAAGGATCTGTTTGTGGGATATAGTGCTGTAGATTCAGATGCTCTGCATATTCCTGCCATCTACTGTTGGGCCCAGATGTGTGCAGGTTATTATTCTTCAAAGAAGTCTTTCGAGTCACAAGGCACTCGGACTCTCTTCTTGTTGGTAGGGTGCATGAGCATTAACTCCATTGTTAGACTGTTTTTTCTCAGACGGCGGATGAGGATGAAGGTGGACTGAAGCAAAGAGATGTATAGAGAGAGTTGTCCATGCAACAGAGAGAGAGAGAATATTAGGGAATACTGTTTACTGCAATGGCCACAGGCATACAGTGCAAAGGGTGGACACTTGTGAATTTACAGCACTGCATGCCACAAACCGATGCTTACAGGGTAAGTAACATTTTCCTTTTGAGGCATGTGTGGCTGTAGATACACATGCTCTGCATACATTGTAAAACAGTCCTCCCAAAAGAAAAGGTGGCTAGCCGGTGGGTATTGCAGAAAACTAAAAGTGTATGGAGAACTGCCTGGGCAGCATTGGCCAGTACATGCACACTGTAGTGCTTTGTGAAGGTGTGTGTTGTGTACCATATAGCTGCTTTGCAGATGTCAGCTATGGAGATGAAAATGTTTACCAGAAAGGCCATAGAGGACCCCTTCCTCTTTGTTGAGTGGGCTCTCAGAGTACTAGGCAAAGCTCTTTTGGTTTGGTGTATCATGTTTGGATACATTTGACTATCCAACTGGCTATGCCTGATGTAGATGGAGTCTTCCCTCTATGGGGTTCGGAAAACGCAACAAAGTGTTGTTGTGTCTGTCTGAAAGATTTCATCCAACCTATGTAGTACATAGGGGCCTTCTTTACATCTAAGCTATGAAGAATGTGGAAAGAAAACAGGACGTTCAATGAATTGGTTTAGGTAGAATGAGGAGACCACCTTCAGAAGGAATTTGGGGTTGGTGCAGAGGACAATCCTATCTCTGAGCACTTGAAAGAAAGGTTCTTCTAGTGTTACTGCCTGGAGCACACCAACACACCAGAGTTAAATAATGGCAACCAGAAATGCCAGCTTCCACGAGCAAAACTGAAGGAGGCAGGAATGGAGAGGCTCAAAATGGGGGCCATATATTTTGAGAGGACAGTGTTGAGATTCCATGTCGGGCGGGGATATTCTTGGGGCGGGCTCTTGAGGCCATCCATTAAAGCCATAATGACTTGTAAAAGGGAAAGAGGGTGAAAAGGGAGATTTGTTGGCTAGTTTGAAGATACGTCGTCACTGCGGCCAAGTGAAGTTGAAGAGAAGAAGGCTAGACCACATATCTGCAAAGGAATCGGTAACAGACTAAATCCTGGACCCCGGGTGTCAAATGGACGATTTGTTTGGAATAACAAAAATGAACAAAGCGTTTCTATTTGGAAGTCTAACAGGCGCTTGTGGTAGGTCTGTGTGTTTCTTTCAGGATGCTCATGCATTCGGGTGGAAGATTAAGGTATCCGAACTTTAAGACCTCATGAGCTATATTGCAAGACTGAGCAACCAGGGGTCTGGGTGCCTCATTTCTCCATGGTTTTGCATGAGAAGGTCCAGCCTGTTGGGGAGCCTCTCGTAGGAAATGAGCAAAAGGTCCAATAGTTGTGAACCGGGGTTAGCTAGCCCAGGTGGGGGCCACAAAGATGAAGGTGAGAGACATCTGTCCAAGCCTCCGAACCACAAACATAAGGCAGAAGAGCTGTGGAAAGTTGTAGGCAAATATCTTCAGAACTTGTATGTAATTTTCTGTGATAGCAAACAGGTCTACCTTTCGGAACTTCTACTGCTGGATTTATGGGAGAAGGACCTGTGGGTGGACTTCTTGTTGTATCCTAATGAAGAGTTCGACAAATTTGTTGCCCACTTCCAGTTGGTTTTCCACTAGCAGATGGAATTTGGGGCAGAAAGACCACCGTCAAATGCTCTGGGCGAGCTGAGGAGATCGAATGCTGTCCTGTTTCTGAAGTTAGTACATGGACGGCACGCTGTCCATCCAGATGAGGAAAAGCTTGCCAGTCGCATGGGGCAGCAAATTCTTCAGTGCTAAGTTGGACGGCTAACAACTCCAAGTACTTGATGTGGAGACCCTGATATCTTGGAGCTCATTGGTCTTGGACAGTCAGGTTCTGTAAGTTCACCCCTGAGGAGGTGTCAATTGTGATGGTCATCTGGAACTGGGTTGAGAAAGGGCCACCCATACAGCAGAATGTTGGTGTTCCAGCACTGGAAAAGAGCAATAGGTGCAGCAACCAATCAATAATAGATCGTCCGTCCCAGTGACGCTCTGCTGGTGATCACCTATGCCCTAAGCACTCCCAGCAATGGATGCATATGTAACCTGATGGGTGGACTTTAGCAATACATCAGGCCATCATGCTGAGAATAGGGAAAGAGGTGGATGCCCTGCCTGCGCAGATGAGCATCCACCACTACAAGCCACTTGCTGAACGCTCATGGTGTGGTGGTGACACCGAAGGAAAACACCTTAAAATGGTCATGCTTTCCACTGAGCACAAATCTGAGATAGTGTAGATGTGCAGTCTTTATTGGTATGTGGAAATAGGCATCTTTCAGGCTGAGAGCATCCATGAAATTGCTTTCTTGTAGCAGCAGAATAACATCCTGAAGAGAGAACATGTGAAAGTGTTCTGAGAGGATGTATTTGTGGAGAGGCCTGAGATTTACAATGCGTCAGAGGGAGCCGTCCTCTGGAATCAAGAAGTAAAGGGAGCAGACTTACGCGCCCTGCATATGGTGCGGGACAGACTATATGACACCTGCGCTGTGACCTCTTCTTTGAGCAGATGTTGGTGTTCTGGGGAGAATCTGTGTTTGAGGGTTGGTTTATTGGGTGGTGTGAAAGTAAGCTTCAGAGAGTAACCATCTTAGAAAATATCCAACATCCACTGGTCTGAAGTGATGTTCCGCCACAAGGGGAAGAACATCTGTAGCGCACTCCAAAGAGTGTTGTGTGATGGGGGATGGGGAGGGACCTTTGCCTTTGTAAATTTGCCTCTAGGGGAGGACTGTTGGGTTTGTGAATGTTGGAAAGCAATGGAGACATCAGGGAGGTGGTCATTGAGCCTCCACAGTAGGGTGTGCAGCAAAAAAAACGATGAGGAGCGGGTATCTGCAGGGTGCACAAAGCCTTCGCTGTCTCCGTATATTTCTTTATCTTCTCCAACATTTGGTCAATCTGTGGTCCAAAAAGGTGTTGGCCGTCAAACGGCATGTTGAGCAGGTGTTCTTGGGCAGATACCATCTTGTGTCCCCTGTTTTTGTTAATCTGGGAGGTACTGGAGGAACACGTCCATTTCTTCCCAGTGGGCATGGTCATAACGAGAGAGCAAACCAATTGAATGGCCAAATCGGCAATGATAAGCTGAATGTGCCACAACTCCGCTTACTCTGCTTATAAGGTGAAGGTGTGTCACCAGTGCCCTGAAGGGTCGTCCGTTTGCAGGCTGTGTGTACTACTAGGGAATCAGGGGGTACTTGATCCAGAATGTAGACGAGGACGCTTTGTACTTTTGATCCACCCGGGGAGTGATAACCCTGGCTCTGAACCGGTCCTGAAAAATATCAGGTGTGGGAGCAGCATTCCCTTGAGCAAGGGCAGATACTGGGTGGAGCAGTGAGTCGTGAGATGGTATAGAAAAGGAAATTCTCTGCTATGGGGTCAATATGCATGTCAACATTGTGGTACGAAGCTGCCCAGTCTGCCAGCTCATGGTAATAGGTAGAGTCATGGGGGGTGCATGGGTGGAGGGTGTCCCAGGCATCACTGTGTGGGGATGTTTCACAGGTATCACCCCACCCACCTTGTTTGCCTGTGTTTGAGTGCAGAGACCCCTGAGGTGTTTCCGAGAAGGGGATCAGATTGCTAGTCAGGAAGATATAGAGAATACCATGGTCCCGGTGAGATGGGGCGGGAGGATTGATGGCTCAATATCCTGCATAGGAGGGTGGCCTTGTTCGATTTGCATTGCACTTTGTTGGAAAGGGAACGTTGAGGACTTCCTTGAAGCTGAGCTGGTGTTTGGGGGCCTGAGGAGCAGTCACCGGTGGGCAGGGGAGGATCCAGCCCATGTGCGGGTGTATCATACTATGCAGCTGCCGAGCTTTTGCAGGATCGGTTAGATGGTTGTTGAGGGTTTCAGAGCAGACAGTGGATTTTTGAGGATTAGCTGGAGCAGGTGGCATCAACTTCAATGGTCTC